>NC_140180.1:97295614-97500013 GCF_963971535.1 Notolepis coatsorum
GAATAGGTGAAATACTCCAGGGAGGGGCAACTGACGCTCCGACGCTCCATGCGGCTCCAGGCCAATATTTAAAAAAATTATAATTAAAAAATTTAAAAAAAGTTATAATATATATATATTTTTTTGCATTCAAGAGTCTCCAGAATGAACTCTGGTAACCCCGGCTGCATCAGTGGACTGGAAAATGTGGACTGGAATATTTTTTTTCCCCCATCCATTTTCATTGAGTCCATTCCAAAATCCCTGATGTCATCTGGGAGACGATAGGGGGCGCTTTTTTCACATCTGATCGCCGGCGGCCGTTGGGTAGGCTAGGGTAGGCTCGCGTGATGCAATATTGTTGATTTGACCTTAAGTCTACTGATTTCACTTAGATAATTAGTAGCCTACTTGTTGCTTTACCCTAAGTCTACTGATTACACTTAGATCATCAGTACGTGTTGCTTTTACCCTAAGTACTGATTTAACTTGGATCAGAGGTATTGAATTAAAAAGAGGTCCAGTTAGAGAAAGTCCTCAAGCAAAGGTCCAGAACATCATAATATCTAACTCATGTTAACTCAGTGCCATATATATTTTGAAGTAGCTTAGTCGACAACTGACTGTCAAATCGAATAAAGAAAGTACAATTCAATAATATTTAAACAATATGTAGTCAGTTTTCACATTGAAGTGGGGGGACTGAAGTACTCTAATAATTAATACATGTAATCTTCTCATTTCAAGTAAAATAATGGCTGCATTTAAAAAATAAAATACATAATAGAGAGCTTTGAAAATTGTGCAATTTAGGGGGCCCACCTCAAGGGTTGTAATAGGTGGTGTGTATAGACCCCCAGGTGCTGGCACAGAAACTGTAGACATTCTAGCACACCTCATTTCTTATTTTTCTGATTATGAACTATTGGTAGTGGGAGATTTTACCTTGAACTGGCTAAATAGGAACTCGGATCACCTAAAGGAGGTCAGTGTCAGTGGTAACCTAAACCTAACCCATAACGGAACCAACTAGACCCAACTTGAAAGACTCAAAATCCACACTAATTGATCTTGTATTTTCCAATATAATTGACTAAATTGTGGCCACTAGTGTTGGTCATGAAAAGGAGTTTAAAATGATTAAAGGGGACATGCGTTGCTATTCCTAGCACTATTTGGGCAACTTTACACAATTCCTGTTAGTCTATTGAAGACATCTGTACATTTTTTTTTTTTTTAAATGCATTGTTTTATATTTCTAATCAAGTACTCAAAACCATCATTTTTCAGCTTCAAGATTTCTGGCTGTTATGGCCTGGCTCCGCCCATAAGCACTTTGAGTGACAGTCAGTCCACACAGTCTGCGACTGGTAGACAGAGAGAGATAGAGAGAAAGAGAGAGAGAGAGAGAGAGAGAGAGAGGGAGGGGGTGGGAGAGAGAGAGAGAGAGAGAGAGAGAGAGAGAGAGAGAGAGAGAGAGAGAGAGAGAGAGAGAGAGAGAGAGAGAGAGAGAGAAAGACAGGCCGGTTATTGACAAGGCCCCCTCTCTCCCTCCCTCCCTCTCTCTTCCTTTCTCTCCCTCTCGGGTGTGCAGCACGGCAGCTTGTGGGGGGGGGGGGGGGGGACGGCCTCCCTTCCTCCCTCTCTCTTCCTTTTTTTCTTTCTTTCAATCTCCTGTGTGCCGCACGGCAGGTCCCCCCCCCCCCCCCCCCCCAAGTGCTCTCTATCTATCTCTCTCTCTCTCCCTCCAGAGTGCATGCAGAGTATGAGGAAGTGGTTTCCACTCGCTGTGTACAGTCAGTCTAGGTAGTTTGTGGGCGGGCATTAGCTACAACCACAGAGCCAATCACATCACTGTCTGCTACCCAGAGCCTGAGTAACGTCATTCAGGCCTTCAAATCAGGATGGCCTAATTTACTGGAGCAGGAAATTATCTGAGCTGAATGAGAGCAATCCGCCAATATGGTATTTAGACACTAAAACACATTGATACTAACTCCTATTACTATAATACAATGCTAGAGACTGAAAAATGACATTTATAATGCATGTCACCTTTAAATTAAAAAGCTTTCATGAATGACATTATGCATAGCAACATCCTCACGGCAGAGTCTGCCGATGTTCAAGTGACCCTTGACCTCTTCACAAATACTCTGATCAAAAAGGTAACGTTTTTGACAAATTTGAAAAAGCAGTTAGTTTCTCTTCCCTATTGTTACATTCAACAACAATTAGATTTGAAAAATAGTTTCAAAATGGTGCCACCCTGATACAAATTAAAAAGCTACTGTACATTACAGTAGATTTCATTATCTGCTCTCATGCACGCCTGGTGATACTAAATCCAAATTGAACTCGGGCATTTGAAAGATAATATATGTATATATATATATATATAAATGTGCCAATTGGCTATAATAAGGTAATTTATAAGCCTCCTATTTTATATTCTTTAATAATATTTCAAATTGCATTGGTCCGGTTGGGAGAATTCAGTACTGTATCTACAGAACCTTCTATTTAATCATCTTCCCTTTATTAATTTCCTTAGATCTTTTGTACACATGATCTCAAGAAGGTACTGAACGAGATCAGTGGCAGTCTTTAATGTTTGGTCATTATCAGCATGGTGTTATTCACTGTCAAAGATGCAAAGAAAAATCATAATTCATATTTTCCTTTGTTTCATCACAATTTAAGCAAACCTAGTAATAGACACAATATTTCTGACACTGAATATATTCCCTGAGGTCCATAGATGTCCCTAGATACCAAGAATATGCAAATTACCTTGTAGAAGTGGAGCAATATTCCATTTACCTAGGTATATATTTTAGGCGGATTTTCACCACGGGTGGAAGAGGTTAATAACAGGAACAAGGCCTGGTCACATGCTAGACTCTCAGGTGATCCACAACACTCTTCAAACAGCTCAGAAACAGATGTACCACAGCTATGAGAAAGTCAAAATCAGATTACTAGTTAGATTTAATTACAAGTTCCTACACAAACCTGGCTCAGTTTTGGAAGGCAGTTAACTTAAAGAAAAACAACACCTCTAATTCACTACCCGCTTATATTAGTGTTGACAATTGTGTTATTTCTAGCCAAAACTAAATGTGTCTTGCATTTAATAGACACTTTGCAGTTGCTGGGAACCTGTTTGATAGAGAATATATCAGACTTATTCCTGTTGATATAGACACTGATTGTGTGAGTTCCGTTGATCACACCCCTCTATTCTCCTTTAGTCCCTTTTCACCCAATGACGTATTAGACACTCTCCAATCCATAGATCCCAGTACCTCTACTGGTGAGGATCATTTAGAATTTTCTTTTATAAAACTGGCTATTCCTTTAATTACAGAGCATATTTTTTATCTTTATATCTCAACAGGAATATGTCCTAGTGTCTGGACATCTGCCCATGTGATCCCGTTACATAAAGGTGATTTTAGAGATTATTTAAATAACTACTGTCCTATCTCCAAGTTACTCTGCTTAGCAAAAGTCTTGGAGTCTTTAGTGAATAATCAACTTAAGTCCTTTCTCTCAAATCACTTTGTACTAAGCCCACACCAATCCGGGTTCAGAGCCAATCATAGCACCTTGTCAGCCATCTCTATAGTTACTAATGACATAATATCAGCTTTAGACAAGCAGAAACACTGTGCTGCCCTCTTTATTGATCTGTCAAAAGCAAAACCATTTACTCTTAAAAAAAGATTAGCTACTAATCCTTTGGATAGAAATGCGATGTGATTGGTTCCAAGATTATCTGTAAGGGACACGGCAGTGTGTAAAGTCAAGTTATGCCCAATCAAAATGTTTATCAATAACTAAATGCGTACCACAGGATTAAATTATAGGTCCTGTCCTCTTCACTATTTATATTAATGATATTGTGTCTTTGCTGGTTGTCAAGCTGGTTGTCAAGCTCATCTGTATGCAGATGATACTGTTGTGTATCGTATTGCTGACTCTGTACAACTTGCCATTGAGAACTCACAACGTTCCTTTATTACCCTTCAGGAAGCTCTTATTAAACTGGTTCTAAATGAAATTACAACTAAATGTATGGTATTTTATAGTGCCAGAAACATTGAATATGATGGTGAGTGGTTCGAGCATTGAGAGAGTCACTGAATATAAATATCTTGGTGTGTGGCTCGATGAGACATTTACATTTCAATTCCATGTGGACAACCTTGCCTCCAAGTTGCGACAGAGAATTGGCTTCCTATACAAAAACAGAACCAGCTTTCCTTTGATTAGTAGGAAGAGAGTTGTCGAAGCAGTTATTTCTCATCAGTCCTGAATTTATAGGCATGCCGAGGCCTCAACCCTTAAATCCTGGGACGCTGTATATGACTCTGCACTCAGATTCATCACTAATGATAGATACCACACTCATCACTGTGTCCTTTATGAGAAGGTTGGTTGGTCCTCGCTGATGGAGAGGCACAACAAACACTGGTATTTGTAGATTTTTAAGGGCCTTAGTGGTAAGCTACCTCCTTATACTACATCATTATTGGAATGGAATTTTGGTACCTGTACCAAAACTGGTACCTGGAGATGCTCATTAGTGAGCCTGGAATGATATTTGGTGTTAATGTCCATAGTGGAGAAAGCTGCCTCGCAGCATATTGATTTTGCCGTCTACTTCTCTCTTTTCAGAGCACGGCGTGTGAAATTACTTTCCTCTGACTATTTCTCTGGCAGTTGTGTGTCTCGTCTCTCTCCCCTGACTGCCTGTGTGTCTCACTGAGTCGATTCGCAACGCTTATGGGAACGCACAGGGTCGATTGGCTGAGTAGTGTCACGTGAGGAGATTTGGTCCGTGAGTTTCCTGGACCGATAAACCAGTACTGTAAAGGCTCGAAAAGCGGCACCACTTAAAATAGAAACGCTCCGACAAAATGTAATAATGCTCCAAAAATGTATCGGTTATATAGGTCCGTGTCCAGATACACGTCTAATCCACCTAGTAGTGACCTATGACTTAGATCATCAGTACTGGTTGCTTTTACCCAAAGTCTACTGATTTAACTTAGATCACCGGTACATGTTGCTGATTTCACTTACTGTAGCTCCATGTGTGTTTTTCTATCTGTCTTTCTTTTCTCTATGTTATTATACTACATTATTCCATTAGGAGGACGGAGGGAACTCTATTTGCCAAGTACATTTGATGAGGTTCAATGATATGATATGATATGATATGATATGATATGATATGATATGATATGATATGATACATTTATTTATATTGCGCCCCTCAACCAATAGTTACATCGGCCCGGGGCGCATTCCGGGTGAGAAAGAGAAAACAAACTAAAATGACCGGAACAAAACCAAAAACAGAAAAAATACAGGCAGTCCAACCAAGCAGATAGAGAACAGAAAGACATAATACTCCACACATACAACAATACAAAAAAACTAGCTCATGGATTGTTTATGGCGAATAGGTGGGTTTTGAGCATGGCCTTAAAGGTCCGTAGGGTGCTTGCAGATTTCAGGTTGAGTGGGAGCTTGTTCCAGAGTGTCGGAGCTGCGACTGTGAAAGCCCGGTTTCCCTTCGTCACCAGTCTTGTGTGGGGGACTTTTAGGCAGATTTGGATGTTTGAACGGAGGGATCTGGAGCTGGTTGATTGGACCAGGAGTTATTTTATGTAGGCTGGGGCGAGACCGTTTATGGCTTTGTATGTGAACATGAGGATTTTGAAATGTATTTGCTGTTTTACCGGGAGCCAGTGTAAGGATACAAGGACTGGGGCGATGTGGACCCTCACCTGGCGGCTGCGTTCTGGATGAGTTGGAGGCGGTTTATGTATTTGTCTGCGACACCAGAGTAGAGGGCGTTGCAGTAGTCCAATCTTGAGAATATGAGGGTGAGGATGACCCTTTGAAGGTTGCTGGGGGAGAGGAATGTTTTTATTTTTGCGATGGTGCGCAGCTGGACACAGCAGGTCTGAACCACTGCTCGCACTTGTCTGTCGAGTTTTTCAGCTCAGAGTCAAAAAAGACCCCCAGGTTTTTGACCTGGGGTTTTATCAGGGTGGACAGAGTGCCCATGTTATTGGTGATCTGGGTGACAGAGGTGGGTGTACCAAACAGAATTATTTCACACTCATTTAACTGCATAAAGTTTTGTGACAGTTTTTTAGTCGGGTTAATCCAGAGGGGTCATCTGTGGTGAGTGGTAAGTAGATCTGTGTATCATCGGCATAGCAGTGGAATGAGATGTTGTGTCGGGGGATGATTTGACTGAGGGGCCAATGCACCATATTCACACAGCAGCCGTTTGGCTCTTATGTTCCCACCCTGAGCATTGGCCACTGTGTGAATATGGTAAATTTAAAGTATTATGATGTTTTCATATATTTGTGATAGTAGATTTATTATCATTACTTATTAGACAATTAATAATGTGAACTAATTATCTTCAATGACCATCTGCTCTGTTCTTGGGTAAACCTATATGTCTAGTGTCGTATACACTAGCGTGAATCCCCGGAGGCACGGGAAGAGTTTTGATCATAAACTTTTATGTCTTTTTATTGTAAGGCTTTAGTTGCTCAATCTTGTCACTACCATCTGTTGTATGAAGAATGGCTTGTCAGTTTTGAATTTTTCTTCACGTTTAAATATGCCATGTAAAATCCTCTGCATTTAACCCTGTGAGGCCTAAATAAAAAAGACATTAGCAACTTCAGAGGCCAGACGGAGGGACCTATAAACACATTTACTATCCAATAGCATTGTGAGGCTGAACAACAGGACCCATTCACTATGTAAATGTGCTTAAAAAAAACAAAAAACATTTACAGACTTTTTTTAACCTGTTAAGCTATTAAGGGGACCCTGCTTTTCTTTATCATAAATCGATCAATAGTATTAGATCCCCACCTGGGGTAACATTGGAAAGCCACACTCATTGGCTACAACCCTGTACAAAATATTTGAGATCGCCAAATGATTGATGGCGCTAGAGCCCCGGGAGTCGTGTACGTGTCGTGTACTTTGCCATGTACTTTGGCGTACGCCTCACATATCGGCATGTAACTCGAGAACCGCTGAGCGGATTTTGTTGCATGCTAGGGGAATTGACAAGCAACAAATAGTGCATTACTTCTATATATATATTGTATTAAAATAAATGCACAGCCGAGCCACTAGAGGTCGGCAAAGTAGCACGTCCTCAACAGGGCCCACAGTTAATGTTGTGTTTCTTTTTCAAATGTAGCCAAGAGTAAAGACCTTAACCCTATCAAAACAGCAATCAAAGTGTATATTTTCATTTTTAACGCTGTTTTTAAGATTTACCGAAAATATGAATTTATCGCAAAAAGTTATCGAATTATATCTTTTATCGTAAAACCGCGAGGAAATTACTAAATCCAGATGTAACACTGCCATTGTAAAGATGAGCCCTTTCCCTATGCATAGATGTATGATTTGTCCATAATAAGGTCAAGGTCAAGTTCAAGGTCAAATATGAATTTATAATTTAATCATCTTCCCTTTATTCATTTGCTTAGATTTGTTGTACACTTGATCTCAAGAAGGTGCTGAATGAACTCAGTGAGCGAGGTCGGCCGCGGCACAATTATAATATGGTGTTATTCACCGGCAAAGATGCAAAAGAAATTCATAATTTATATTGTCCTTTGTTTCATCACAATTTACTCAAGCCTAGTAACAGACACAATATGTCTGACACTGGGAATACATACCCCCAGGTCCCTAGATGTTCCTAGATACCAAGAACATGCAAATTGACCTTGTAGAAGTGGGGAAATCTTCCATTTATTTGGGCATGTACCTTTAGGCGTAATTTTGGAAAATAGGGCTACAGCTTAAAGGGGAACTCCAACATTTTGGGAAATTAGCTTATTTAACATCTTCCCTGGAGTTAGACAAGAAGATACATACCTTTTTTGTCTCTGTGCGTGCATTTTAGCTTTGGGAATAGACGCTCCGTTAGCATAGCTTAGCTTCATCACTGGAAGTGAGGCAGGACAGTAGCCTTACAGTGCCTTACAGTGTATTGCAAGATCTGACATTGACCAAACTTGATATGCATGACCTTGGTGGGCTCTAGGTCAACTCTTGAAAAGGGGGTCAATGTCAGACTTTGCAATCAAAAGTTAGGGGGCTAATAACCCTTGCCATAATTTCAGTGCGCCCCCTAACTTTTGATTGCAAGGTCTGACATTGACCCCCTTTTCAGGAGTTGACCTAGAGCCCACCAAGGTCATGCATATCACATTTGGTCAATGTCAGACCTTGCAATACACTGTAAGGCACTGTAAGGCTACTGTCCTGCCTCACTTCCAGTGATGAAGCTAAGCTATGCTAACGGAGCGTCTATTCCCAAAGCTAAAATGCACGCACAGAGACAAAAAAGGTATGTATCTTCTTGTCTAACTCCAGGGAAGATGTTAAATAAGCTAATTTCCCAAAATGTTGGAGTTCCCCTTTAACACGAAATAACTAAAAGTGATGTTGTAATTTTGCAATTGGGGGCCTCATAGGGCCCCATCCTTAACCTGTTAAGCCTGTAGGTCCCCCAATTGGGGGACCCTGCTTTTCTTTATCATAAATCGATCAATAGAGACCGCATTAGATCCCCAATTATCATATCATGGGGTATCATTGGAAAGCCACACTCATTGGCTACAACCCTGTCCAAATGATTGATGGAGCTAGAGCCCCTGGAGGTCGGGGGTGGTAATGTGTACTTTGGTGCACGCCTCACATATTGGCATGTAACTCGAGAACCGCTGAACGTATTTTGTCACCTGAAAGGGTAATTGACAGGCAACAAATAGGGCTATAATTCTATCTATTATTGTATTAAAAGAAATGCACACCCGAGCCACTAGAGGTCAGCAAAGTGGCGTGTCGCGAATCGTCCTAATGAGGGCCCACATGTGGGCCCTTGGATGTTAAGAGGAATCTTTTTATTTAAAAATGTTTTAGCCAAGAGTAAAGACCATAACCCTGCAGTCAAAGTGTATATTTTCATTTTTACCGATGTTTTGTAAGATTTACCGAAAATAAGAATTTATCGGAAAAATGCTAATTATATCTCTTTTATCGGAAAACTGTGAGGAAATGACTCAATCCAGATGTAACCCTGCCATTGGAAAGAGGAGCATTTTCCCTATCCATAGATGCATGATTTGGCCATAATAAGGTCAAGGTCAAATTCAAGGTCAAATATGAATTTATAATTAAAATCGATTATCATTTATTACTGTATCTACAAATCCTTCTGTTTAATCATCTTCCCTTTATTCATTTGCTTAGATTTTTTGTACACTTGATCTCAATAAGGTTGTGAATGAGCTCAGTGAGGAAGCTCGGTTTGCGCACAATTGTAACATAGTGCTATTCACCGGCACAGATGCAAAAAAATATCATCATTTATATTCTCCTTTTTTTCATTACAATTTACTCAAGCCTAGTAACAGACACATAGAATACATACCGCCAGGTCCCTAGATGTTCCTAGATACCAAGAACATGCAAATTGACCTTGTAGAAGTGGAGCAATCTTCCATTTACTTAGGCATGTACCGTTAGGCGAATTTTCTGAAAATAGGGCTACAGCTTAACAGGTGTTAACTATTTAGAAGAAGTGGGCAGCCACAGACCAGCGCCCGGGGACCAACTCCAGTTATAATACCAGTGCTGTGGTCAAGGGCAACAGTAGGAGTCTGTACCCATAGCGAGTTTAAAACCTTGATGTCCAACCTTTATCAATCAAGTTGTACAATTGTTATCCATACTTGTCTTATTATGATTTTATGAAGTCTGTACCCATAGCATCATGCCTTTTATGGTCGAATTCACTTTCTTTATTTGGATGTTTTTATTTATTCTCTCCCAAACAACCACATGTGATGCGGCAGTGGCTCAGGAGGACATCTGGTAATCTTCTCTTTCTTACCCAACACACCAGTCAGTCTGCGGAGGGTGTAGACTACTGTGGAGTCACCAGCCGCTTCTTTTCACCTGATGGCTTAGAGTTTCACTTCATGCTATCTCCCCCCCAGATCACCTCCCTGCTGAACAGGCGCCCCAACCGACCAGTAGGAGTCATTGTTGCAACGACCAGGACTCCTACCTCGTAAAGAGATGTCTGATCAAACCGGAGGTACCACCTCCGGGAATCAAGCCCGGGTCTCAGCAGCAGTAGGCGAGTGCTTAGACCTCTACACTACCACTGCCACTCTAGTTGTCTGGTAATCAGAAGGTTCCGGCTCTTCCCAGCCATGTTTCGAAGAGTCCTTGAGCAAGACACTGAACCCTGATGAGCAGATTGGTGCCTAATACGTATAGTTGTTCCATCATCAGTGTGTGTGTGTGTGTGTGTGTGTGTCTGTGTGAATGTGAGGCATACGTTATAAAGCGCTTTGGATAAAAGCACTATATAAATGCAGTCCATTTCCAATTTACCTCGATAATAAATCGTATTTCTTACCGTTACAGAAATCCCCAACCTCATTGTGCGTGACTTTTAATTACCACAGAATAAATTAGGCCCACTATAGCCTGGATATAATCTTTATACATACAGATGAGCTCGGTTGGGAATTCCCACACACTGTCACAGCTCATTCATTCCTCTGTCTTTTGTGGCATAGTATAGCTACCCAGATGTCAAGCTGACCTGTCACTCATAAGAGGATCCCCAGCCCATCTCGTTAACTCTCTCTGTGTGACAGCTCAACTATGGCAACGGTGGGATTCCACATTTTGACAGCTGTTTCACCCTGTTACCAACCAGTGATTTCTTTTACCATATCAATGTGGGGTAGACTCACATCCCCAAATCATCATCATTCTACCCACCTGTGCCCGTCTACACACCTGTCGGCTGTCAACCCATCACCGATCCTGGATAAGAAGCCTGCACTGCATCCACTCCTCGCGTGTTGTTTACGCCTCACGTGGCAGTAGGACTAACTATTCTAAAGATCTCTACAACTATAATGTCCTTGTTTTCTTTGTGTGTCCTGGTGACCTAAATTCTTATCCCAACGCATGTTTGCTTCCGCGTTCGCGTTTTGCGCTCTGATTGGCCACTGACGTTTCTGGTCGCGCCAAACGGCAAGTTTTTTCGCCGGTTAAGCTTAGGCACTCTTTCGAAGTTGGTTAAGGTTAGAGTGTGGATCGTAGGCGTTAGGTAGTTTGCTGCTGGTCGAGGCGGAAATGGGCGCGTCACGCGATTGGGCGCACATGTCACATGACCAGAAACATCAGTGGCCAATCAGATCGCACCAGAAACGGCAGTGGACAATCAGATTCGCAAAACGTGAACGCGGAGGCAAACATGCGTTGGGTTAAGAATAGACGCGTCCAGGTGACCTGCGTTATACTAATCTATGTTCTCTGATGTCCAGGACCACTCCTCACCTGCCTGCACTCCACCTACGGACCCCACCAGCCTGCATTCCCTGGACCTCACCTACCCACACCGTCTGTCTGTCTGTCTCTCCACCAGCCTGCATTCCCTGGCCTCACCTACCCACACTGTGTCTGTCTGTCTGTCTGTCTCTCCACCAGCCTGCATTCCCTGGACCTCACCTACCCAGTATGTCTGTCTGTCTGTCTCTCCCCCAGCCTGCACCCCCTGGACCTCACCTACCACACCGTCTGTCTGTCTCTCCCCCAGCCTGCACCCTCTGGACCTCACCTACCACACCGTCTGTCTGTCTCTCCCCCAGCCTGCACCCTCTGGACCTCACCTACTGTACCACACCGTCTGTCTGCCTCTCCCCCAGCCTGCACCCTCTGGACCTCACCTACTGTACCACACCGTCTGTCTGCCTCTCCCCCAGCCTGCACCCTCTGGACCTCACCTACCACACCGTCTGTCTGTCTCTCCACCAGCCTGCACCCTCTGGACCTCACCTACCACACCGTCTGTCTGCCTCTCCCCCAGCCTGCACCCTCTGGACCTCACCTACCACACCGTCTGTCTGTCTCTCCCCCAGCCTGCACCCTCTGGACCTCACCTACTGTACCACACCGTCTGTCTGCCTCTCCCCCAGCCTGCACCCTCTGGACCTCACCTACTGTACCACACCGTCTGTCTGCCTCTCCCCCAGCCTGCACCCTCTGGACCTCACCTACCACACCGTCTGTCTGCCTCTCCCCCAGCCTGCACCCTCTGGACCTCACCTACCACACCGTCTGTCTGCCTCTCCCCCAGCCTGCAGCCTCTGGACCTCACCTACCACACCGTCTGTCTGTCTCTCCCCCAGCCTGCACCCTCTGGACCTCACCTACCACACCGCCTGTCTGTCTCTCCCCCAGCCTGCACCCTCTGGACCTCACCTACCACACCGTCTGTCTGCCTCTCCCCCAGCCTGCACCCTCTGGACCTCACCTACCACACCGTCTGTCTGCCTCTCCCCCAGCCTGCACCCTCTGGACCTCACCTACTGTACCACACCGTCTGTCTGCCTCTCCCCCAGCCTGCACCCTCTGGACCTCACCTACTGTACCACACCGTCTGTCTGCCTCTCCCCCAGCCTGCACCCTCTGGACCTCACCTACCACACCGTCTGTCTGCCTCTCCCCCAGCCTGCAGCCTCTGGACCTCACCTACCACACCGTCTGTCTGCCTCTCCCCCAGCCTGCACCCTCTGGACCTCACCTACCACACCGTCTGTCTGCCTCTCCCCCAGCCTGCACCCTCTGGACCTCACCTACCACACCGTCTGTCTGCCTCTCCCCCAGCCTGCACCCTCTGGACCTCACCTACTGTACCACACCGTCTGTCTGCCTCTCCCCCAGCCTGCACCCTCTGGACCTCACCTACTGTACCACACCGTCTGTCTGCCTCTCCCCCAGCCTGCACCCTCTGGACCTCACCTACCACACCGTCTGTCTGCCTCTCCCCCAGCCTGCAGCCTCTGGACCTCACCTACCACACCGTCTGTCTGTCTCTCCCCCAGCCTGCACCCTCTGGACCTCACCTACCCACTCCTTGCCCTTCATCATCGGCCCCCTGCCCCTGCGTTCTTCCCTGCTTCATTAAATATTATTAATATATAAACCGCCACATTCTCCTGTGCCTGTGTTCTGCCTGTGGGTTCTCCAGACCGCCTATAACAAAAAGGAGGACTATTAGTCCGGTGGTCCGTTACCCAGGAAATACACACACAGCCAAATGTAGTTAACAAGTTTCCAGCCAGACTTGCTCTATACATTTCAATTGGACGGTGAACTGTGAAACTTTTGAGTGGGTGGAATGTGTGTGTGTGTGTTCGGTTGCTGATAATAATTAGACCTCTGCTCTCTGTCCATGGTGCTGAAATACGTGTCAAAATAGATAGGATGAAGGGCGTTTTTACTGCTCTCTCTAAGTCTGCCATTGCATGCAAACATTGTGCATTGTGACGGTGAGAGAGATGTGGGTCTGTGGGCCGTCTAACTAATAGTCCTCCTTTGTAACAAATTGGGGCAACGGCACTTCGGACCAATGGGTTCTGTTTTCGGGATAACTGACCATCGGTCCAATGGGCTTTGGGTCCAATGGAGAATATGTCAGACTATTGAGCTGCCAGAATAATGAGCTGTTATGGGCATAACCTAAAATGTATTTAGTCATATTATTATCCAGGCCAGACTACGGGCATAGCTGTGAGCAGTGTTGTAGTCGAGTCACTAAATATCCGATTCACCAAAGAAGAGTCTGAGTCGAGTCCCCATTGCCCTAGTCCGAGTCCAATTCATCAAGGTTGAGTCCACTCCACTCTGGTAGTCAAAGAGCTGACATACAAATAAGAAAAAGGTCTACATTAAACATAAATGACACAGTGGTCACCATTTCAAAGGGATAAATAACACTATTTATCAATTGACAAGTCCGAGTCCTCGTCTGCACCTTCTGAGTCCGAATGCAGTCAATGCTCGAGTCCAAGTCTAAGTCTGAGTCATCAGTGCTCAAGTCCAAGTCGAGTCACGAGTCCTGAAAATCAGTCCTGGACTTGAGTACTGAACACTGGGTGTGAGTGGGTCCTCGCTCCAATCCATGTCAGCAATCCAAACCGTCCTGACGTTGTTCAGTTTTCTAAAGTCCTCCTAATCCGTTCCGCACTGCAACTTATTGAGTGCCCTTCTTCCATGGTCACTCAAATCCAGATTCCTGGGGCCCTGCTGCCATGCCTCCATGCCTCTTGTCACATCGCTGCTCTAACCAGCGTGATGTGGGCTGGAGACTTCCGTTGATGAAAACATTATGATTGAACCAAAGCATGAACCACAGACATATGAGGGTGACATATGAATCCCATATATATGTACTAATGTAAATACTTAAAGAAACACAGCAACATTATGGGAAATGTGCGTACCGTCTTCCCCAGAGTACAGGGGTGTAACAAGTACTCAGAAATGATACTTAAGTGAAAGTATGGGTACCGTCTCAAAATCGTACTCAAGTAAAAGTCAGAGTATCTGGCTAAAAACACTCTTGAGTAAAAGTAAAAAAGTTTCTACTTTTAAATGTACTTAAGTGCAAAAAAGTAAAAGTAAAAACCTTTCTTTATTCTGGAGCAATGAAATGTTCCATTTCGTCCTCTTCATCACTCGTACTATAGTTTGTAGCCGTCTTCTGTAGCTTGTCACTCTGACTGTCTATTCTTCTGACAGCAGGTGTTTAATCAAAGATCCCCGCATTCTAGTCTTGCACAAGGACCAATCAGCATGGGTATGGGTGGGTTCAATTTCCATTGATGGGGATTTGATTGGCTGTTTTTAAATAAAGTGTGGCCGCAGGATTAATAACGTTAACGTTAGTTCGGCCAGAGAAACAAATATACTAATTAAAATAGTTGCACCTGGGGGATTTGTACTTTGTACTTTGTAGGTCTGCATTTTAAATCTAAGGAGTAAAAAGTATGTTTTTTTCTTCTCTGAAATGTAATTGAGTAAAAGTACAAGTATACAAACCTAATAATACTCAAGTAAAGTACAAATCTCCAAAAACAGTACTTAAGTATTGTAACAAAGTACAATTACTCAAGTACTTTACACCCCTGGTCAGAGAATAAGATAGATAACAAATTCATCCCTGTGCATTCAGTAGAAAGCTATCGGGCTGCAATCTAGCCTATAGTTTAGTCAAGTCAAGTCAAGTCAAGAGTTTTAATTGTCACGGCATACAAGTATACAATGAAATGCGGGTGGTCTTGCCCGCGACGATGTGCAATACAGTGGTACAACATATAATAGAATCCAATAAAAATACAGTGGTACAACATATAATAGAATCCAATAAAAAAACAACATTGTGCAATAAACCGGTAACAGGTAACATGGTGTGACATCTCGGTATCTGTACATAGTATTTACAGAGCATATAGGACATGCTAGGTAGCTTTAGTAGTGCAATACACTGTTCCTGTTATACTAATTTAAAGTGGCCTTTCCTCTTGGCCATAAGTGTGCGTGTGTGCGACATGAGTGTGTGCCCGCTCGTGTTAAAGTGGCTGCTAGTGTGTGAGCGTGCACAGCGTGCGTGTCGTGTGTGTGCTCATGTGTGCTTGTGTGTGGATAGTTCAGTTTCTGTGGCACTCAATGTTCATTGTTCAAGGCTCTGATGGCCTGGGGGAAGAAGCTGAGCCGAAGCCTCTCTGTCCTAGTAGCTGGGGTTCGCAGGCGTCTGCCTGACCCCAGCAGCTGGAACAGGCTGTTATTGGGGTGGTGGGGGTCTTTCATTATTCTGCAGGCTCTGGATTTGCACCTCTTGTTGTATAGAACCTGCAGGGGAGGTAGCGCAATACCCGTGGTACGCTCGGCTGAGCGCACCACTCTCTGTAGGGCCTTCTTGTCCTGTGCCGTGCTGTTTCCATACCAGGCAGTGATGTTTCCGGTCAAGATGCTCTCTACAGCTCCTGAGTAGAAGGACTGGAGTATCTTCCCCGATACTCTGAACTTTAACACAAATTAATGGAAGTGGACAGCCTAGCTGTTGGCCAAATACACCTCTCCCGGAGTTCTAAGCTAGGCTAGTGGTCCGTATCCGCTTCCATTCATTTGTGCTAAGCCAGACTAGCTTGCAGCCAGATAGCTTTCTACTGAACGCACAGGGAGGAAATTGACATCTATCTTCTTAGAGCGGACGGTAAGCACATTTCCCATACGTGTAATAGCCCCAACTTTAGTTTTCATCTGCCTTGTTATCTTAACGTTAACTGCCTGTAGTAAGTGACCACCTGAAACTTGCATTCCGTACGCTACTCATTGCATTGTGGGGTGGTACTGTATGGTGGTAAAGCAGTTTTGTGTTAACAGGTGAAAGCATAGGGCGACTCAGTAGCGCAGTGGATTAAGCACTCGCCTACCACCGCAGAGACTCTGGGGTCGAATCCAGCTGTCAGCGGTACCTCTGGCTTGGTCAGTCGTCCCTACTAACACAATTGGCAGTGTTAGCGGGTGGGAAGCCTGTGGGGTATGTGTCCTGGTTGCGTGAATACTTTCGACAAATTTGAGTTTTGCGCTCCGATTGGCCAGGTCATGTGACATGTGCGCCAATTGTGGGACAGCAAGTTCTGCGCCTATTTCCGGGTCTAACAGCCTGCAAACTACCTGCCGTTCTATCGCCATGCTCTAAGACAAACTCTAACCTTAACCAACATCGAAAGAGTGCCTAAGCTTAACCGTCAGAATCAGGGCAGGTGTTCTATCGCCCTGCTCTAAGACAAACTCTAACCTTAACCAACTTCGAAAGAGCGCCTAAGCTTAACCAGTGTAGACACTTGCGGTCCCACGGTTGGGCGTACATGTCACATGACCAGAAATGACCTGGCCAATCAGACACGCGGAAACAAACATTTGTTGTCGAAAGTATTCAGGCGTCCTGGTTGCCTGTATTCTTAACCCAAATGGTGCATGCTTCCGCGTTCCCGTTTTGCGCTCTAATTGGCCACTGATGTTTCTGGTCGCACCAATTGTGTGATGGCAAGTTCTTTCCCCGGTTAAGCTTAGGCACGCTTTCAAAGTTGGTTAAGGTTAGAGTTTGTCTTAGAGCATGGCGATAGAACGGTTAGAGTTAGGGTTAGGGTTAGGGTTAGGGTTAGGGTTAGGGTTTGCTGCTGGTCGAGGCAGAAATGGGCGCGTCACGCGATTGGGCGCACATGTCACATGACCAGAAACGTCAGTGGCCAATCAAATTCGCAAAACGCATGAACCGCTTGGGTTAAGAATAGACGCGTCCTGGTTGTTGTAAACTGCGACTCCTACTGGTCGGTCGGAGCACCTGTTCAGCAGGGAGGGGATCTGGGGGAAATAGTGTGAACCTCTGCACGCGTTACGTTCCCTCAGTGAAACTCCTCGCTGTCAGGTGAAAAGAAGTGGCTGGCGACTCCACATTAGAGGTCTGCAAGGCCTATTTTTGTATGCATAGATAGGGTTCGGGTAGAGCTCGGGCTCCTTTTATTTGTCTCGCTTCACTTTACACACGCGAGTCGTGCGCGCACACACAAGTGCGCCGTCACATCACGTAGCGTTTCCGTCAAAGCAACAAGCTAGACCGTTGAGAGAGTGCATGTCGGAGATGGAGAAGCTACCTTTGCTAGCTAGACTCGCGTGCTGTGTTGAGTATACCCACAAGCAGCAGCTCGAGCGAGTGATATTTCAGCACCGCAGGGAGAACGTTGGAGGAGAATGGTGGATGCCATTATTTTCCTTCACAGCGCCCCCGAATGAACAGCAGAGTGGAATAAACTGTAAAAGGTTTTGCATGATTGTTCTTTTAGCCAGTTGGTGAAGATTTGTGAGTTTTGTTAAATGTATTCAACGCAAGACGTTTTTGTTGCTGACGTTCATCTAACAGTGAAGTGGTGAGTCCATCCTGATTTACTTAAATCAATTGGCTGCTGGTTTATGAGTGTTTTCGGTATGCTTTAGTGTCGTGACATTAATCTTTTAGTCTGTGGGCATGTAATTGTTGCTGTTGTTAGCCGCGGAGCTATGTCGTTATTGCATTGTGAATTTTTTGTCATAATGTAGCATTTGTGTGTGTAATGTAGTGTGTGTGTGTGTGTGTGTGTGTGTGTGTGTGTGTGTGTGTGTGTGTGTGTGTGTGTGTGTGTGTGTGTGTGTGTGTGTGTGTGTGTGTGTGTGTGTGTGTGTGTGTGTGTGTGTGTGTGTGTGTGTGTGTGTGTGTGTGTGTGTGTGATGTCTGTCATCACATCGTAATATTGGCCTTGGGCTTAAGTCGGTCTAGGGCTGAATAATTGCTTAACTTTTCGGGCTAGGGTAGGGCCGGGCCTGAATGCTACAGGCTTGGGCCGGGCTGGGGCCAAAATGTCAGGCCTGTGCAGACCTCTACTCCACATGTATCAGAGGAGGCACTCTCTCTACACCATCCACAGGCCGACAGTGGGGCAATGCGCGCAATGACCACGAAGGGAATTGACATAACGACTAAATTGGGATGGGTGAAAAATACGGAAAGCCCAAAAAAGAAATAGAATAAAAAATAGGGGAAAGCATTAATGGGTGTTAATTAATCAACTGGGTGTTCTGAAGTCTTCTGTAGTGTTAAGCGTTATGAAGTGTTTAAATGTTTTATTAAGTGTTCTGTAGTGTTATGAAGTTCTCTGTGGTGTTATGATGTTTTCTGTAATGTTAAGAAGTGCTAAAAAGAAAATGTTTTGATAACTTTGTAGTGGTTATGTTTGTAGCCAATATATGTGGCAAAGGTGTGTATCTTTGAATTATCTTGGAATTTCTTTTTTAACTCTACTTTCATTCAGCCTGCAAAATTTAAAGTTACACTCTTATCATTAGGGGACTAAATTGTCCTTTTTTTATCCACTTTTTCTCCCCATTTTCTATTTTTCTCCCATCCCAATTTCGTAGTATCCAATTCTTCCCTCCCCTGTCTTGAACGTTGCTAGACTATGCCTCACACAGGTCGGTTGTAGTGAGGATAGAAGCCTTGCATCACGTGTCCCCTCCGGTACACGAGGAGGCAGTCTGTTGCATCTTTTCACCGCAGCAGCTCGAACTCTCTGTGGCAAGGAATAACGTGTGGGAGGCTCACATTGCCCCCACTACTTCCTGCTTCCGCCGCACCCAACCGACCTGTAGGAGTCGCTGTCCACAACGTCCAATCCCCACCCACCGGCTTTCCTCTAACACTGCCAATTGTGTTAGTATGAACGACCGGCCAGCCAGTAGCAACGGCGAGAGCTGGGCTCGAACCCAGCGTATCCTGCGTTAGAGGCGAGCGCCTTGCCCACTGTGCCAATCAGCTGCCCTTACTAAATTGTCCTCTTCAAAAAAACGCCATACAAACGCCATGAAATAATTGTCCACTTTATTTTTCATAAATATTTTATTCAACTTCAGCCCTGATCATAACCACCAAATATTCAATACATTTTAGAATTGTAACCCTTTAAATGCCAGTGCTTGTGATGGCATCACAAATTATTGTTAAAGAAACACAAAAATGTAAATATGATATTATTATCATATCATATTTTTATGGCATTTTTTGAAGAGGACAATTTAGTCCCCTAATGGTACGAGTGTAACACTTTAGTTTTCAGACACAAGGGTTAAGTGAAACAAGAGAACGCCTTGATACTGTTTTATCGCACCTCTGTGCAAACCAACGCATACTGTTGAGGATGTTGCAGGGGACCACGAGACCTGTCACTCAGCACAGGACTCGAGCCCCATCTCCATACCTTTCATTATAACAGCTCAACAAGGGAAACCATGTAGCCGTACTATATACCACGTAACAGATCTCCGTCAGCACTTATCCCTAGTCTATAGGGTCCATTGCCGGGTTTTCAAATGATGCTTTCTCTCTCCATTTTCTCTCTCTTCACTCTGCCCATCTCCACTCTATCTCTCCACTTTCTCTCTCTATTCACGGTCTCTCTCCACTTTCTCTCTCTCTCTCTCTCTCTCTCTCTCTCTCTCTCTCTCTCTCTCTCTCTCTCACTTTCTCTCTCTCTCTCTCTCTCTCTCTCTCTCTCTCTCGCTTGCCGTGGTGTTTTGACCACATCGTTGTGTTGTACAGTATATGTAAGCAATAGCTCACTTGGGGCCGTGGTATAATGGTTATTATATCACAGCTAAGGGCCATGGTATATGGTTATTATATCGCAGTTAAGGGCCGTTCAGGCCAAAGCTAAGTGGAAGGCCGACAGCCCCTTAGCTATATAATAACCATATACCACAGCCTCAAGTGAGCTATTGCTTTTATAGAAGATATTCTATTTTATAGAATGGTCACCGACTGTGGTAATATGAATACCTGGCATGGTTTCATCAGATAAACACAGCAACAAGAAATGCTATAATTTATTGATAACAGAAGCCGCCAGGCAATGCAGTTGTTCAGACATTTAGCAGAACAGTTGCCAAGCAACACACATACGCAGTGGAACGCACACAACTTTTTCTGAAAGCTAATGTTATGCTAGCAGCAGGTATTATGGTTCTCATAATGGACATGATTTCGAATTACCTGGACCCTGTATACAATCTTTATACATGGGATGTGCTTGTGCTTGTGTGTGAACCATACCATGGTCTTCGGGGGAGCTCTTTTTGTGGCAGGGGGGGGGGGGGGGGGGGGGGGGGTCAGCGGTTGCTGTAGAGACATAGGCTATAGGTATGAGTAACGTTGCAGAACCACACATAGTCCACGCCACACAGGTCTGCATGCATGATGAAGATGCACATATCGCTGATGTCTCATTAAGGGGAGCTATGGCTCCCTGGCTGCCCCCGTGGTCATATGGTTGGGAATTCCCACATCTCTGTCAAACCTCATTCATTCCTCTGTCTTTTGTGGCACAGACAGTAGCTACACAGATGTCAAGCGGACCTGTCACTCATAAGAGGATCCCCAGCCCATCTCGTTAACTCTCTGTGTGACAGCTCAACTATGGCAACGGTGGGATTCCACATTTTGACAGCTGTTTCTCCCTTTTACTAAAGCTCCCTGTCTGTGATTTATTTTACCATATCAATGTGGGGTAGATTGACACCCCTAACGAGGTTGATCTGTAAATGGAAAACATGCTATTTGAAACGCTGTAGATCAGAATATAGATGTGTACCGTTAGCTGTGATATAATAACCATATGTCATGAACTTAGCTATTGCTTTTATAACACGGCCACCGTATGCCAAGTATGTAAATATGAATACCTAGCAAGGTTTCATAAAATAAACACACGGCAACAAAGACACGCAATCATTTATTGATAGCAAAGTCATTACTCCGCCAGGCGATGCAGTTCTGCAGACATTTAGCAGAAAGGTTGCCACGGAACACACAGGCGCAGTGGAACGCATGCAAATCATCTAGTCAAGCTTAACACGTTGGGCGCCAAACCCGAGATAAATCGGATTAACTCGCCAGTGGTTGGGCGCCAGATCCGAGATATCTCGGGTTTTGGTATTTTTTTCTATATTTGCATTCATTATCCATCCAGGGAGCCTGGTGTTATCATAGGGAATGAGTCTGAGATTGCAAAAGTGCAATACCGGCCGTATCCTACCAGGCGGCGGTATCGACCACCCTTTGAAACCTTGTGTCTTGGGCTGTGCGTCGATTATATGGGTCCGGGTCTGCAATTTTTCTCCGGTCAAGACGAGCGGTTATAACGCTTGGATTGAGAAGAATCAAATACTCCCGATGCATGTTGTGTGGTGGATTATGTTAGCGACACGATGGACATCAATACTTGGAATGGCGATCAGATAATTGGAAGTTCAGAATGTTTCCTTACTGTTGTGAAGGGCCAGATTAAACCGAATATATATTTATTTATATATATATATTTAATTGTATTTGTATATTCTCTAATATTCCCTGATATCCCTTGTATATTCCTTGTACAATATGCATTGAATATCCATTCTAGCCTACTGAACATCCCATAATAGTCTCCATTCTACTATTGGTCGAGACCTTGGTGCCAGGCTGCCATACCCCCCAGACCCAGTTCAAACGTACCGCTCAACATGTACGAACAAGTCCTAGTTCCGTGTAGGAATCTGGCTACCGCACCACTAACGGTACTATTTGTTCATAGTGCGTATATATACTGCGCTACTAAAGTAGGACTTCCTTTTCAGTCCAGTTTCTTACCCTCCAATAGAGTGACAGACGTAAAGCCTCCCCGCGACGCCACGTGTGGGAGTAAGGCCAAGTTCGGCCTACCATCGGTATTGAGACATCGTGTATATTAATATTTGAATAGTCATATTTGGCACTATATCGTCGAGTTGGACGTAGTCTATTAAGCTAATAATAGTCTGTTAATATATAGTGCTTCGTGCGGTGAGAATACTACCGTAGCCAGCCCCCCATCGTTTCGGGCAGAGAACTGGCTGCTTATCCAGGATGGTCGACCCCATGTGAGACTGCATCCGAGGAGCCCCAGAGCCGACGAGCGAGTGGACCTGTATACCGGATTATTCTACCGACGACAGCCCGCCTTCCCAGGCACGGATTATGCTTTGTGTACAGTGATTATTCCATGGATAAAGACCCCCGACACTGCCGTGTCTTGGAACCCCCCCCCCTGGAGAGGACGCAAGGTGAGGAGACGCTCTGCAAGACGAGGTCGCTTCACGTCTCTCCCCCGTGGACCGGAGAGAGCCGGCTCACAGAGAGTCCACCTGCTTTCATCTGTGGTCCAAGGATCGCTGGCGCACCGAGCTGCACAACTGTGGGTTCACCCAGGATACCCTTGGCCGGACGAGGCAGCCAGACTCTACCCCCCCCCCCCTCCTACTCCTGTTGTCTTACAAGCGACCGGATTACCCCCCTTAGTGTATCCAGTCTTATAATCATTAAAGTATCATTGCTGTTATTCCTTAACTATTCCAGGTCGTATATTTACCGCCTGCGCCACCAGAGATTGGACATTCTCTATTGATATACCAACGAATACTCTTTGCCATAAAAGTGCATACTATTTCAATTCATAAATGTAATTAAGTGATTAAGTGCTTGCTCTACACACCATTGCTGTGTAGTAATAAACGCATACTTCGACTTCGTACATTTGTGTTGGATCCGTTTCATCTACGTGAGAGTGTTTATCATAATATATTTATGCCGAGTACTGGGTGGCCGAATATAAAGTACAAAGGTAGTGGTAGTAAGTATCATATCTAGTAATACAGTCAGGGAATTGTACCCCTCAGTTACAATTGGTCCTTCGAGCCGGATGGTAATTAGTGTAATATTAATATAGTGTTATTAATATTGAAATGGCCTATGATGAACACTCCACGAAACGATCCTCCTAACCAACGCCCGCAGCGCGAACGACGGCTCCCTCAGTACTTAGAGGCTTACGCTGTCAGTCAACAACCTAGTCTTCTACTAACAGTAAACGCGGTAAAACTAGAAAGTAAAAGTATGTCTAACCCCAACGCCCAGACTACCCCGACCATAGAGGCCCCTACGGGTTCTAATGTAACTGACCAAGTTCACGGTGGGGACCAGTGGGAACCAGACATGACTTCACACCCCGCCAGTACTGAAGAAGTAGTCCCCGATGAGTCCCGGGAGGAATACAACGCTACCGAGAGAGAACTCGGCACGGAAGAAGACGGGGAGAGCACTGTGGAGATAGAGCTCCAAGGCTCCGCAAGGAGTACCCCGAGGGAAGGCTCCCCTATACAACCGCCTTCTCCCAGCGAGGCAGAGAGGACCCTACAGCAGGCCTTCCTCATCAGCCTGAACGCCGCTGCTGAACGCGACCGACTGCAGATCCAGCAGCGGAGCGAAGAAGAGCATATACGTCTAGAAATAAGACGCATTCAGAGGGAAGAGAATGTGGCCCGAGACCGAGCAGACAGCCAGCGAGCAGCTGCTGGTGCTCTACGGGACGCAGAGCGCGACAGACAGCAAGCGCAACTAATAGAACAGCTGATCAGACGGACAACACCCTCTCCCTCCGCCAGAGGCTCCAGGAACTCGTCTAGACACACCTCCAGGGCGGCATCCCCTAGCCGAGTAAACAACCCTGAACTTGACCAACAGACGAGGTCTATACCCCCCACAGACCACCTCCCCCCACCGGTCCAAGCGAGACCTAGCAACCGGGAAGGAGCAGCATATCCTGTGGAGAGGCTAAACCAGAGACTACAAGCACTGGATGACCTAACTGAAGACGAAGAGGAAGAGGAGGAGAACCACGCCCGACGACAGCACAGTACTCTACCGGACCAGGAGGTCCGGTACAGCCCAGGCTATACTCCCGCGGAGCTGCGCTACAGACCCCCGACTCTATACACGGGTGAGCACGACGCACGACCCGCACCGAGGAACAGCACCTGGACAAGCGGGCCATGGTACACTGCCGGTACCAGCCCATACCAAGGAGCGGGAGGAGACTCGCCTAGGAGGCCTCTCCCCCAACGCTCGCCGATGTATCCACCGTCAGCGTCATACATTGGCACGCCTATGGTACCCGACTTCACCCAAGAGAACCGGGCCCAGTATACAGAACTCCGCATGTGTCTGGAGACCATGTTGGTGGATGTATTGGATGAACGCCATAAATACGCCATCCTACTGAAGCACTTAAAGGTACCCCGCGCACATAATATAGCGCTCGCCTATGCGACTTCCACCACCCCATACACAGCAGCGCTGGTAGCATTGGACCAGAGGTATGGGCGCATATGGGATTACGTGATCCAGGAGATCCGACACATCGACCGCTTACCCCCAGCAATAGACAATCGAGCACTGGACGACCTGTCCATCAGAGTGCAGTCCCTGGTAGGGATGTTGGGAGCGCAGAGAGAGAAGGGGAGGCATGAACTTTACGCCAACTCAAATGTGGAAAGGATCTTGGAGAAGCTGCCGCCCGCTCGACAGGAGCGTTTTAGGCGGCAGAGAGACCACCGAGACCCGAATGGCCCCGAACCGAACCTCCTCGATCTAGCAGACTTCCTGGCGAGAGAAGTCAGCAGCCTACGGCTAGATACATTCGGACGGAGCACCCCTGGCTCCAGAGAAGGAACCAGACGACTAAATGATGGAAGAAGATCGGTGACTGTGATGCACCAATCGGAGTCAGTACCGAGCAGCAGGAGCCACAGTACCCCCTCCAGAACGGAGAAGTGGAAGATAGTGTGCCCCTACTGTGTGAAAGAACACTGGCTAGCGCAATGTGACTCCTTCCCCAAGCTGAACGCGGAGGAAGCAAGTCAATGGATAAAGTCCAACAAGCGCTGTTTTCGCTGTGCGCGCTCACACATGGCAGCCGAATGCCGCTTAAAGAAAAGGTGCACCAAGTGCGATGGAGCCCATCTGGACATACTTCACGACAGTAACAGACGGCGCCCTTCACCCGCACCATCCAGCAGCAAAGCGAGCGTCATGTACATCGATCCCGCCAGCAGCAGTGGAGCCCGAGTACTCCTAAAAGTAGTGCGTGTGACACTAAGCTACCAGAATAAAGTCCTGGACACTTACGCCGTCCTCGATGACGGGTCAGAGAAGACCCTTCTGCTCGCCCCCGCTGCGGCCCAGCTAGGGCTGCGGGGAAGCGAAACCCAAATGACAATTCGGACAATAAGACGAGATTTGAAGACGATAAAGGGCGAGAATGTCTCATTCTCTATCGCAGCAAGCGGCCAGCCTGAGCGACGGTACCAGATTACAGACGCTTTCACCAGCCAAGAAATAGGACTGTCGCGGTACACATACCCCGTCGCCAAGCTGATGGAGAAATATGCACATCTGCGCAAGTTACCGATCCCGCTCATAGACAATGCTATGCCGACCCTGTTGATAGGCTCCGACCATGCAGACCTCATTGTCCCGATAGACCGGGTTCATACCGGACCCCGAGGCTGTCCTGCAGCAGTCGAGACCCGTTTGGGATGGACTCTCCAAGGCCCGCTCGCCAAATCTCTCAACCGAAGTACAGCCACTAGATGTCTCCACTCCCGAGTCACAGAGGGAGAAACCGCACTCCTGCAACACGTAGAGCGGCTATGGACCTTGGAACAAATGCCCTTTAAGAACGGAAAGAAAGACATTCGCTCTAAAGATGACATTTACGCCATTCACCTCCTCGAGACAGGGACCAAGAGAGTCCCGGTCAACGGCGTGTTGAGATACGCCACGCCACTCCTGCGGCGAGAAGGAATGCCTACTTTCCACACCAAGACAGACGCCACAGAACGGTACCTGCTGAACACGGAGCGGCGCTTAGCCAAGAACCCCGCCCAAGAGAGTGTATACCGCGCTGAGATTGAGAAGCTCATCACAGCGGGACACGTCACAAAGATGGACATTAAAGAGGCTGACCAGACCACTGAATCGTGGTACGTGCCTCACCACAAGGTCCATCACAACGGTAAAGACCGCATAGTATTTAACTGCAGCTACCAGATCGGATCCCAAAATCTGAATAAAGAGTTACTGCCCGGTCCCACACTCGGCCCCTCCCTACTCGGCGTTCTACTCCGCTTCCGCCAGGAAAAGGTGGCCATCAGCGGGGACATTAAAGGAATGTTCCTGCAGGTGAGATTAGTAGAGGAGGACAAGCCCCTGTTACGGTTCCTATGGAGAGAGAAGCCAGGAGATGAGCACCCAGCCATCTACCAATGGGAAGTCCTCCCCTTCGGAACGACGTGCAGCCCCTGCTGTGCTACATTTGCACTACAGAAACATGTAGCAGAGGACCCAGCAGCGGACGAAGAGGTCCGACACAGCGTAAAGAACAGCTTCTACGTAGACAACTGTCTACAAAGCCTTTCAACCCAGGAAGAAGCCGAGGCTCTCCTGATTAAACTCCGCGCCTCATTGATCAAAGGCGGCTTTGATCTCAGGCAGTGGGCCAGCAGCGATCCGCAAGTACTGCGCAGCCTCTCCTCCGAGGACAAGGCAGCCAGCAGCGAGACCTGGATGGCTACAATCCCGGGAGAAGCCCAGGAGATGACCCTGGGATTGGTGTGGCGATTCAAAACAGATTCGCTTCACTACAGACACAAGCCCCTGACTACGGAGCAGGGAAGGCCGGCGGCGGCGCCGACCACCAGACGGAGTGTGTACACAACACTCGCCCGACAATATGACCCGCTAGGATGTATTCTACCGTACACCACCAGGGCAAAAATGATTGTACGAGCATTGTGGGACAAGGACCAGGGCTGGGACGACCCCATTCCTGCACACCTTGCATCCACCTGGAGAGAGTGGGAGATGGAGCTCCACTCACTCCCAGGCGTTAATATGCGCCGAAGCTACTTCCCACCCACGGTGAGGCCAGAGACATGTAAAATGGACTTACACGTCTTCAGTGACGCCTCAGAGGTCGCATACGGATCAGTAGCCTACTTGCGGGCCCAAGAAGAGGGGGGAGAGATCTACACAGCATTTGTCCTCGCCCGCTCGAGAATAGCCCCACGCAAGCAACAATCTATCCCACGCCTAGAGCTCTGCGCAGCCCTAGCCGGAGCGCACCTAGCCACGCTCATCCAACGTGAGCTCACCATACCGGTGTCTAGAACAATCCTGTGGTCAGATTCCACGACAGTACTCGCCTGGATCAAATCGGACTCATGCAAGTACAAAGTCTTCGTGGGAGTCAGAGTCACCGAGATTCAAGACTTAACCGAAGAGTTAACCGGAGAAACAGAGTGGCGCTACGTTGATACAAAACAGAACCCAGCTGACGTCATCACCCGGGGAATGCCCCTAGATGACCTCACCCGTCGCAATGTCTACAGTGACGGCCCAGCATTCCTAAAAGCTCCCGGAAGGAGAGTGGCCCACGCCTATCCCGAGGGAAGCCAGTCAGGAGGAGGCTGAGAATAAGAAGCCTGTGTTCTGTGGATTGAGCACTGTTATCTCCGCAGACCCCAACACACTCCTGATGGTGCGGCTAGATCCCGCGTTACCCCAGACAATGTACCGGCCTGAAGAAGCGAACGGCCGACGAATGTGGAGGTACAGCCAAGTATTAGCCGACAAGTTTTGGAGCAGTTTCCTACTGCACTACCTACCGTCTCTACAGACCCGCCAGAAGTGGGTAAAGGAGAGAGACAATTTGACAGAAGGAACAGTCGTCATGATTATTGATCAATCACTGCCCAGAGCTATGTGGCCGGCCGGCCGCGTAAGCAAAGTGATCACCGGTGCCGACGGCAAGGTCCGAGCAGCTGAAGTGCTCGTCCAGGGTCGCACTTACACCCGTCCCGTGGCGAGGCTCATAGAACTGCCCCGACTCCCAGACACAATCGATGATGACCATGACCCTATAACCCTATGACTTTGTGAAGTTGACTGACCCCTACAGCAAACCCTTATGTGTAAATAGACAACGCGATTAATCTGTCTCTGCTTAACTGATTAGGTCTGGGACCAATCAGGGGGTGGCTGTTGTGAAGGGCCAGATTAAACCGAATATATATTTATTTATATATATATATTTAATTGTATTTGTATATTCTCTAATATTCCCTGATATCCCTTGTATATTCCTTGTACAATATGCATTGAATATCCATTCTAGCCTACTGAACATCCCATAATAGTCTCCATTCTACTATTGGTCGAGACCTTGGTGCCAGGCTGCCATACCCCCCAGACCCAGTTCAAACGTACCGCTCAACATGTACGAACAAGTCCTAGTTCCGCGTAGGAATCTGGCTACCGCACCACTAACGGTACTATTTGTTCATAGTGCGTATATATACTGCGCTACTAAAGTAGGACTTCCTTTTCAGTCCAGTTTCTTACCCTCCAATAGAGTGACAGACGTAAAGCCTCCCCGCGACGCCACGTGTGGGAGTAAGGCCAAGTTCGGCCTACCATCGGTATTGAGACATCGTGTATATTAATATTTGAATAGTCATATTTGGCACTATATCGTCGAGTTGGACGTAGTCTATTAAGCTAATAATAGTCTGTTAATATATAGTGCTTCGTGCGGTGAGAATACTACCGTAGCCAGCCCCCCATCGTTTCGGGCAGAGAACTGGCTGCTTATCCAGGATGGTCGACCCCATGTGAGACTGCATCCGAGGAGCCCCAGAGCCGACGAGCGAGTGGACCTGTATACCGGATTATTCTACCGACGACAGCCCGCCTTCCCAGGCACGGATTATGCTTTGTGTACAGTGATTATTCCATGGATAAAGACCCCCGACACTGCCGTGTGTTGGAACCCCCCCCCCTGGAGAGGACGCAAGGTGAGGAGACGCTCTGCAAGACGAGGTCGCTTCACGTCTCTCCCCCGTGGACCGGAGAGAGCCGGCTCACAGAGAGTCCACCTGCTTTCATCTGTGGTCCAAGGATCGCTGGCGCACCGAGCTGCACAACTGTGGGTTCACCCAGGATACCCTTGGCCGGACGAGGCTGCCAGACTCTACCCCCCCCCCCCCCTCCTACTCCTGTTGTCTTACAAGCGACCGGATTACCCCCCTTAGTGTATCCAGTCTTATAATCATTAAAGTATCATTGCTGTTATTCCTTAACTATTCCAGGTCGTATATTTACCGCCTGCGCCACCAGAGATTGGACATTCTCTATTGATATACCAACGAATACTCTTTGCCATAAAAGTGCATACTATTTCAATTCATAAATGTAATTAAGTGATTAAGTGCTTGCTCTACACACCATTGCTGTGTAGTAATAAACGCATACTTCGACTTCGTACATTTGTGTTGGATCCGTTTCATCTACGTGAGAGTGTTTATCATAATATATTTATGCCGAGTACTGGGTGGCCGAATATAAAGTACAAAGGTAGTGGTAGTAAGTATCATATCTAGTAATACAGTCAGGGAATTGTACCCCTCAGTTACACTTACAAAAGAGACCAGACTCATGCATGTGCTATAAGTGGTTCAAGAATAAATCGCAAATTACTTTGGGTATGCAATTATCAGGCGTGTCCTGCAAACTTGTTTTTGCCTGATGGAATTGAACATTGAGTGATGGCTGCATGCATCCACCTTTTACCCTGAGTCAGGTTTCACATATTTCACAGGTATATGTTCATAATTTGTATAATATGTGAATGAAATGTATACCTACTTGTGCGCAGTCACATGGTTGGGAATTAGCATGAGTTTGTCTGTGGTGGGGAATCAGTGATGTACCTGAACGCGTTCAATGAACGACCGTTCGTGAACGCGTTCGTATTTTGGGCGAACGTGAACTGAACAGGTGTTTTTTCCGCTAGATGAACGTAATTGAGAACGCGTTCATTCTCAGCGCTGTATAACGGCGTTCAAAAGTGCGTTAATTCTCAGCACTATATTATAACAACGTTCAAAAGTGTGCCAGATTTCATATGCCTTTCAGCCGAAAACCCAGTTAAAACACACCGTAAACAGGCTTCAAAATAATGCTGAAAACCACCCGATCTGGCAACCGCTCTGGGCGGGGCTTCGGGGGGGTCTGGTAGTAGAGCAGCAGCACTCGCACTTGGCTCTGCACTCGCTCAGTCAGACTCTACGACGTCGGTGTACAATATGAGCATTTAAAAGAGTTTTAGTTAAACTCAGTAAATGTTTTGCACTTTGAATATTGAACTTTGAGGTACAACCTTAGTTTCATACCTCAGCCTGGTTCCTACCTCGTGTTGTGTTAGTACAGAGTTATGTCGGGATTGTCGGCACATGTTTATATGTTTGCACAATGACTACTTTCACTTTTGGTACTTTAAGTATATTTAGATTATTATACTTAATAAAGACCATTCAAGCAGCACGTTTTTCCTCATGTTTTTGAAAATATACTGTAGAGATGAAAGCTGCAGCTGCTACTAGTGTGGACTGAATGGGCGGCAACAAAGCGTTATGGAAATGCCAGTATTCTGTGGTTCTATTATGGGTTGTGGCAATACATTTGACAAATAATAGCTCGCAGCAACGTATTGAAAAAAGAACTATAAACTATAAATGTGTTCATTTTTGAAACCATGAACTTTAGTTCAAAATTTTGAATTATGAACTATGAACTGAACTAGTTCATTTTAAAATGTGTGAACTGTGAACTGAACTAGTTCATGTAGAAAGTGAACTTTCCCAACACTGTGGGGAATACAGTTGGCGCACTGTTGGCACACAACAGGATCCAGGCCAATTTCACAAACTGGTTGAGTGTGACAGCTCTCCTGGAAATGTGTACAGCAGAATAGCTCTTTTTAGCCGGCAGTGAGTCCACATGATTAAAGGGGCACATCGCCAAGAAAACGAACAGTGATTTATTTTCCGTATAATCTCACATACATCCAAATACTCTAAACAGTTTTGCACACATTCCTTTAGTTTGACAGTTATTGAGAGTAAATTAGCTTGAATACGGCCACCAGTGATGTCATCGGGGACATGGAATCCTTGCGTTGTGTTAATTACAGCTCAATGCAATTATACCATAGCAGTCCCTATTAGACAAGGTATTACAACTTTTGTATCCACATCATTCCATGGAGCTCTCAGTAACTGTCAAACTAAATGAATGTGTGCAACACTGTTTAGAGATTTTGTATGTATGTAAGATTATCTGCAAAATAAATTGGCATTGTTTTTGGGCGACGTGCCCTTTTAATCATGTGGACTTGAAGAAAAAAAAAAGCAGTGATTGGAGCTGTGATGCTGTACACAATTCCAGGAGAGCTGTTTGTGTGAAGTCATCATCATCAACCTTTATTTATACTCGAAAAGACAATTGAGGTCACCCTCATTTTCAATGTCGTCGAGACTTTACAGATGACATTTCAATGCACACATTTCTACAATATAACAATAATAAATATGAATAACTATCTATATAGTATAAAATTAACATAGGCATAAAATCAGCACACAGATTGACAGAATAAAACACAATGCATAAATTGCAGACATAAGAATAGGTATAAAAGACAATAAAAGTAGTGCAACGTAAACGTGCAGACTTAATAATGGCCTAAAATGAGTATGTTAAAGTGCCACTTTAACATAGCCAAATTCCTATACTTTTTATATCCAATATACTTTTTTGGATGAATGTTAATCATCCACTCTTGTCAAAGCAGTACAATATACAATTTACATATCGTCTATTTACTTGTTTGTTGATTGTTGTCCTATTTCCTTTTATATTTCCTTATTGGCAGTCCTGTGTAGCTCTCTGAGCAAGGCACTAGCACTGCCAGGGTTAAGGGTTCACTTGCCACTGGGGCCACCCATCCTGTAAAATGTAAGCCGTCATTCCATTGCAAAGGTATACAATACATAGTACACACACACACACACACGCACGCACGCACGCACGCACGCACGCACGCACGCACGCACACACACACACACACACACACACACACACACACACACACACACACACACACACACACACACACACACACACACACACACACACACACACACACACACACACACACACACACACACACACACACACACACACACACACACACACACACACACACACACACACACACACACACACACAGAGAGGAGAAGTGCTATAGAAATGCAGCCATTCCGTTATTATTTATTTAACTTGCAATGGGATTCTGCTGCTTGTGACTTTCTCATCTGAATATTGTACCTGTATCTCTCTCTCTGACCCTGTGCAGACCTGTATTTTGTATAAAGTATAGGCCTATAAACTGTGATTTGCTTTACCTTGCTGCTATCTTTTTTATGCTTGTTTTATATGTTTTTATGTCATTTTAAAACTGTGATTTGTCTTACCTTGCTGCAATGTTTTTTTAAATGCTTATTTTATATGTTTTATATGTAATTGTATGCCATAGAATCAAATCATAAACAAAGTGGCCCTATTGGGATGCTAGATCCTAATGTGAAATTGCTTTATTTTATATGTCTGCATTTTTTTCTGTTGTAAAACACTTTGAGCTGCAATTCTTGTATGAAAGGTGCTATACAAATACAGTTATTATTATTATTATTATTATTATTATTATTATTATTATTATTATTATTATTATTATTATTATTATTATTATTATTATTATTATTATTATTATTATTATTATTATTATTATTATTATTATTATTATTATTATTATTATTATTATTATTATTATTATTATTATTATTATTATTATTATTATTATTATTATTATTATTATTATTATTATTATTATTATTATTATTATTATTATTATTATTATTATTATTATTATATTGTGTCCTGCTCTGGCTGAGAGGGATTCCAGCTCCTTCAGAAAGTGTCTGTGTCTCAGGTGACCACTTGTGGCCGGATCGGTTTCCCAGCTCAATACGCAAATAAACACTTAGGCCCAGGAGAGCCCATGCAGTGTTTCCATTACAATGTATTTAATTTATTTATATGTTACTGTGAAATCCCTTTCATTTAGAGGGACTACACAACCTTTATAACCTGCTGGCCGGTTATGACTTTCATTATGTGCACTGCTCATCATGATTGTTTGAAGTTGATAAGGAGGCAAAAGATCAGCAGTGCCATTTACACATGCATATATATGGGGACTATCCACTTGTTATTTGACTCGTATGCCAATACATAACATTGGAAAGATCAGGAATTGTATTTCCAAACAATAGAAGGATGACTAGCAAGCAGGCACGTGCACACATAGAGCCCAAAGGGTGCTCGAGCACCTGCCCGTTTGTGCCTCATAAAAAGTGCCCTTTTTATGCCAATTCTTTATTTTATTTTATTTGTAAAAAAAATTCAAGTTTAAGTCAGTGATAAAAGTGTCTTTCAAGGATAAGTGAGCTCCTGCACTGATTATTATAGTTCAATATTCAATATTTGATCACCAAAATACCCCAAAAAGCATAAACAGGGCCCTCCCCCGCCCAAAAAGGGCCCCCACAAATCGGGCTTGCGCGCTTCACACAGGCCTAGTGCCCTTTTCAGCCTTTGAGCACCTGCTCCTCTAAAGTCCTGTGCACGTCCCTGCTAGCGAGTGTCTCCAGCGATGACAGCTGTCTACAAAAGCTAATTAGGCCCGTCTCATAAATCACACGGCACTTTCCTTGCATATTCATTCCATAGGCCTCTACTCCAAATTGCCTCCAGATTGCCAATCAATATTGACTTGAGTGTCCTTTACAACCTTCTCACAGCTTTTTTTCAGTTGTGCTGCTATGAATGAATGTATCCACATAAAGAAGTGAACAATGGGGAGCCCATGCACAGAGCTAATCAGACCCTGTAGAAAAACTGCAGGTCATCTGCGTCCACGTAAAAAACAAGTTTGTTTGAACGATCTCACAGTGTTAACAATAGCACCTGTCCCGGAAACACTAGCAGTGTCATTTCCATGCCATTGGTGCTGCTTTGAATGTGTTATCTTTAGTTATTGTATTACATTTTCGAGAAATTGCCTGATCCCCAACTCTGCAATCTTTTCTTGACCCTCCAATCACAACTGTTGTCCCCCCCAGACAAGCTCAAAGAGAGTAACCACTTAAGCCCTAAGACCTTTTCAAGGTGGCTTCTAGGTAAAGTTCAAGGTCAAGGCCAGCATTAGGTGCCATGGATAAGTGTAAACACCATTGGAAAGCTGGGACCCTAAGGAATCATTAGAGATGTACTCAGCTCAACATGAAACGTTATGCCTTTTAATATGCAATAAACATTGTGTTTTGAATCTCGCTTTTTCAAATTATTAAAATTATTTTTGTGTTGATACAATTTGCTACACATATTTGTGTAAAATGTAAAACAAATTTGAAGAAATTATAAACATGGTCAAAGTACCACATTAACACATTGTCTGCCACGCAGTTTGCCCATCTTATACCACTCTCTGCCAGTGCTGTAAGCCTATGGAGTCGCTCACCTTATTTGCAGGGCTATAACTTTTTAAATATTATAGCTATATCGACATTACTATGGCCCATTCAACATCGGGTATCTATCGTTCCGGATGTGGGAACGTTATATTTTTCCATTCATACATTGTCCTGTTAATACCGTCGTGAATATAAGTATGTTTTTGGAGTGTATAGCAGTCATTCCTGGAAGGCGAGTTATAGGCCCTGACGCATATTATACATAATCGATTGGCGTTTCGTTCCTATACACGCTATATTAAAAAATTCAAATACATATGATCGGTATACATTATGCTCCATCATGCGTGACGGAAAGGGGGGGGGGGTAGTTTATGATTCCTTGATTGTCAGTAACGGCTTTCTTTAGTACGACATCATACGTTGATCAGATGGATTGCAATGAAATAAATGGACAATCGAGCTGGAATTAACGTTAGATTCCTCTTACCTGTGGCCGATGAGTCTGGAAAAAAGATATTCCAATTATTTGATTTCGATCTGCTAGAACCATTTTCCGTTTGTACGACGCAATAAATGCCGAAAGCATATTGATTCTTGCGTCTCGAAAGCGATCCAATGCACTCGAGTGTTTGTCTGGATCCACATAACAAGATAGCTCTGCCCGGAACATTTTCCCCGATGCACAGAGCGCCCCATCCGGTTTAGAGTGGAGTGAAACTTGCCCGAAACCCACCAGGCGGCGGTATTGATGCGTTGCAATATCAGACAGAGTCCAGAGGCTCCCACAGCCTTGCTGGATGAATTATGAATGCCAATAGCGAATAAAGGAAATAACGACCATGAAAACGAGTAAACTCGTTGTTGGCGAAATTCTATTGGCGGGCAATAACGAGTATACTAGTTTTTGGCACAGAACCAGTTAAGACACCATAGCCCCCCCCCCCCCCCACCCTTTATTTTCAATATATACCTAGGCATTGTGGTTGTAAGGTTACATGAGGCGACAGTGGCTCAGGAGGTAGAGCAGTCGCCTGGTAATCCAAAGGTTCCCGGTTCGATTCCCGCTCCTCCCGGGCAGTGTGTCAAAGTGTCCTTGAGCAAGACACTTAACCCCTAATTTCTCCAGATGAGCTGCTTGGCACCTTACATGGGTGCCTCTGCCATCGGTGGGTAAAATGTGAGGCGCAAATTGTAAAGCGCTTTGGATAAAAGCGCTATATAAAAAAAATGCAGCCATGAGGCTGTGATTGAGAGTCTCAGCTTTCCAGTCATACCCAAGTTATGCAATCCCAAGACTGTGTAGGGACCACAGTATGCAGAAATATGCAAACAAACCATTTCTAAAATAGGTGGACATAACACATGTGTACTACATCATGCAACAACTGACATAGTTTTGCCCCAAAACCACATTGGGATTAGCATAACCTGGGCATGTCTGTAAAGGAGGGACTCTTGGGAATTCATAAACCCATTTTCATTCTGATATCATGAGGTGAAGTGGGACCACTTTGAAAATGATTCCCCTCGAGTCCTTAGGTTGCCTCATGTTGTATGTTGCATATGATAGCAATACCTTCATGCTAGCATAAAAAATGAGCATGCTACAAGCCGTGAAAGTCTGCTAATCGGCCGGACCCCCTGGCGGGTCCCTCGGGCTGGTGGCATTAAAGATAGAGTGTGCACTCCCTCCACAATCTACACATTTACATGTAGTCGTTTAGCTGATGCTTTTATCCACAGCGACTTTGTCATGCAGGAGGAGTGCACCTCTGTACAACAAGTCAGCAGGAGGGGGGCACCTCTGGGCAACAAGTCAGCAGGAGGAGTGCACCTCTGTACAACGAGTCAGCAGGAGGGGTACACCTCTGTACAACAAGTCAGCAGGAGGGGTGAACCTCTGTGAACAACAAGTCATGCAGGAGGGGTGCACCTCTGTACAACAAGTCAGCAGGAGGGGGGCACCTCTGAACAACAAGTCAGCAGGAGGGGTGCACCTCTGTACAACAAGTCAGCAGGAGGGGTGCACCTCTGTACAACAAGTCAGCAGGAGGGGTGCACCTCTGTACAACAAGTCAGCAGGAGGGGTGCACCTCTGTACAACAAGTCAGCAGGAGGGGTGCACCTCTGAACAACAAGTCAGCAGGAGGGGTGCACCTCTCAACAAGTCAGCAGGAGGGGTGCACCTCTGTACAACAAGTCATGCAGGAGGGGTGCACCTCTGAACAACAAGTCAGCAGGAGGGGCGCACCTCTGTACAACAAGTCAGCAGGAGGGGTGCACCTCTCAACAAGTCAGCAGGAGGGGTGCACCTCTGTACAACAAGTCAGCAGGAGGGGGGCACCTCTGTACAACAAGTCATGCAGGAGGGCTGCACCTCTGTACAACAAGTCAGCAGGAGGGGTGCACCTCTGTACAACAAGTCATGCAGGAGGGGGGCACCTCTGTACAACAAGTCAGCAGGAGGGGGGCACCTCTGTACAACAAGTCATGCAGGAGGGGGGCACCTCTGTACAACAAGTCAGCAGGAGGGGTGCACCTCTGGGCAACAAGTCAGCAGGAGGGGTGCACCTCTGTACAACAAGTCAGCAGGAGGGGTGCACCTCTGTACAACAAGTCAGCAGGAGGGGGGCACCTCTCAACAAGTCAGCAGGAGGGGGGCACCTCTGTACAACAAGTCAGCAGGAGGGGTGCACCTCTGTACAACAAGTCAACAGGAGGGGGGCACCTCTGTACAACAAGTCAACAGGAGGGGGGCACCTCTGTACAACAAGTCAGCAGGAGGGGTGCACCTCTGAACAACAAGTCATGCAGGAGGGCTGCACCTCTGAACAACAAGTCAGCAGGAGGGGTGCACCTCTGTACAACAAGTCAGCAGGAGGGGTGCACCTCTGTACAACAAGTCAGCAGGAGGGGGGCACCTCTGTACAACAAGTCAGCAGGAGGGGGGCACCTCTGTACAACAAGTCAGCAGGAGGGGTGCACCTCTGAACAACAAGTCAGCAGGAGGGGTGCACCTCTGTGAACAACAAGTCATGCAGGAGGGCTGCACCTCTGAACAACAAGTCATGCAGGAGGGGTGCACCTCTGTACAACAAGTCAGCAGGAGGGGGGCACCTCTGTACAACAAGTCAGCAGGAGGGGTGCACCTCTGTACAACAAGTCAGCAGGAGGGGTGCACCTCTGTACAACAAGTCAGCAGGAGGGGGGCACCTCTCAACAAGTCAGCAGGAGGGGGGCACCTCTGTACAACAAGTCAGCAGGAGGGGTGCACCTCTGTACAACAAGTCAGCAGGAGGGGGGCACCTCTGTACAACAAGTCAGCAGGAGGGGTGCACCTCTGAACAACAAGTCAGCAGGAGGGGTGCACCTCTGGGCAACAAGTCAGCATGAGGGGTGCACCTCTGTACAACAAGTCAGCAGGAGGGGTGCAGCTCTGTACAACAAGTCAGCAGGAGGGGGGCACCTCTGAACAACAAGTCAGCATGAGGGGTGCACCTCTGTACAACAAGTCAGCAGGAGGGGTGCACCTCTGAACAACAAGTCAGCAGGAGGGGTGCACCTCTGGGCAACAAGTCAGCAGGAGGGGGGCACCTCTGTACAACAAGTCAGCAGGAGGGGGGCACCTCTGTGAACAACAAGTCAGCATGAGGGGTGCACCTCTGTGAACAACAAGTCAGCATGAGGGGTGCAGCTCTGTACAACAAGTCATGCAGGAGGGGGGCACCTCTGTACAACAAGTCAGCAGGAGGGGTGCACCTCTGGGCAACAAGTCAGCAGGAGGGGTGCACCTCTGTACAACAAGTCAGCAGGAGGGGTGCACCTCTGTACAACAAGTCAGCAGGAGGGGGGCACCTCTCAACAAGTCAGCAGGAGGGGGGCACCTCTGTACAACAAGTCAGCAGGAGGGGTGCACCTCTGTACAACAAGTCAACAGGAGGGGGGCACCTCTGTACAACAAGTCAACAGGAGGGGGGCACCTCTGTACAACAAGTCAGCAGGAGGGGTGCACCTCTGAACAACAAGTCATGCAGGAGGGCTGCACCTCTGAACAACAAGTCAGCAGGAGGGGTGCACCTCTGTACAACAAGTCAGCAGGAGGGGTGCACCTCTGTACAACAAGTCAGCAGGAGGGGTGGACCTCTGGGCAACAAGTCATGCAGGAGGGGTGCACCTAGCTCTGTACAACAAGTCAGCAGGAGGGGTGCACCTCTGTACAACAAGTCAGCATGAGGGCTGCACCTCTGTACAACAAGTCAGCAGGAGGGGTGCACCTCTGTACAACAAGTCAGCAGGAGGGGTGCACCTCTGTACAACAAGTCAGCAGGAGGGGTGCACCTCTGTACAACAAGTCAGCAGGAGGGGTGCACCTCTGTACAACAAGTCAGCAGGAGGGGTGCACCTCTGTACAACAAGTCAGCAGGAGGGGTGCACCTCTGTACAACAAGTCAGCAGGAGGGGTGCACCTCTGTGAACAACAAGTCAGCATGAGGGCTGCACCTCTGAACAACAAGTCAGCAGGAGGGGTGCACCTCTGAACAACAAGTCAGCAGGAGGGCTGCACCTCTGTACAACAAGTCAGCATGAGGGGTGCACCTCTGTACAACAAGTCAGCAGGAGGGGGGCACCTCTGAACAACAAGTCATGCAGGAGGGGTGCACCTCTGTACAACAAGTCAGCAGGAGGGGTGCACCTCTGTACAACAAGTCAGCAGGAGGGGTGCACCTCTGAACAACAAGTCATGCAGGAGGGGTGCACCTCTGTACAACAAGTCAGCAGGAGGGGTGCACCTCTGTACAACAAGTCAGCAGGAGGGGTGCACCTCCAGTGGCTAAAGATTCAAGATTCAAGAGGTTTATTTGTCACATACATACCAGGGCATACAGTGAAATGCGGGTGGCCATGCCCGCTTTGATTGTGCAATAATACAATAGAAATAAAATAAGTAAGGCGGTTAGGGGGTCGAGCGGAGATTGCGTTCGTCACCAGCCCCGGAGCTGTGAGCTTGGTTCGCCTGTTCGAATCCAGCTCACAGCTCCGGGGTTGTCACCAGCTTGGCTGGCCGTCTGCACTGATACAATTGGCTGTATCAGAGGGTGGGAGAAGCTGGCGGGGTGGGTCCGGGTCGTTGTAAACAGCGACTCCTACAGTTCGGTCGGGGCGCCTGCTAAGCGCGGATTGGACGTGAGGGGGATAGTGTGGTCCTCCCACACGCTACGCCCTCTCAATGAGAATCCGCGCTGCCAGGTGAAAAGAAGCGGTGATTGGCTGGACGTGTGTCGGAGGAAGCACGTGGTAGCCTCCACTCTCCCAAATGATCTGACTGTGGGGGGTAAAGCGCAGCGACCAGGAAGGGACTGGGAATTGGCATACGACTAACATTGGGATGGGAGAAAATCGGAGGAAAATGGAGGGGGAAAAAGACCAATAATAAAAAAAAAAAAAAGAAATAAAATAAGTAGAAGATAATAAAATAGACATACAATAGACATGATAAAATAGACATGTTAAAGTCATGAGATAAATGTAATACAATGTTAGCTACGAATGAAGGCACTGGGTCCTATGTACACTAGCTACTATACAATATACAGTTTTTACTCTATATCCTTATGCTATGCTTGCTATTTCTAAACTATACTATACAAGAACCACAACAGTTATTTCGTTAAAGTGACCTTTTTCCCCCCTCATTCAGAGATAAGTGGTGTTGTTTGTCTAGTAGTGCTGAACTTGAGTGCTGCACTCTGAGTGTATTAGCATAGTATGTAGTAATATAGCCAACACTGCATGAACTCTACTGCCATGTGGGACTATAATTGTTAACCTCAGGGACCTGGCCCCATTTTGATAGTTTTAAGTGAGCAGATGTACAAGGTAGGCAAAATAGTTTGCTAAACCCATTTAGACATTCCTTTTTCTCTACACATATCAGGAGATGAAAACAAAAAACATGATGGTTGTGATTTGTCTTTCTTTCTCACAAATACAAATAATGTTAACTAACCTAGGCATCAGTTGACATAATGTAGCCCTGTCTTAATGCTCCAGAGCTCTTGGGGTAATTTATAAGTCAGTAGGTATGGTAGCATAGTACATAGACGATAATAGTATAGACCAGTGGTTCTCAAACTGTGGTACGCGTACCACTAGTGGTACTTGGTGGTACTGCTGGTGGTACTTGAAAACATTTACAAAAAAGCACAACATTTTTTATTTTTTTTATTCTTTTTTTTAATAGTAAAAAACAAGTTTGTTTGAACGATCTCACAGTGTTAACAATAGCACCTGTCCCGGAAACACTAGCAGTGTCATTTCCATGCCATTGGTGCTGCTTTGAATGTGTTATCTTTAGTTATTGTATTACATTTTCGAGAAATTGCCTGATCCCCAACTCTGCAATCTTTTCTTGACCCTCCAATCACAACTGTTGTCCCCCCCAGACAAGCTCAAAGAGAGTAACCACTTAAGCCCTAAGACCTTTTCAAGGTGGCTTCTAGGTAAAGTTCAAGGTCAAGGCCAGCATTAGGTGCCATGGATAAGTGTAAACACCATTGGAAAGCTGGGACGCTAAGGAATCATTAGAGATGTACTCAGCTCAACATGAAACGTTATGCCTTTTAATATGCAATAAACATTGTGTTTTGAATCTCGCTTTTTCAAATTATTTAAATTATTTTTGTGTTGATACAATTTGCTACACATATTTGTGTAAAATGTAAAAAAAAATTGAAGAAATTATAAACATGGTCAAAGTACCACATTAACACATTGTCTGCCACGCAGTTTGCCCATCTTATACCACTCTCTGCCAGTGCTGTAAGCCTATGGAGTCGCTCACCTTATTTGCAGGGCTATAACTTTTTAAATATTATAGCTATATCGACAACAATATGTACAACAAGTCAGCAGGAGGGGGGCACCTCTGTACAACAAGTCATGCAGGAGGGCTGCACCTCTGTACAACAAGTCAGCAGGAGGGGTGCACCTCTGTACAACAAGTCATGCAGGAGGGGGGCACCTCTGTACAACAAGTCAGCAGGAGGGGGGCACCTCTGTACAACAAGTCATGCAGGAGGGGGGCACCTCTGTACAACAAGTCAGCAGGAGGGGTGCACCTCTGGGCAACAAGTCAGCAGGAGGGGTGCACCTCTGTACAACAAGTCAGCAGGAGGGGTGCACCTCTGTACAACAAGTCAGCAGGAGGGGGGCACCTCTCAACAAGTCAGCAGGAGGGGGGCACCTCTGTACAACAAGTCAGCAGGAGGGGTGCACCTCTGTACAACAAGTCAACAGGAGGGGGGCACCTCTGTACAACAAGTCAACAGGAGGGGGGCACCTCTGTACAACAAGTCAGCAGGAGGGGTGCACCTCTGAACAACAAGTCATGCAGGAGGGCTGCACCTCTGAACAACAAGTCAGCAGGAGGGGTGCACCTCTGTACAACAAGTCAGCAGGAGGGGTGCACCTCTGTACAACAAGTCAGCAGGAGGGGGGCACCTCTGTACAACAAGTCAGCAGGAGGGGGGCACCTCTGTACAACAAGTCAGCAGGAGGGGTGCACCTCTGAACAACAAGTCAGCAGGAGGGGTGCACCTCTGTGAACAACAAGTCATGCAGGAGGGCTGCACCTCTGAACAACAAGTCATGCAGGAGGGGTGCACCTCTGTACAACAAGTCAGCAGGAGGGGGGCACCTCTGTACAACAAGTCAGCAGGAGGGGTGCACCTCTGTACAACAAGTCAGCAGGAGGGGTGCACCTCTGTACAACAAGTCAGCAGGAGGGGGGCACCTCTCAACAAGTCAGCAGGAGGGGGGCACCTCTGTACAACAAGTCAGCAGGAGGGGTGCACCTCTGTACAACAAGTCAGCAGGAGGGGGGCACCTCTGTACAACAAGTCAGCAGGAGGGGTGCACCTCTGAACAACAAGTCAGCAGGAGGGGTGCACCTCTGGGCAACAAGTCAGCATGAGGGGTGCACCTCTGTACAACAAGTCAGCAGGAGGGGTGCAGCTCTGTACAACAAGTCAGCAGGAGGGGGGCACCTCTGAACAACAAGTCAGCATGAGGGGTGCACCTCTGTACAACAAGTCAGCAGGAGGGGTGCACCTCTGAACAACAAGTCAGCAGGAGGGGTGCACCTCTGGGCAACAAGTCAGCAGGAGGGGGGCACCTCTGTACAACAAGTCAGCAGGAGGGGGGCACCTCTGTGAACAACAAGTCAGCATGAGGGGTGCACCTCTGTGAACAACAAGTCAGCATGAGGGGTGCACCTCTGTACAACAAGTCAGCATGAGGGGGGCACCTCTGTACAACAAGTCAGCAGGAGGGGTGCACCTCTGTACAACAAGTCAGCAGGAGGGGGGCACCTCTGTACAACAAGTCAGCAGGAGGGGGGCACCTCTGTACAACAAGTCATGCAGGAGGGGTGCACCTCTGAACAACAAGTCAGCAGGAGGGGTGCACCTCTGTACAACAAGTCAGCAGGAGGGGTGCACCTCTGTACAACAAGTCAGCAGGAGGGGGGCACCTCTGTACAACAAGTCAGCAGGAGGGGGGCACCTCTGTACAACAAGTCATGCAGGAGGGGTGCACCTCTGTACAACAAGTCAGCAGGAGGGGGGCACCTCTGTACAACAAGTCATGCAGGAGGGGTGCACCTCTGTACAACAAGTCATGCAGGAGGGGTGCACCTCTGTACAACAAGTCAGCAGGAGGGGTGCACCTCTGAACAACAAGTCAGCAGGAGGGGGGCACCTCTGTACAACAAGTCATGCAGGAGGGGTGCACCTCTGAACAACAAGTCAGCAGGAGGGGTGCACCTCTGAACAACAAGTCAACAGGAGGGGTGCACCTCTGTACAACAAGTCAGCATGAGGGGTGCACCTCTGTACAACAAGTCAGCAGGAGGGGTGCACCTCTGAACAACAAGTCAACAGGAGGGGTGCACCTCTGTACAACAAGTCAGCAGGAGGGGGGCACCTCTGTACAACAAGTCAGCAGGAGGGGGGCACCTCTGAACAACAAGTCAGCAGGAGGGGTGCACCTCTGTACAACAAGTCAGCAGGAGGGGTGCACCTCTGTACAACAAGTCAGCAGGAGGGGGGCACCTCTGTACAACAAGTCAGCAGGAGGGGGGCACCTCTGGACAACAAGTCAGCAGGAGGGGTGCACCTCTGTACAACAAGTCAGCAGGAGGGGTGCACCTCTGTACAACAAGTCAGCAGGAGGGGGGCACCTCTGTACAACAAGTCAGCAGGAGGGGGGCACCTCTGTACAACAAGTCAGCAGGAGGGGTGCACCTCTGGACAACAAGTCATCAGGAGGGGTGCACCTCTGGACAACAAGTCAGCAGGAGGGGTGCACCTCTGTACAACAAGTCAGCAGGAGGGGTGCACCTCTGTACAACAAGTCATGCAGGAGGGGGGCACCTCTGTACAACAAGTCAGCAGGAGGGGGCACCTCTGTACAACAAGTCAGCAGGAGGGGTGCACCTCTGTGAACAACAAGTCAGCAGGAAGGGTGCACCTCTGTACAACAAGTCAGCAGGAGGGGTGCACCTCTGGGCAACAAGTCATGCAGGAGGGGTGCACCTAGCTCTGTACAACAAGTCAGCAGGAGGGGTGCACCTCTGTACAACAAGTCAGCATGAGGGCTGCACCTCTGTACAACAAGTCAGCAGGAGGGGTGCACCTCTGTACAACAAGTCAGCAGGAGGGGTGCACCTCTGTACAACAAGTCAGCAGGAGGGGTGCACCTCTGTACAACAAGTCAGCAGGAGGGGTGCACCTCTGTACAACAAGTCAGCAGGAGGGGTGCACCTCTGTACAACAAGTCAGCAGGAGGGGTGCACCTCTGTGAACAACAAGTCAGCATGAGGGCTGCACCTCTGAACAACAAGTCAGCAGGAGGGGTGCACCTCTGAACAACAAGTCAGCAGGAGGGCTGCACCTCTGTACAACAAGTCAGCATGAGGGGTGCACCTCTGTACAACAAGTCAGCAGGAGGGGGGCACCTCTGAACAACAAGTCATGCAGGAGGGGTGCACCTCTGTACAACAAGTCAGCAGGAGGGGTGCACCTCTGTACAACAAGTCAGCAGGAGGGGTGCACCTCTGAACAACAAGTCATGCAGGAGGGGTGCACCTCTGTACAACAAGTCAGCAGGAGGGGTGCACCTCTGTACAACAAGTCAGCAGGAGGGGTGCACCTCCAGTGGCTAAAGATTCAAGATTCAAGAGGTTTATTTGTCACATACATACCAGGGCATACAGTGAAATGCGGGTGGCCATGCCCGCTTTGATTGTGCAATAATACAATAGAAATAAAATAAGTAAGGCGGTTAGGGGGTCGAGCGGAGATTGCGTTCGTCACCAGCCCCGGAGCTGTGAGCTTGGTTCGCCTGTTCGAATCCAGCTCACAGCTCCGGGGTTGTCACCAGCTTGGCTGGCCGTCTGCACTGATACAATTGGCTGTATCAGAGGGTGGGAGAAGCTGGCGGGGTGGGTCCGGGTCGTTGTAAACAGCGACTCCTACAGTTCGGTCGGGGCGCCTGCTAAGCGCGGATTGGACGTGAGGGGGATAGTGTGGTCCTCCCACACGCTACGCCCTCTCAATGAGAATCCGCGCTGCCAGGTGAAAAGAAGCGGTGATTGGCTGGACGTGTGTCGGAGGAAGCACGTGGTAGCCTCCACTCTCCCAAATGATCTGACTGTGGGGGGTAAAGCGCAGCGACCAGGAAGGGACTGGGAATTGGCATACGACTAACATTGGGATGGGAGAAAATCGGAGGAAAATGGAGGGGGAAAAAGACCAATAATAAAAAAAAAAAAAAAAATAAAATAAGTAGAAGATAATAAAATAGACATACAATAGACATGATAAAATAGACATGTTAAAGTCATGAGATAAATGTAATACAATGTTAGCTACGAATGAAGGCACTGGGTCCTATGTACACTAGCTACTATACAATATACAGTTTTTACTCTATATCCTTATGCTATGCTTGCTATTTCTAAACTATACTATACAAGAACCACAACAGTTATTTCGTTAAAGTGACCTTTTTCCCCCCTCATTCAGAGATAAGTGGTGTTGTTTGTCTAGTAGTGCTGAACTTGAGTGCTGCACTCTGAGTGTATTAGCATAGTATGTAGTAATATAGCCAACACTGCATGAACTCTACTGCCATGTGGGACTATAATTGTTAACCTCAGGGACCTGGCCCCATTTTGATAGTTTTAAGTGAGCAGATGTACAAGGTAGGCAAAATAGTTTGCTAAACCCATTTAGACATTCCTTTTTCTCTACACATATCAGGAGATGAAAACAAAAAACATGATGGTTGTGATTTGTCTTTCTTTCTCACAAATACAAATAATGTTAACTAACCTAGGCATCAGTTGACATAATGTAGCCCTGTCTTAATGCTCCAGAGCTCTTGGGGTAATTTATAAGTCAGTAGGTATGGTAGCATAGTACATAGACGATAATAGTATAGACCAGTGGTTCTCAAACTGTGGTACGCGTACCACTAGTGGTACTTGGTGGTACTGCTGGTGGTACTTGAAAACATTTACAAAAAAGCACAACATTTTTTATTTTTTTTATTCTTTTTTTTAATAGAAAATAGTTCGTGTTAAATCTGACATTACAAAAAATCCATCAAAATCTGTGTTGTTGCTAATCATTGACACATGCCTAGCCTGTAATAATCCCCCCCAGAAAAATGTACTTTGCATTTGATATATTGAAAATATTTTACTTTTTGTGTTTTTTTTAACAATAATTTGTGATGCCATCACACAAACTGGCATTTAAAGGGTATGCCTGCACCAGAATGCAGGAAATACAGTGTTTGTAACAAAATAATTGTGTGTGTGTGTGTGTGTGTGTGTGTGTGTGTGTGTGTGTGTGTGTGTGTGTGTGTGTGTGTGTGTGTGTGTGTGTGTGTGTGTGTGTGTGTGTGTGTGTGTGTGTGTGTGTGTGTGTGTGTGTGTGTGTGTGTGCGTGCGTGTGTGTGTGTGTGTGTGTGTGTGTGTGTGTGTGTGTGTGTGTGTGTGTGTGTGTGTGTGTGTGTGTGTGTGTGTGAGTGTGAGAGAATGAAGGACAATTGCTTGCTGTGAGAGAGAGAGAGAGAGAGAGAGAGAGAGAGAGAGAGAGAGAGAGAGAGAGAGAGAGAGAGAGAGAGAGAGAGAGAGAGAGAGAGAGAGAGAAAGAGAGAGATAGAGAGAGAATTAAGTACATTGGCTGAAATACAGTTGTTCTTAATTTTCTCACTTGCTATGTGAGAATGTTAGTTATTATGTTCTCAATGCCCCTTGCATTGTATGAGTTGTGTGGAAGAGTTTGCTAGTTCTAGTGGTGTAAAAAGTTTGAGAACCACTGGTATAGACATAGTAGCATAGTACATAATAGTAAACATTTCTTTAAAAATATGTATTCAGATAGTTATAGTATAATAAAATACAAATATAATAAGAATAATACAATTATATAGTATAATAGTATAGTATATAGAAGTATAATATACAATAACACATGATATAATAGAACAGTGTACTATAAATATATAGACACCTGTGTGTGTGTGTGTGTGTGTGTGTGTGTGTGTGTGTGTGTGTGTGTGTGTGTGTGTGTGTGTGTGTGTGTGTGTGTGTGTGTGTGTGTGTGTGTGTGTGTGTGTGTGTGTGTGTGTGTGTGTGTGTGTGTGTGTGTATATAAATGAATGAACCTCAGTAAATATGCAATTAACTGATAGATACACTAAATTTATTTATTCATGTTAATTTAATTGTGTTGATGTCTTCATTTCAGCAAAATAAGCATGTACATTTTGTTTGGTTTGGTAAACTGCGCTATGAACAGTCTATCAGTGTACTGTATGTGTGTAGGGGCAGGTACACTAAGAAGAGTTTTCTTATTCCTGTTCCTTTTGGCCATGGAAATTAGTGGATCATATCAAGTGAACTATATGTATTGAAGACACTGTTGGACTGTAACAATTCCATGTACGAATAAATAAAAACATATAAATGAAATGAAGCCATCTGGTTCAACTGTACTGTCTGGTATGTTTTCATTCAGAGCTCGTCCATCTAGTTGGCCAGCGATCACACGTTTCCCATAACAACAGAGGGCAGGTAAGGCTTAAACCTCTTATTCTTCCTCTTTCTCACACTCGCCCTCGGCAGGTAGATCCTTCGGTGGCGCTGTGACTTGGTCCTGATGGCCAAGGAGCGGTTTGCGTGAATCAACAATTCTGCCGGTGTTCGAATCCACGATTCTATTGCTGTCGTCTTCCACATCTCTAACCACTGAGGGCTGCAAACCGCTTGCAATGAATGTCCCCAATGCACTTGTTATTTTGTAGTGTGTTTCTGAACCGGCAGGAGAGGCTTGTTGGAAGAGACAGCGAGAGACTGCTGTTTTTTCACTGACGGTGTTGGGGAGGTAGAGCAGTCGTCTGGTAATCCGGAGGTTCCCGGTTCGATTCCCGCTCCTCCCGGGCAGCGTGTCGTAGTGTCCTTGAACAAGACACTTAACCCCTAATTGCTCCCGATGAGCAGGTTGGCACCTTGCATGGTCGCCTCCACTGTCAGTGTGTTAATGTGTGAGTGAATGGGTAAAATGTGAGGAACAAATTGTAAAGCGCTTTGGATAAAAGCTGCTATATAAATGCACCATTTACCTGTTGGACTGTCCTGCTTCCAGACAGTGATATTGCTGGGTGGTGGTGGCACAAATGTGTGCTCATATTGAAGTGCTTCCATTCCACGTATAAAGCAATGCTTGCAGTCATTGAATGTTACAGATCCAGCTCTTAAAAATCGAACCTCTACTGCAAGGGTGCAGTATCGTTAACGCCTCGTTAACAGCACTGCCAGGTTAATGGTGCATGATTACCACAGTAGCAGAGCAGAGCAGAGCTCAGAGTCCTGAGAGCTGCATCTGTAACGGTTTTCGTTTCTCATCGTCGTATTGAAGCCACAACCAGAATGTCCCCACGCTGCTGCCTCTCGACTCCGCTCACCATGTTCCAGTGTTGTTGTCACCAACATCTGAGCAGTGATTGGATATTTACTTACAGGGAGGGGTTTCCTCATCCCACGGCATAACACAAAATGCTGCAATTCCTAATTCCCAAGTACTAAACCTCTTATCCATCGGGCAAGCAGCAGGCTAGTTTTGCATAACACGCCTGTCGATTGCATACCCAAAGTAATTTGCGATTTATTCTTGAACCACTTATAGCACATGCACACGTCTGGTATCTGTTGAAAGAAAACATTGTGACGTTTCTTCCACAACAGGAAGAATCGCTCTGAGTGCTAATGTAATAGAGTTACAGAGGTTTGAACACACTGAAATAAATGTTTTGTTTACTTACGTCATTGTCTACTTAAAAACAGATGCCTGCAAAAGAGTTCCAGCTGAGAGGTAGGAGCTGGAAAACACAACGGTTCCATAGCCTGAATTCTTATCTAGTACAGGTCCAAAGTTGATAAAAATCCCACGAAAAATGTGTGTTTTACACATCTTTTTCTCATGTCTGTAGTGGTAATAATTCGGTACGCTTATCCAAAATGTCCAATACATTCTCACGGAGTGTGAGCGAGTAATTCTCCTTCGTCTTCTTCTCTCCCTTTATCGTAGTAATCATCCCGCATGTAAGATGCCGTTAGCTCCAGATTTTCATTGGCTACAAAAACGGTCAATAATTTTCACCGTCAGAGGTGACTGGTCCGTTCAGTCGTTGACATCCCTAGTAAATACGTCTGCATCGTGTCCCCAAGCATGTGGTTTCCATCCAATAGAGGGGATGGAAATCGTGGCAACTCTAATAATTTCTCAGCTCTCACAGAAGAGTCTCATTTTCCCCATACGTGCCCCAATGTATGTGGGCACTTAGGCCTCATCAGTGACTCATTGCAGAAGATTACACCAATCTGAGCCTGATCTCCTAAACGTTTCTGTCGTGTAAAAAAGGGTATTGACTTGATATCACCTGGCAAAAAAGCAGCCCGAGCGAATATACAAACAGGGTGCACTGAGGGTTGCTCCTTTCAAACGTAACACACCTTGTACTTTTTTGTTTGCCTTAATGAATCTATGGTACCCGAGTGTGTAAAATACAGCGAGTAGGAAATGCAAATAGGATCATTTAGCAAATGGACTGCAATTTACCAAGCCTGGGAGTCATTTGGAGAATGGTGATTGAGTTTGTATTTAATGAAGACTGAGGGGCAGCTACTAACCAGACACATGTTGCACACAGATGGCTGCACTTATTGTAGCTAGGAGGAGAACGAGGCATGATGAACGAATACGTCAAGAACGGGGGGGTTTCCCTCTTGCGTTAAAATTTTTGAAACGTCGGAGGCAAAATGATTTTGATACAGACGGACATGTCTTGTTAGAATGCAGAAAAACACTGTGGGCTAGATCCACAAAGAATGGATTGCACGGTGCTAATTGCACCCTTACAATTCATTATGAATTGAAAATGGGGGACCCTGATGTAAACAAGACGAAAGTCTTTCTCTGGTCTGCATCCTCTTAACAATTGTGTGTATTGAGCCGTACTGTATTGTACCCATTCTGCAATCTGTTAATAAAATTGTCATTCAATCAATCACCTGCGCTATTATTTTTTGATGCTTTGATCGTCACCAGCGGCATACGTTGTGGAGTAACGTTACACAGACATGTTGCGATCGGGGTGAAGATATGGTTGGATCAACGCAGGATTGATATCATATAGCCCTTACCTTCACTAGGATGTACAAAATAATATTCCAATTATCTGATTGCGAGTCCCAGTATTGGTGTCGATCGTGTCGCCAACATAATCCACCACACATCATGCATCGGGAGCATCTGACGCTTCTCAATCTGATCATTATAACCGCTCCATTTCCCCGACAAAGAAAAGTGAGCCCGGTGACATTTGACCGTTGCACAGGCCAAGATACAAGGTTTCAACGGGGGCTCGATACCGCTGTCTAGCTGGATGCGGCCGGTATTGCACTTTGGCGATCTCAGACTCATTCCCTATGGTAACACCAAGGTCCCTGGATGAATAATGAATAAAAATATCGGAAAAAAGGAAAAACGTTCAAATAACGAGTTGTTGGCGTTCAAGCGTCGGCTCCCAATAACGAGTAAACTCATTGTTGGCTGGGAATGAGTAAATAATATGCTTATTTGCCTCTTCCACTAACACCTTTAATTATATTCGATAAAATTGTATTTTACGCCTGCGGTTTTTCTTACAAACTAAAACACGCCAAAGTCTTAGTTGATTACCTGCAAAATGTACACCAACCAAACATGCTAACTTTTAGATTGGACACAGCCTATGATAAATACTATAATAATACATGTTCATGTTTTTAGAGCACAATGACAATTGTGTTTTTCAATCATGTTGCATTGTTTAACTAGAAAAAGTGCATTCAGTATAGCAAATCTCGACCCGGCGGCAGCCACCCTTTTCTTTTCTAGTAGCCTACTCATTAGGCAGGGCTTTAGTGTAGGGGGCAGGGCAAACATAGACCAATGAAAGCAGATCTCCCTGCATTATTCCTAGTACACTATTACATATTATTGCACTAGTACATTTTTTTTTTTTTTTTTTACTTTATTTTTTAGCGTTTATCGCTTTTCTGGTCAAGCATGACCGACAGATACAGGGTGAAACGGGATATAGAGCAGGGGAAGACATTCTGGCAAATGACGGCGGGTCCGGGAATCGAACTCGGAGTCCACCAGATCCGTGACGCAGCACGGTTTTCCCCGACGCAGAAATAGCGCCGAGATATGCGGTGAGCTACTGGAGCTCCCCTCACTATTACATTATTACACACTATAACACAATTATAGTGAGTGCCAAGCCGGAAGGTTATTTGAGGGAGCGCCATGAGCGTAAACAGAAGAGCGGTACGCCCGGAGGACTGCGGGCTAAGTTAAAGCGAACCCCTCACCGCCTATCGCCACCCAGCATCTCCCTCGTCAATGTGCAGTGTCTCATCAATCATAAACGGATTAAGGATGGCAATGTCTACCAGAGCACACTCTTTACAGGGCGGACAGAACAGCTGATGGCTCCGGCAAAACCAGAGGTGGAGGTTTGTGCCTTTATATAAACAAAACTGGCACAGACAGTACCACCGTTGTGAGTCACTGCTCTGCTAACGTGGAGTAGCTCAGGATCAAGTGCAGACCTTTCTATCAGCCCCAGGGAGTTTACAGCTACCATTATGACTGCAGCCTATATACCTCTGGATGCATGCGGCCGTCAACAAACAACAGAACTCACACCCTGAGGCAGCCGTTATTGTTTCAGGAGATTGAATCACTCCAACCTGAATACTGTACTCCCAACATGCCACCAACATGTCTCTTGCCCCACAAGAGGAGACACAACATTAGACCATGTTTACTCCAACATAACGGATGCATACTGCGAGAAACATGTAATAACTTACTCAGTCGAATGGATCCGGTTAATACGATTTAGTAACTCAGATGATTGTATCAATACAAAATAATCAGAGAGATATGGCGGGATGGCCCTCACCCTGTGACCAGCTTTGACAGCCGGGAGAAGAGAGAGAATCACCGAGAGGGAGCTCTTTTATAGTCAGGAGAGGGGAGGGGAGGGGGTAACACCATCAAATGGAGGTTTAACAACAAGGAGGGGACAAAGACATGTCCTTATGAGAAGACAAGTCATTATCAACCCACAATACAAAGCCGCTCCCCTCCCCCACCGGGGTTCCTTCTACCCCAAGTACACCCCATGCGTCAAACGTGTGAAGCCCTCAGTTAGAACAGTCAAAATTGAGGGGTCAGTAGTGATATCTGATAGTGATTGAGGATATTCACTAGCTAGTTGACAAATAAGAAATTAAACCTAATTTGCTACAATAAAAAAAACATCCACAAAAAATGTACCTCTTTACACCAACATTGCTTTTATAACAAGGGGGCTTTCTCTTTCTCTTTCTCTGTGAGAGCTGGGAAATGTCCCACCTCTCCTCTCTAGGGGTGGGGGGTGGGGGGGGGGGACTCGGTACAACAATATATTGCAATATTTTGCATGCCGATATTATACAATTATGCCAATTATCAATATTTCCTTTTTTCGTTTTTGCAATGCATGGAATGAGGTGAAGAGACTTCAAATATTGCATTAGATAAAACAGATGGTGTATATATATTTTTTTATTGCAGATTTAGAACAGATTGCTAACGCTGTCGCGTACCTAATGAAGACAGACAGGAGTCACTTGGATTGGTACCCAGGGCACGGCCTGTTTGCTCCCGGCTGCCCTTGGCGGGGAAGGACGGCGGGATGGGTCAAGTGCAGAGAGACATTTCATCGGTGACTCAATGGATGAGTGTGTGTGTGTTCCTGTGTGCCGCCCATCTCGCATGTGTGTGTTAATCTGCATGACAAATAAAGACTTCTTCTTGATTTATAACAAACACACATGTTATGTCTAAAGCCCTCTTCCAATCAATCAAGTGAAATAGCCTGAAAAAGATAACTAATAATAATCATTCTTGTCAAAATTCACTGGACAATTTCTGGAACCACTGGCTTAAGTTTGCTGAAGATCACAAGGACACCAAGTTCCCTTCTATCCACTGTAATTATTTACCCACAGCTACGTACTAAAGTGATTTCAAAACCCTTTCCTCTTCCTGCCTTATTAGCTCCACTTGTCTATTGGAATCAAATTGGCCACGTCAGACTTGTCGAAAACCGATTAAAAAAAAGACACTATTAATGGCATGGGGCTCATACACACGTTGCTATTATCTCCAGGCCAGCTCCGCAACACATTAATCTATCAGCGAGGCATTATTTTCTTTAAGGAGAATGCCGGCCCGGCCTCCTCCGGTATACTTTATTGGTTATTTTGACAGTTAGTGGAAGAGAGAGACAAGAGACTAAGGACAGAGAAAAGCTGCAACAGCAAAGTCACGGGCCAAGAACTCAACGCTGCGCAGCTGTGAGTACAGGATACCGGCGAACTACGAGCCAGAATTCGATCGGCGATACAATGTGTGGGCATTAGCAGAATGAGAGAAAACACACCTACCATAATACCATAACCACTAATCAGAAAACAGAATGACTCTCTGGCACGGGCAGGGTGGATCCCCTTTTGGGGCCATCGCACTGTTTTGAATCATTACATGAGTCAGGTTCTATGAAGACGTTCTAGTGTGAAACAGCAGTGGAGGATTCCCTTGTGAAAAATAGCTACTTTTTGTTACAGAGTGAAAAATCTCAATTTTTACTCATTTGACACCTGGACCACTGCAGTGCACTTTTTCTTGGGCGGGACCTGACGGATCTGTGGACAGACTGCAATACATTCAGAAATCTGTAGCCTTGGGTCCTCACAAACACACCCCAGACCCTGGGTTCACACACACGCACGCACGCACGCACGCACGCACGCACGCACGCACGCACGCACGCACGCACGCACGCACGCACGCACGCACGCACGCACGCACACACACACACACACACACACACACACACACACACACACACACACACACACACACACACACACACACACACACACACACACACACACACACACACACACACACACACACACACACACACACACACACACACACACACACACACACACACACACACACACACACACACACACACACACACACACACACCAGACCCTGGGAACACGCTACCCCCATCATCATGAAACACCACTGGTTAGTGGTTACCCATGAAATCCCCAAATTACATAAAAAATGCTCTCACATACAAAGCCAAAACAATCTTGCTCCCACCTGACTGCTACACACTCACACCTCCTCACCATCACTCTGCTCCTCACACCTCCTCACCATCACTCTGCACTTCTGTTTGGCTTCAACACTGAAATATAGTTTTATATTTCAGAACAGTAATAAAAGGTATGGTAACACTTTATAATAACACTCAGTTATAAGACCTTTATAAGGTATTTGTAGATAATGAACTAATCATGAACAAACCATTTATATACATTCGTAAATCATTATTAGATCATTTATAACTATATTTGTATAGCATTTACAAATTAGTTATACATTATTTATAACTCATTATCAATATTGTTTGTACTGGATTTGTTCATCATTAAATAATGTTATTTAATGTGTAGTAAGTAACACATTTGTAGATGCTTTGAAAAATGGATATAAAAAAACACATCAAGTACGTCTACACAAAATATAGGACAATAAGTTGTAGGTTGAGACAAGTCTGGTAATTGCTTCGTGTGTATTCATAAATGTCCACAAATAATTAACTATTAGACATTTGTTAATGATGAATATTCTTCACTTTAGATTAGGGCACACAATAACATCTGCAAATGATTTATAGATCTTTTAAGAATGTTCTACAAATCATTTGTTGAACATGAACAAATAAATGGAGGTAGTCGTTTTTTCAAATCCATTTTTCAAAGCATCTACAAATGTGTTATACTTACTACACATTAAACAACATTATTTAATGATGAACAAATCAAGTACCAAAATCACTCCTAATCACATTTTCTGAACGGATCTTTATGATCTACATAAGACTTCAGGCTATGGATCTTGGGTGTTATTTAAGCCCTAACCATTCTGGGGAAAACTACTTCTGGACTAGGCTACTACAGAAAAACGTGAGTAACACGTTTTTTTACAACTCAAGTTCAGACCTATATGTTACTCTATTTCATTAGCACTAAAGGTGAGTTGTCCTTATTTTATCAGAAACTCCAGAATGTCATCTTTCAAAAGAGACCAGGCTCATGCATGTGGTATAAGTATAAAAACATTTAAATTAAACATTTAAAAAAAATTATATCTTGCAGCATATTTTAAGTTTTTCTTTCTTATATTAAAGTATATTTAGTTTTTAAGAATTGTAAAGGATAGGCAAAAATAAGCATGTGCTTCAGCCTATTCCTTTTTTCGGTCATTGAGTTTGGATTTTGTGTGTGAGCTTACTTTGAATATACATTTGTGATTTAAAAAAAAAATAATAATAAATAAATAAAATGATTTAATAATAATTCACAAATGTATATAAATGGTTTGTTCATGATTAGTTCATTATCTACACATACCTTATAAAGGTCTTATAACTGAGTGTTATTATAAAGTGTTACCAAAGGTATTTATTAACCCTCGTGTGGTTTCACGTTTTTGTTACTCACCGAATATTCACAGGTCTTATACATTATAGCAATAAAGACATAACAATTAATACAAAATGACTTAGCAATGACTTAACCTTATCTCAATTACAAGCAATCTAGACAGCATATATGGTTAATATTTGCCATGTACCTCTGCTAGATCATATTTATCAATACATGTCCGATTTGTTTGATGAATGGAATAAATCATGTTTATACATAAATGAAATAAGGTGGAGGCAGCAGTGAAGGTACACAGTGAACCTTCATTTTACCAGAGAGAGAGAGAGAGAGAGAGAGAGAGAGAGAGAGAGAGAGAGAGAGAGAGAGAGAGAGAGAGAGAGAGAGAGAGAGAGAGAGAGGAGAGAGAGAGAGAGAGGAGAGAGAGAGAGAGAGAGAGAGAGAGAGAGAGATTATTCTAACATTTGTACCAGCAGGAATTTGTATGTATGCCCGAATGCAGGATGCATCAGAGACAAAAATCTATCTATTCAATTTCAATCGTGAGGCATGTATCAACACATAGCTGTACAACACATGAGATCCCAGGTCCAGACAATCCACCTGGACTAGTTGTCATGGCTTTTGCCTTATTTCGTCTACTGTGAGGGATAGCGATCACTGGTCTCTGTGGTTAAAGAGTCCCTATTATCTCCTATCACACGCAGCCCTTACACTAGTTGCAGCAGGTTCCAAAAAACAGTAACACAGCAGGACAACAGATGAAGGTGTAACTAAATTAAATCTGTATTTGGAAAATGTATTACACAGTTGAGGGTAGGAAGTCTATTTACAGCTGTTCATAATTGCACTTCCAACATGCAGTAATCAACAGGCATTATTTCCTAAAGTTATTCCAACAGTTGTTTGTATCCCAATGTTAATCCAATAGGCAGTAAAACGGATCCAAACTAATCCAATTCTCACAAAAAAAGTATCTCTGTGTTAAAATCCCAGTTTATATTGTACAGCAGAGAAGGGGGGGGGTATGACAACCTGTGACAGTAACAGAAGGAATCGTTCCACCTTCATATGGTACTTAAGCACTGTTCCTTCCTAGGAACATAAGGGCATTAGCAGAGTGAGACGCTAAGTTCTCCATCAAAAGGCAATAACAAAGCGGATCAGGCATGGCGAGGCCCAAACTACCCACCTACTAAATCTGGCAAATGGGAGGAATCCACTTTTGGGGCAGTCATTTGCAACAAAATACATTAGTTAAAAATAATTTCAAAAGAACATTAATGTAGCAAGGCTACCCATCTGTACGCAACGCTGTTCAATGATGTTGTTGGAGGAAACCAAGCAGCTACTGTTGAGGTCGAGGCTGTGTTACCCCCAGAGAACCGGGTCAGTAGGCAGGCTATACCCCCAGAGAACCGGGTCAGTAGCTTTACTCACAGTGGACACAACTCACGTTGTGTAGTCGCGTACAGTTTCAATGTTTTTCAGGGTGTCCCCATTTGACCTTTTCATGGAGTCAACTGTGAAGGGAATCTGTGTCCATGACCTTTGCTGTGTCCTTTCCAACAACAACAACAACAACAACAACAATGTTTCTATAACTGTTGTATTATCTGCAGTACAAGCAAAGTGAAAATAAATCTTGTTGAATGAACTAGCACCAGGACAACCGCACTGCAAGACAATTATGTCACATCACATTGCATTTCACACCGGAAAATGAAATATTGTCATATAGCCTACTGTCAAAACAAAAAAACTGTGATATGATCTTTAGGACCAGCCCTACAGAACACAACAGAATCAAGTGGACCAATGGAGATATATGGGACTACAAACTACAACCAAGACTAGTCCTCAATATAGACACATTGGACGTCATTCTCGAACATGTTCCTAAGTATCTTAGTAACTATCTTCCTAAACAGTTTGAACATGTGAAACGGTCTTCGTAAGTGTGCAAAATGATCACAGCTGGGTTCCCATGAATGAACAACGTCACTCATTCTTAACTCATTCAGCGGCAGTCACGAGAAAAGTCGGGTTAACTCGCCAACCGTTCAGCGCCAATAACGAGAAAACTCTGGTTTTAATCGTTATTTCGTTTATTAGCTATATCCATTCATTTTTCATCCATCCAGCCTGATGTTATCATTGGGAATGGGTCTGAGCTTGCAAAAGGGCAAATACCGCCGCCTACGCCTTCCAGCCGGTATTGTACTCTATTAGAAATGGTGTAGTTTATTTTCTGGGCCGATCTGAGCCATGCAGGCGGGGTTTAAATACTCCGGCAGGACTAGCGTTTACAACGTTACATCTGCGATGCTACGCCCCCCCCCCTCCCCCCCCCCCCCTTCATATGCAATGCCGGGCAATGTGGGACGGACCTCCACGAGCTGTATTTGGAATGGCGATCAGATAATTGGATTTTTTTTTGGATATTTCTTTTGCATTACATCAGAGACCAGGTAAGGACTCTGTATATAAAATCTTGCGTTGATCTGATATATCTTTCTACCGCGATCGAAGCTGTCTGTGTGTGTGTGGCTGTTTACCGTTGGGTGCAGGAGGTGGGGGGGGGGGAGCACCGCACTAAGAGGGCCATTTCATGTATGCACGAGGAAGGATAATAAGGATAATCTAGCGTTGATTTCAGGAAGATTCGATAATCAGGCGAAAAATGACAACGTGGTTAGTGTATTCCACTAAAACGCTATTATCGCGTCTTTTCCTGGGATTACTAAGAATCACCAAAACTATACTCATATTCAAAATGGTATAAAACGGAAATGTACAGATGAAAAAACAATCTGTTTTGTGCATGTTGACTGGAAGCAACTCACTGACAATCGACGGGTGTATTAGACCCATAGCTATAATATAAGATATATTTTAAGCACTCGCAAATCTCGCAGTCTCCCCATTGATTAAAGCAATGGCGTTCTAGCGCCCCCCCTGGCTCATTAAGCGATGGCGTTGGATGAGTTCAAAACAACTTATTACTACATGAAAACAAATAGTATAATAGGCTAGGTATGATATTCAATTTAATTTCAAACCTTTATTTAAAATCTTAAAAGTAAACTGAGTTTTCCCTCATTTACAGTCACATCAAGTGTACATATACATAAGCACAACTAAAACATATACAATCACACATCCTATCAAATCACAACAATAAGACAACAAGTCGAGGGTAGACAAAAGCAAGGATAACGAATCAATTGGAGAGGATCAATTGGTTGGAGATCAAGGTCTTAAACTCTGCAACAGAGGGGATAATCTCAAGCTTTAAGGGCTGTTGGAGTTCCTTCCATGAGCTAGAGGGGCATCATAGCAATGTGCAGATTTACCCTGTTCAGAACAAACTCTGGAGACCCTAAGGATCCATCAGCATGTTGACATGTTCCCTGTAAGCCGGCCTTCTCGAGTTGAAATGACTGAAAGCAATGCTGTTGAGGGCGGCTAGCATTTCCGGCTGATTACAGCATTTTTTACAGACATATTATTATTTATTACAAGTAAATAGCTAGCTATGGTTTAACACGGTAGACAGCTGTTTCTACACACACTCACACACAACACACAACCATACATGCACACACACACCAACCCGGGTGCGGCGGCGGCGGGGGGCTTTTCTGTGCTGAGTTTGCATGTTCTCCCCACGTTTCACTGGGTTTTCCTCTGAGTAGGCCCATTACCTCCCACACCAAAAGACATGCTAGGTACACAATCCTGCCGTTGCCCTTGACCGAGGTACCGGGATTACAACTGGAGTCGGTCCCCGGGCGCCTGTCTGCGGCTGCCCCACCGCTCCTAAGTGGTAAGGATGGGTCAAATCCAGACGGATCATTTCCCAACGGAGGGGGAAACAGTCTCAGTGTTTGCACTAAAAGGTATCCAACAGAGTTATCTCGTAAACAGCTGCCTTTTGTTTGTATTCACACTTCCTCCCAAATAGACAGTTTTCTGTTGTCGTTCTATAGTCTCCAAGCTGAATACATTTCCTACTTCGTGTAACCTTCGCAAAGTCCAACTCTGCCGTTTTCTTCGCTCTAAGGGGACTATTTCCTGTCGACAGATTTGCTCAGGCATTGGGGGGGGGGGGGGGGTCAACAAAATCAATAGGTGTCTTTCGGTGAAGGTTGTGACAATTGTGTTACTGTACGACTAATGGGCCACAGGGATTTGAGAGGGGAAAGTTTGGTCTGGTGGAAAAGGTCACCGGGTCACCAAAGTCAATAGCTGTCTTCTGGTAGGGGACCATGCATTATCACAACAACTTTCATTTTTTTTTTGTATCTACTTTTTCTCCCCATTTTTCTATTTTCCTCCCGTCCCCAATTTCCCATTGTCCAATTCTACCGTCCCCTGTCTCGAACGTTGTTAGACCATGCCTCCCACAAGCCGGCTGCAATGTGGACGAAGCCTTGCATCACGTGTCCCCTCTGGTACTCGAGGAAGCAGCCGTCGCATCTTTTCACCTGCACAGCACGATCTCTCAGCGGCGAGGGTCTGCGTGGGAGGGACACGCCGTCCTCGTCGCTTCCTGATTCTACTGCGCAGGCGCACCAACCGACCTGTAGGAGTCGCTGTCCACAACGTCCGATCCCCACCAACCAGCTTCCCACCCCTAACACTGCCAATTGTATTAGTATGAACGACCAGCCAAGCTGATAGCAATGCGGAGAGCTGGGCTCGAACCCAACATCTCCTGCGTTGGTGGCAAGCGCCTTGCCCACTGCGCCACCTAGCCGCCCTTATCACAACAACTTTCAGGACTATCTGGCCATGACTTTTTGAGATATATCACTAACACTAACGGATGGACAGAGGTTCTAATAACATCTATCGACTGGACTGCATTTATATAGTGTGACGTATGGTGCTGTGTTCCCCTGGATGATAATTCCCCTTTCCGTTTCCCCTGCTCAGGTGCCGCCCGCCCCTTCCCTTCCCTTCCTGAATGGCTGATTACCCGATGATGACTACAGCTGAGGGCAATCACTCAATAAGGGGCGGGTGGATAACGCCTGAGAGCCTGCACCAACACAGCGCCTGTTGGCTTGAAGCCTTTTTACAACGCATCGCCGTTTCCGGGTTCCCGTTTTGCGCTCTGATTGGCCAGGTCATGTGACATGAGCGCCAATCGTGGGACGGCAAGTGTCTACACTGGTTAAGCTTAGGCACTCTTGGAAGTTGGTTAAGGTTAGAGTTTGTCTTAGAGCGTGACGGCAAGTTCTTGCGACGGTTAAGCTTAGGCACTAATTTAGAAGTTGGTTAAGGTTAGAGTTTGTCTTAGAGCATGGCGATAGAACGCCAGGTAGTTTGCAGGCTGTTCGACGCGGAAATGGGCAAACGCGCTATTGGGCGCACATGTCACATGACCTGGCCAATCAGAGCGCCGGAAACGCGGATGCATTGTAAAAAGGCTACACGCCGCCTGTTGCCATTGCCACTATTGTGTGGACTGGATATCGTGTTGGCCTTTTGCCACTATTGAGTGGATTGCAGGTGTCTCGGTCTTGGTCCACTATTGTGTGGGAATATGTGAACAGGAGGTCCATGATTGTTTGTGAATAGCCTTGCTGTGTGTATTGTTATTGCTGGCTGGTTCCCAGATTGCCAACCATGTGGCTTGTGGTTGTGTCCTGTGGCACTAAGTCACTTGTGTGTGTTTAGCGTTTCCCCTTGTTTTCCCCTTTTAGTGGGGTTATTGGTCAGAGGGATGGATACCTAGTACCTTATTTGTCCATATTATTGTATATCCCTGTTTTGTTCTCCCTTCCCTTGTCCTAAATTGTGTTTGTGGGTTGCATTCCCCTTTGTTTAATAAATATAATTTACTTTTGAGAACGCATTATTATCTCCTCCTACTGGGACCTGTGCTAAATGCACTCACTTAACGGGGTTGGCTTCACAACCCGGTTCAGGTACATTTATATTATTTATAGACCTTTGTATGTGACAATAGCACTTTACAACTTATGCCTCACAATCACCTATTCACTCACACATACATACCAATAGAGGCAACCATTAAAAGGTGCCAACATGCTCATTGGAAGTAGTTAGGGGTTAAGTGTCAAGGATACTTCGAAATCTTCGGAATCAAACTTGGAACCTTCCAATTACCAGACGACTGCTCTACCACTGTCGCCACCACTGTTGTCTATGGATTACTAACTGTCCGGTTGTTATGTATTTAAGTGGTTCACAACTGGTCACCTGAGGTCAGTTCAGGGATGTGCCGTGATATTCAACTCAAATGTAAGTACGGGCAATGTCAATCAGAGATGACATTGTCTCTTATTAAAATACAATGAAATCAGCCTATAATAACCTATACTTCAAAGTGAATGCATTTGACATTACATTTACATTTTGTCATTTAGCTGACGCTTTTATCCAAAGCGACTTACACGTTTTGTACAACAAGTATATATATATGTGATGGCTGTACATGTGTGTACCGGTATTGTATGTAATTTTGATTGTCAAATAAATTCAATCAATCAATCAAGTCAGTAAGAAGGGTACAACTCTATCAGTAACAATGTTCATCAAATTGTTCAGACTTGAGTGCTTGAGTGTATGTTAGTATATTAGGAAGAGTGTATGACAGTAAGAAGGTTCGTTTATTTTTAATAAATTTTTTTCATTTCAGATATTGATTGAAGAAGTGTGTTTTTATTCGACGGCGAAAGATTGGTCAGGTTTCGGCTGTCCTAACTGTGGTGGGAAGTTCCTTCCACCATTGTGGGGCGAGGACCGAGAATAGGCGGCTTCTCTTTGAATTGTATCATATCTTGCGTGATCACAATACATTTAGTATGACGTTCACAAGCCGGAGCGTTTGTTGTCTGTCGCCGTTTCATCGAGCGGGTGGAGAGTCACTGATCTCTCTCATCTCCCGGGGAGACGCAACCGGCCACCTCACTTACTCTTTATCAGATAATCAATGCAGTTAGGTGGTGTATGGCCCGGGGCTCATTCTCCTCCCCGCACGGGGACTTAAAACCCTGTTAGAAACATATTACAGCGGTTAGGTGGCGTAGCGGTGGCGTAGCTCCGGGGTTGTCACCAGCTTGGCTGGCCGTTCACACTAATACAATTGGCTGTATTAGAGGGTGGGAGAAGCTGGCGGGGTGGGTCCGGGTCATTGTAAACAGCGACTCCTACAGTTCGGTCGGGGCGCCTGCTAAGCGCGGATAGGACCTGAGTGGGATAGTGTGATCCTTCCACACGCTACGCCCTCTCAGGGAGGATCCGCGCTGCCAGGTGAAAAGAAGCGGTTGATTGGCTGGACGTGTGTCGGAGGAAGCACGTGATAGCCTCCACTCTCCCAGATGATCTGACTGTGGGGGGTAAGTGGCAGCGACCAGGAAGGGGATTGGGAATTGGCATACGACTAACATTGGGATGGGAGAAAATCGGAGGAAAATGGAGGGGGAAAAAGATCAAAAAGAAAAAAAAAAACACATATTACAGACGATTACAGCGCCTCCCTTCATGGTGACTTAAGCCGCGTTAAGACATTACCGATGATTACGGCACTTTTACAGTAAGTGGTGGCCGGTGTTTGTAAAGGCCGTCCTTCTGCAGGGCCCACCTGATGACCGACACCCCGTGGTTTTCATCAGCAGGAAGCTGTTTCCCAGAGAGCCGAGGTGCGTGATTTCGAAACCTAGCCGCATTTCTCGGAGACGCTCTCTGATTGGCCGACGCCTGTTTCTACACTGGTTAAGCTTAGGCACTCTTTCGAAGTTGGTTAAGGTTAGAGTTTGTCTTAGAGCGTGACGGCAAGTTCTTTTGACGGTTAAACTTAGGCACTCTTTCGAAGTTGGTTAAGGTTAGAGTTTGTCTTAGAGCATGGCGATAGAACGCCAGGTAGTTTGCAGGCTGTTTGACGTGGAAATGGGCAAAGACACAGCTCGTCACGCGATTGGGCAAACACGTCAGTGGCCAATCAGAGAGCGTCAGTCAGTGCCAATCAGAGAGTGTCTCCGAGAAATGCGGCTAGGTTTCGCAATCACGCAGACGAGGTACTCCACCATTGAGAAGGAGTGTCTGGCAGGCAAATGGGTCATTTCCTCTCTGAAGTACTATCTTCTGGGACGCGAGTTCATTCTGGAGACGGACCACACGGCGCTGACATGGATGGAGAGGATGAGAGATTCCAACGGCCGGATCACTCGCTGGTATCTCGACCTGCAGCCCTACAGATTCCGCGTCCTCCACATCCCGGGCAAGGACAATGTGACTGCTGACTACCTGTCCCGCTGTGCCAGCGAGCTTCCAGAGGAGGGGGAGTATGTGACGGATACGTCTGTGCACCGCACCCGCACATGTTAACCGTATTGTTTGTTTAGTTAGTTAATGTTTGTACACGTTTACATTCATGATGCACATACACAATTTCTATTTCACATAATGACACACAACACATAGACTTGCGTACTGATATCATATCCATTCTTTATTATTTGACTTACATGGTTAAGTGCATGCATGTTGTTCATTGTTTGTTTCTCCAACTCTGCAGCCAGCCGTCCTCACGCTGAGCAAACAGAGCAGCTGCGACTGGTCCACTCTAAATAGCTGGATGGGGGTGGTGGACCATGTCACGGGGGGTTTATTGTATTGTAATTTAGTTTCCTTATATGTATTTCCTTATTAATTAAGATTATTAGTTGTTCAGTTTGGTAGTTGTGTTGTGTGTTGTGTGTTTATTGTTTATTAGATATAATTTAGTAAAATATTTATTATCAATTAGCCCACTTAGATTAATGTATCTGGCCAGGGCCTATATATAGTTTTGAGTTCTCAGTTGTCATTAGGTGTGTTCGAGATTGATTTTGGCTCGCCTCGAAAGTAGACGAGAGTAGCCGAGTGCAGCCGGGGGAGGAGTCAGAACGTCGGACACTTCCGATTTCACAAGAGCCTCTCGCCTAGTATCGCATGGCAGATACGCTTTCACGTCACCACACACACATTACACACCTGTCCAGCTCATTATAATGCGATGGCCGTGTGCAAAATTAGATCAGATTCAAATGTACAGCACACCATATACTGCTATAGTGGAATATAGTATTCATATACCATAATGTATACCATCTTGTTGCGCGCTCCTGGCCGCACGCACACACAACACAGAGCTGAATAATTCTGTTTTGCATCAATATATATATATGTATACTGTGTATATTGAGGCAAAACAGAATTATATATACAGTATTGAGGCAAAACAGACGACGCATGTGTGTATGTGTGTGTGTGTCTGACAGCTTGAAGTTTATCATGATGATATGATGATAACGCATACCGTTATTTGAGGAAGCTCTTGGTACCCAAACTCCTGTATCCAATAATAATAATAATAAATATATCTGATAGACGGGTATGCGGGACCCGTACTGTAATAAAGTTTTCAATCAATCAATCAATCAATCAAACGTCTCATAACTCCCTGGCTGTCATGTGGCTGTGACTGACAACTTCTCTGAGCCAATAGGCGCTTTGCGCGACCATAGCAAGTCGTTTCCCAGGCGGGAGCAGCCGGGTGAGAGGTACTGTGGCGCCTCGCTCTGAAGGCTGTGAGTGGCTCGCTCCCGCGAGAGTTCCGCGCCTCGTCTCGTCAGATTTTCAGAGTAAGTCGGACAACATTCTAACCGTCATGCAACGCGCTTGGCGAGGCCGTAGTAAAACCTGCGCAGATCTGCGTCCACCTCGCCAATCTCGAACACACCTATTGTCTTCTGTTCCGTTCAGGTCTGTTTTTACTCCTGCCTTTTAGTATTTTGACGACTTATGTTATGTTTGTAAATTATGTATTTTGTATGGGTAAATAAGACCCTTATTGTTTTGGCTGTATTTTCATGGGTAAATAAAAACCCTTATTTTTGCCTACACCACTGTGTCCTCCTCGTCTGGCTGCTGGTCCCTTACAAATGGGACGTTCAGAAGCGGTGATGGGCGAACGTGCGAACCCCTAATGCCTAACACTAGCACAGCCATGGAGAACATGCCACTAATTCCCGCCAGAAACGGGTCAGATGACCCGACCCGACAGCTTATATGAGAAATATGAGAAAAATAAACAGTGTAAACTATATAATTACCTCCGAATATAAAAATATGAGGTTTACCACAATGAAATGTAGGTTTGAGTGACAGGTTTTGGATGGAAGAGCCACACATTGACGGGCAAAGAGCCCGTATAGTATAGACACAGTGCCTCATCCGTAGCTAACAGTGTATTGCACTATCACAGGACCTAGCATGTCTTACCATGCTTTTGAAAAACTCACGTACATATACCTATGTCTTTACTCTTATGACTTGTATTGCACAAATGTCGCATTCTCATCCCTTGGATTCTTATTATTGTATTATTGTACTATGCACAATCGTTGCGGGCAAGACCCCCCGCATTTCACTGTATACTTGTATGCCGTGACAAATAAAACTCTTGACTGACTTGACCTGACACATGCGGCTTGCGAGCCACAGGTTGGCCACCCCTGCGCTTGACGCTCGCAAAGTGCTGTGACTTTCGTCTGTTCCAACGGCCCATATGTGGAATAACGTTCTAATTACATTTTCCTGAAGTCATTTTGAAGTTTCAGAAACCGTGCCAGATAAAATGGGTACTTTTAGGAAAAGTCATTGAGTGACAGAGCTGGAGCTCGACCGAGTGACGAGGATACATTTATTGAAAATGCCTAGGGGTCATTTGACCCTTGTCAGCTGTGCTAGTGTTAAGACGCGCCTCAGGTGATCACATTACAATCGGAAAGGACTGTATGGATGGAGGACTGATCGGCTCAAACCACCATCCAGGTCAGGGACATATTGTGAGCACACTGGACTGTAATAAAGGTTGTGTGGAATATTCCATCACGTCGGGTCAACAAATTGTGAAATATTCACTTATAAATTGTCAAATAATCTCGTCGGGCCTTCACCCAAATTGACTCGTATATCTGACTATATATTCAATATACAGATTGTCAAGGTTATCAATAATATCCAATAATGAAAGGTAGAAACATCTTTCAGAAGGTTTATTCAAAAAGTTAATCAAGCAAATAATTACAGACAAGTATACAATACATTCACATTGCAACAGGCAGAATCTATTTCTACATTCTGCCCCGAGCAGGAAGTAACAGGTGACTTATATCTCGACCATAAGCCAATGAACATGCTTCTTCAGAAATAGGATCAGAAGACAAGACTGACACGAGACCAAATAAAGAACAGGTATTGGTCGCTAGGTAGGGTTGGATTACAACATTATTAGAACACAGACTCTTGTCTCCTAACAGGAGCTGTTGTAAGGAAAGCAAAGCCATTCCCTGTGTGCACACATCAGAATACAGGGCCAACACAGTAGATAACAGTTGATTGTACACACTTGTTTAAGTCAGTTACAATAGATACAATTATACAGATTTAATGAATGGACATAGTTCATAGTTCTAGTTAAGGAGGGAGAGATGTGTGTGTGTGTGTGTGTGTGTGGTGTGTGTGTGTGTGTGTGTGTGTGTGTGTGTGTGTGCGTGTGTGTGTGTGTGTGTGTGCGTGTGTGTGTGTGTGTGTGTGTGTGTGTGTGTGTGTGTGTGTGTGTGTGTGTGTGTGTGTGTGTGTGTGTGTGTGTGTGTGTGTGTGTGGTGTGTGTCTCGTTGAAATGTGGAGCCATCTCTCTCTGTCTCTCTCTCTCTCTCTCTAGGGTGTGCCCTTGGCATTCAAATGTATTGTTAATGAATAATAATAAATGACAATATTTGTACCATTAACAATTACATTTGTTAATGTCTGAAAATAAAACAAGCACTACACAAACATTACAAATGACAGTGAATAAATAAATAAATAAATAAATAAATAAATAAATAAATAAATAAATAAATAAATAAATAAATAAATAAATAAATAAATAAATAAATAAATAAATAAATAAATAAATAAATAAATAAATAAATAAATAAATAAATAAATAAATAAATAAATAAATAAATAAATAAATAAATAAATAAATAAATAAATAAATAAATAAATAAATAAATAAATAAATAAATAAATAAATAAATAAATAAATAAGAACTAAACTCAATAGCACGGATATAGCTATAGTGGAATAGTGTGCACATTGTAAGAGCCAGTGGAGAAACATTCCACTGCTCATCTTACTGTTCATGTTCAGTTGAACCCACACAAATGACAACAGACATGTTTAGCAGATTCCATAGAAATCAACAGTTTATTAGCAACATGCAACAGCCTGATGCTGGTGGTTTTGGGAGGATGCACATAGAGCTGCATGCTCCTGGGCAGCTGCACACACACGCACGCACGCACGCACGCACGCACGCACGCACGCACGCACGCACGCACGCACGCACGCACGCACGCACGCACGCACGCACGCACGCACGCACGCACGCACACACACACACACGCACACACACACACACACACACACACACACACACACACACACACACACACACACACACACACACACACACACACACACACACACACACACACACACACACACACACACACACACACACACACACACACACACACACACACACACACACACACACACACACACACACACACACACACACACACACACACACACACACACACACACACACACACACACACACACACACACACACACACACACACACACACACACACACACACACACACACACACACACACACACACACACACACACACACACACACACACACACACACACACACACACACACACACACACACACACACACACACACACACACACACACACACACACACACACACACACACACACACACACACACACACACACACACACACACACACACACACACACACACACACACACACACACACACACACACACACACACACACACACACACACACTGCTGCTGGAAGATATCGCTGAATGTGCACTGAGGAGGGAGAGCCAGTACCGCGACCATGTGGACCTATTTGCAGAGAGATGCGTATCTAGTGGGACCCTCAGGCTACCAAGACCTGTGCAATACCCTGGAGCCAGCACTGAGGGGCCGGACCAGATGTGCAAACCCTGTGCCACCCTGTCCACCTTGGGCATCAATGCACCAACAGTAGCCTTCTATTATTCTAATGACTTGTTTTATTAGGCTGAACGGCTCAGGAGACAGGGATTGATGTCAGCCAATTAAGGGGGAGGGATGATTAGGTGGCCTTGATGTCAGTCTAGTGGGGGGGCATGCGTTTGCGGTCGCAGCCCCTGCCCTCTGGAACAGCATCTGCATGTCCATCAAATCTGCCCCCTCCATCGAGTCTTTTAAATCTAAACTCAAAACCCATCTTGCCTTGCTGGTTGACGTGTTGTTTTGTTTCTTTGTCTGTCCGTTGGCAGTGGCGAATCCTTATGGAAGCCAACGGAAGCCATGCCTCCCTAATATTAAAATATGAATTAATATCAAATATGAAATATGAAAAAAAAATATATATATATATAATTTTTTTTTAATATAGTTTACATTCTTTTTCATCTGTGCATCTGTGTTATAATTTTTTTTTTTTTTTTTTAATGTCTCCCTCTTCTCCTTCTCACGCCCTCTAACACACTGTCAGCCTCACTATGCTCACTGCAGCAGGAGAGGAGACAGATGGTAGGTCTCTTTCTCCAGGCTTCCAGCATTATAGAGTCCAAATCCGATCCTAGCCAATCAGATTCGAGCTGACTGCCACACCCTAAAAGTTTAAAACGGGGCTGAGAGGAAAACACTCAGCATATTTTCCCCTCTGCACTCTGAACATTGTATTAACCCGTAACTGTTCCCACGGGCCGAATATTGCCCCGATCCTCGCGAGATTAAATCCACAGGGACCTCTCGGCGTGCCGAAGCTTTTCCTAAATCACTTCCATCATCGAAAACGAGGGGAAAAGGTCGGCTCGCGACCCTGAAAATGTCGCGTGATTTTAAAAACGCTGTATTAAGTGAGCCTATTATGGGATCCACGCGAGCTTTCTATCGTGGAAACATCTGGGCGTCCCGCAACTTTTACTCATTCACATGTAGCCCCTAAAATGCTTAGAAAAGGAAAACAGAAAGCGTGGAATAAACTCGCCGAAACGGAAAAGTGTCCCACGGGCGCGCCGTGATTCCGATCCGCGTGAAAATATTCACGGCAATAGAGGAGACCGTGGGACACCTTTTTGCAACCGAATATGTGTCTCGAATTTGCTCCCACGCGGCGCGCAAAATCGTGCAAGGAAAGATCGGACCAAAAATTAACCAATGCTCCAGCAGTATTAATGACCCTGATGTAAACAAGACAAACGTCTTTCTCTGGTCTGCATCCCCTTATACAATTGTGTGTATTGAGCCGTACTGTATTGTACCCATTCTGCAATCTGTTAAATAAATAAAAAGAAAGTTTGACTGGCCGCCGAGCCATACTGTAGTGTACATGGTGACTGCTTGACTTAAAAAAAAAAATTTAAAAAAAAAATATATATTAATAAAAATATTTAATAATTTTTTTTTTTATAATTTTTTTTTGGCTTCCCCTGTTATTTTACCCACGCGACGCCACTGTCCGTTGGTTGTTTATATTTTCTGTTTATTCTATACTTTAGCACTTTCCTTTGTTTTTAGCTATGTGACTTACTGTGAAGCACTTTGGTTGACAAGTGTCATGTCTAAATGTGCTATACAAATACATTTGATTGATTGATTGATTGATTGATTGATTGATTGATTGATTGATTGATTGATTGATTGATTGATTGATTGTTTTTGTAATTTGACCAGGAACGTCGGCGAACCCCCTACTCTTTGCGATAGGCGTCCTGGGTTCTTTAACGACCGAATTCAGTCGCGACCTCTGTTTTTAGCATCCGAAGGACGGCACTCGAAGCTGTACGGTGCCCATATCACCGTAACAGGTCCAGAGGACAACAACACCACTTTCGGACAACGGCCTTGACCGGGGCTCGAACTGGTGATCTTCCGATCATGAGTCCGGAGCTCTACTCATGTAGCCACACTGCCGGGCCCCTGGTTGATTTCCCCACTCAACAACTCCCAGACAGAGCAGGAGGTGGCCTACAATGAGAGCTACGCACGCACTCAACTTCCACCGCCGTGAACAGCATCGGACTGCTGAAGAAACACTGGAAGTGCAGCACCTGATGCACCTCAGACAACCCTGAGCCCGCTCTTCCTCCTCCAGGGGCCAGCTTCTCTCTCCTGTGTTTTCAGATCCTTTTTCTGGACTCTGATGTCACCTGTTAACTCATCCGATGACACTTTCTTTTGGTGGCCTTGTACGCGTATTGACACCACTAAATAAGATGGCATGTTCTACTCCTTACAACAGTTCTGCCTTTATGGTGCACCATGTATATACCATAATATACCATAAATATATTTATGTATATATTATATACATACTGTATACGTATATTTATATTTATTTATTCTTACCATATATAATATATATCCACATCTGTCTGTACATACATTTTGTACTTTAGGTTGTACCTTAGTTTGTATATTGTATATGTTGTATAGTGTTTGGACTTCATTCTTTTAACTTTTTTACTGTATGAAGCACATTCTCAGGGGGATTTAACTGTAATGTACATGTACTTTATACATGACAAATAAAACAACACTTGAACTTGAACAATGGTGAAGGCAACCAACCGAAGGTTATCCTATAACCCTAGTTATATGATTGGCGTAGCTGTCTGCTTCGCCTATGGGATACACTCAGCGCCTGTGCGCATCCAATGAAAACTGTTCACATGTACCTCTATTTGCCCGACCACGCCCACCTCCAGCCATTCAAAGGCCAGGTGTGCGGTCTACTTCTTCCTTCCATGTCAGAATTTTCAGTGAAACCCAGCCAAGGGTCCTCAGGGCTGCGATTAAAACAGACAGCTACGCCAATCATATAACTAGGGTTATAGGATAACCTTCGTTATATTTAATTGGCTATCAAAAAACAGGTGATACACGGCGCGAGCCAGCATGACATATAGATTGACACAATATCGATTGGAAATTGCATCAACAGATTGCGGAATGGGTACAATGTAGTACGCCTCAACACACACAATTGTTAGGCGGCTGTAGCCCAGGGCAAGACATAGTCTAATTTACCCTTGGGCACCCCATTTCCAATTAACCATATATATATATAGAGGTGGGCATAGATTAATTTATCTGCAATCCTGGATTTAATCTAGATTAATCTAGATAAAAATTGCTAAAAGAAAAATCTGCCGAAGGCATTCAAAATATGTGTGTTCTACCCAAATAATGACCAGAAGTAAGTCCTTACTTTTTCTTTCCTCCTTATGTTTCTCAGGCCAGGTGGCCCATTACAAAAGCTGTTTTGCTATGATAATTGGTAATGAACAGTGTTGGGCAAGTTACTTTAAAAAAGTAACTAGTTACAGTTACTAGTTACTTCTTCCAAAAAGTAACTAAATTACTTACTCAGTTACAAATTATAAAAGTAACTAGTTACTTCAGAAAGTAACTATTGCGTTACTTTCAAGATTTTTTTTTTACATAAACAACATACACAAATCTGAACTATTTTAATGTTGCTGTGGGACAAAGTGAGACTAGCCTCCAATCAAATGCCATGTATGTAGATATTATAATTACTATGTTTATATAGTGGATCATACAAATACAAACAGAATAGATGTTTTGGAACTTTTGATATGTATTGCCCCTCAACAGGCCACAACTGGGCAACATTAAATTATGCTTGTTAAGCAAAAATAAATAACAAATGTATACTGATTGATTGAACATTTTAATTAACAGATTGCAGAATGGGTACAATACAGTACGGCTCAATACACACAATTGTTAAGGGGATGCAGACCAGAGAAAGAGTTTCGTCTTGCTTACATCAGGGACCCCCATTTTCAATTCATGACATTTATGACTGAGTCGCTTGTGTTGTTCGTTGGATTCGTTTTGGATTATTTGGGCTCACAACGTACACTACACGGACCGCGGTCTCATGCTGACTGATCACTGATCAGTGATCGCTTGTCTTGTCGCGCTGTGTGTCAGACTCTGGATGCTTTAGACACCCGCCCACCTCCACCTCTGATTGGCTTACCATGACATTTTATTCAACCTCAGCCAATCGTCAGCATGTATGCTTGGCTCGCGCACTGCCCACTAAACAAGGAAGAACATATTATTGCCTCTCGGCGCAGAGATCTGTCTGATGAAAGAAACAGGTTCATTCATAGTAACGCACCGCATTTTTTTGCAGTAACGCTAACGGCGTTATTAAGATTGGAAGAGTAATCGTTACTGAAAAAATGAATGCCGTTAGTAACGCCATTACTTATAGCGCCGTTATTCACATCACTGATAATGAAATATCAAAATAATGTTCAATAAGATGTATTGTGTTTAATAAGTTGTTTTATTCAGAAGTTAACACAAATAAATAATATTACCAGTACAGTACAGTATCTAGCACACTCTCAGGAGCAAAACAGAAAGAAGCATTTCAAACTTGAACTATGTGACATGGCTTGACTTAAAGGGGACATGTACTGCTATTCCTAGCACTATTTGGGCAACTTTACACAATTCCTGTGAGTGTATTGAAGACATCTGTACGTTTTTTTTTTTTTAAATGCATTGTTTTATATTTCTAATCAAGTACTCAAACCATGGCCTGGCTCCGCCCATAAGCACTTTGAGTGATAGTCAGTCCACACAGTCTGCGATTGGTAGACGAGAGGAGAGAGAGAGAGAGAGAGAGAGAGAGAGAGAGAGAGAGAGAGAGAGAGAGAGAGAGAGAGAGAGAGAGAGGAGAGAGAGAGAGAGAGAGAGAGGGAGGGGGTGGGAGAGAGAGAGAGAGAGAGAGAGAGAGAGAGAGAGAGAGAGAGAGAGAGAGAGAGAGAGAGAGAGAGAGAGAAAAAAAAGACAGGCCGTTATTTTTTTCTCTGCCTCTCGTGCGAGTGGAAAACCACTTCCTCATACTCTGCGTGCACTCTGGAGGGAGAGAGAGAGAGAGAGAGATAGAGAGCATTCAGGAGCACTTGTGGGGGGGGGGCCCTCCCTTCCTCCCTCTCTCTTCCTTTTTTTCTTTCTATCACTCTCCCGTTTCGGAGGTGTGTGTGGCGCGGCAGGTCCCCCCCCCCCCACAAGTGCACGCAGAGTGAGGAAGTGGCTTACTCGCTGTGTACAGTCAGTCTATGTAGATTGTGGGCGGGCATTAGCTACAACCACAGAGCCAATCACATCACTGTCTGCTACCCAGAGCCTGAGTAACGTCATTCAGGCCTTCAAATCAGGATGGCCTAATTTACTGGAGAAGGAAATGATCTGAGCTGAATCAGAGCAATCCGCCAATATGGTATTTAGACACTAAAACACATTGGGTCTCATTCTCGAACGAGTTACGACAAAATATTTAGTCTTAGCCAGATTTCGGCCTATTAAGACATATTAGGGCTGGGAGTGGGAGTCCTCAAATTTTCCTGAGATCTTATTTGAGAGCAGATCTAGAGTGCTGAGGAGCACACTTAAATATGCTCTCAGCCCACGATCAAATCTCATGATTGATTGACTAATTTAAAATGTTATTATAACTTGACAGACTGTGTTCTCATAGTGATTCCTTCACATCAACGCTACAGGCCTCCTTGGAATTAATTACTTAATCATAATTAAAATAAATATGACAATATTTGTACGATAAGAAATTACGAATTTGATGTCGGAAAAATAAATAATATGGATTCATCTGATCACAGGGCAGCTGGATTAACCATATCTGAACCAGCTATTTTGGACAAATAATTACTCAGATATTCAAACACAATTATGCAATTATTGTGAAATGATTGAAAATAATAATAATTTAATGCCTTCTGTGGAATTTGTATTTCTTATTTGTTACTGTTATCTGTTTTAATGATTAATTATATACATTTGAAAGAATGCAGGTCAACATGCAATGTTGTTTGTTTGTTTGTTGTTTGTTTGATTGATTGATTGAAAACTTTATTAACAGATTGCAGAATGGGTACAGTACAGTACAGCCCAATTACATAATGGGATGCAGACCAGAGAAAGAATTTCGTCTTGTTTACATCAGGGTCCCCCATTTTCAATTCATCATAACATATATGACACACATGACACAGATAGACAGTACTGCTACATCTATACATTTATGACATACCAGATTTGCAAATACAGTACTGTTTGTGATACAAAAAGAGTCCAGAAAAGAGAGTACATTTGACGTAGAAACTGTTGGAGGAGGTTGGGTAGGGGTGGGTGGGGGATAGACTTACACTGTACAAGCAAAACTGTACATTGGAATATGTGACCATGTCCAGTGCTTTAGCCCACATGTCTATATTTTCATTTTCCAGATTTTTCCAGATTGTGAAAGTACAGAATGTAAGCTTTCAAATGATGTGTCATACTTTGAAATCTGAGAATGTTATTATTGTGATGTGCTAATTTTAAATCTTGTAGCAGTCTTTTTTCCCCATAGACTTAAGCAGAGAAAACAGCTCTTAAAGATTTGACACCTTTCGCCAGGATTCTGCTGGGCGTAAACAATACCTCCCAGCCACACCTCTCCCCTGAATAGTATTAACATAATTAAGTGCTGTGACAGCCATGCTGTCATGACAGATCATATACAAAATCTAACATTTTGTATTGTAGTAGTAATATAACTACTAGTCTGAATAATGTATATTTCAGTTATTGAATTGAATTGAAAACCTTTATTTATTAAATTAAATTATATTGACCTATTTGTTTACACAGCTTGTGTTGTGTCCAATCTTTCGCAGCATTATTCATTAGACACATAGGCTACATAGTGTATTCCAATTATCTGTTTTATTGATTAATGATATATTTGAAAGAATGCAGGTTATAGCTGTATAAAACAAATGTCTGTCCCATTGTACCAATCAATGGGATATATTGCATGTTGGCTATAATGATTTTATAAAAAAGAGAGAGATTAAATGCATGGCCATATATTTATACATTCATGTGACATCACAGCATATTATTTGTATAGCCCAGTGTTTCCTGAAAACAGATATGTACAGTGTTCAGGTTATACATCTATCATTACACAATTACAACCAAAATAGGAAGAAATTATGTTGACCACAGGGAATTTTAATGCATAGTTGGTAGAACTGGCCAGCGGAGTGATAGACACGAGCCTTTTTTACACAGAAATGCAATAAATAATAATGCATTAAAGAAGACCCCTCATTCTGCCGGCTTTGCTTATTTACACTGAACCCAGCAAAGGGTGGATAGAAGCATCTTGGGTTGTGGTTCTGAAACAGGTCTCCAAGGAGGGAAGCACAAGGTGATAAACATGGAATATCTTCTAGTGTGACATTACCTCTGCCCCCATTAAATGTTATGTCATGTAGCCTACACAGATAAAGATTGCATCTTCTCACATTGCTTATTATATTAATTGGACCTAAAACAGGTAGCCTATTATCATTATTATTGTTATCATTATCAGTCTTTGTTACCACCTATCATGTGACAACTGGACGAAAATCAGCAGACAATATCAAATCAATTCAAGAGGTTTATTCGTCACATACATACCAGGGCATACAGTGAAATGCGGGTGGTCATGCCCACATCGATTGTGCAATAATACTAATAATAAAATACATAAACAGGTAATAAGAAGGCATAAGATGTGCATGATAAAAATATACATGCTAATACAATATACAGTTTCAACTCTGTCATTATGCTATACTACAATAATCTAAACTATACAAGAACCACATCGGTTCTTTCCTTTAAAGTGACCTTTCCATTTAGTTTAAAGTGACATTTTTTTTACTCATTGCATACATACCAGGGCATACAGTGAAATGCGGTTGGCCATGCCCGCTACGATTGTGCAATAAAACAATAGTAATAATAATAAAAATATAATTATGCAGTCTATTTCCTAAATTATTATAATGTACATGTACCGGTACACAACAATACAATTCTTCTATGTCCCTATGCTATACTAGTACTACTATACTATCAAGTCAAGTCAATAATGCAATAATAAGAATCCAATAGGATGAGAATGCGACATTGTGCAACAAGTAATAAGAGTAAGACATATCAGGTATATGTACATGAGTTTTACAAAAGCTTTTACTATACAAGAACCACTCCTGTTCTTGTTTAATTTTTTTAAAGTGACCTTATATTGTGAGCGTGTGCAGCATGAGTGTGTGTGTGTGTGTTCATGTTAAAGTGACTGCTAGTACAGTGTGTGTGTGTGTGTGTGTGTATCTTATCTTATCTTATTTTATCTTAATGTCTTTTGCAGCATCAGAACAGTATTGTCTTATCTCCTTATAAAGATATTCCTGTCGGTCGTTGTCTAGACCAGGTGGGGGGAGGACAGGAAAACCAGAGATGGTTGGGTAGCGTTTTGGGTCTTTCAACAGCTGAAACGTGAATGGCTCTGTATCGTCACGGTGTAATTTCCTAGAGCCTAGAGACAGATCCATGGTCGCGCATGTTTTTTTTGTGGACACAGTCATCTCCTGCAACAGCTCGCGTTCTCTGTCAACAAGGGCCAGATGTTTTAACTGCACCTGGATGAAAGCATGAATGAATGAAAACGTTATTTAACAGATTGCAGAATGGGTACAACACAGTACGGCTCAATACACACACGGCTAATGAGGTGGCAGTGCTCAGTTATCCTCAGGTTATCCTAATGTCATGTGTGTTGAAGCAACATAGACGTAAGGCTGTAAACAAGCCACTATGGACGGGGGTACAGGGGAATAGATGGTGGTAAAAAACCGTCTGTAGTGTATTAGTGAAAGTAGACTGTACACACCTGGAGTTTCTCCACCTGCAACTTCTCTGGCCTTCCCGCGGCTTGCCGTAATTGGTGATTGTTGGAGTAGCATTGAGAACACAGATCTGTCCTGGGTTTTGTGATCATTATCTGCGGAAGGAGTGCTTTCCACAACCGAAGGAAGGATCTCTGACCAACAACACGAAATCCTGAAAAGACAAGTGTTTTTGTTAGATTGGTAGAATAAGAAAAAGTGGGAGCCATGTGTGTGTGTGAGAGAGAAAGAGAGAGAGCAAGGGGTGGTTTTGTGACATACCTTCTATACTGCTGTAACAGCGCGACAGGGAAGCTTTGGTCAGATTGGTTGGCAGTAACTTTGCAGTGAAATCCTTGTGACCAGCGTGACGGCCGGGCAACACAATCGCATGTAGGACAGCATAGTTGATCAGAAATTTCACAACCCTTTTTACGTCAAAAAGAGCCAAAAAACGCTTGTGATTTCTCGGTTGTTTCTTCCTCTCATGCGGTGTGAGGCCATCTGTCTTGTAGTGTTTGAAAAGGCTTTTGAGAAGCGCATCGCTGATCCTAAACAAAAATGTTAACAATAGGGAAGAGAATTAATGAATGAAATACACACATTGTACACACTGTCTATCTGTATGTCATGTATGTCATATATTATGTTATGATGAATTGAAAATGGGGGACCCTGATGTAAACAAGATGAAAGTCTTTCTCTGGTCTGCATCCCCTTAACAATTGTATGTATTGAGCTGTACTGTACTGTACCCATTCTGCAATCTGTTAATAAACTTTTCAATCAATCAATCAATCAATCAATCAATCAATCAATCACTCTTGTTTACATTCAGGTGTAGTTTTTAAGAATTCAAATCCTAGCGATGTGCATGACAAAATGGCCGCACAAAAACTACACTACCCATAATATCCAAAATGGCCGCCCTCGCAGGCAGCATAGGATTCGACGACTATCTCTACACTTTAAACCTATTTAAACCTATTTAAACCTATTGCTAAACATACATATACGTCCAATACAATACATCTACGTCCAATACAATATACAAGCATAAAGACACTTACCCATAAATGAAACAGAACGTTGGACGACAGACAACAACGTCGTGAAATCTGTATGTTGTCCTCGAAGCCACACAACAGCGTTTACTCTCTTTGTACTTTGCGTCTTCTCTGAAACATTTTGGCATGTTCCAATAATGGACAACAGACACATGTCCCTTTCTCTTGGTGTCAACGATGCAGTGTCCAATCTGTTTTGGTAAATTAGCTCAACCGACAGTTTTTTTTAACAAGACAGGGCAGATCGTTCTGAATTTTCCTTTCGGCGTGCCTGGCACTTGCAGTCGAAAGCGTGTATCTTTCGGAGTTCCTCTTCGATTTCGCCCTCCACCGTTAAACCAGACATCTTTTCAACTGATCGCATGGTCGATTCAGCTGAAAAGCCCAATGCTACAGTTTCAACGCAAATGTCTCCGTCTTCCTCATCGTCTGTCTCACCATCGTCGGTAGGTTCGATTGGATCTGGGACAAGTTCGCCTGCACCTTCTGTCTCCTCGTCGTCGGATGATAGAGCTGGCCGCTCACCACCGTCATCGTTGTCACCGAAGTAGTCCGTGATGTGGTCACTCATTAACGCAGAGGAGTCTATAATCATTCCATCTCTTCCTCTATTAAGAGCAGCTGATAATCTTTGTGCGGCCATGTTAACGGTGTGTTATCTAAGCAGCAAAAAAGTGTTCTGTGGGCTACAGGTTCTGTGAATATAAACACACTAGTGTGGGGGCGTACCTCACATTAACAGCAGCCTTTCACATGCAAAAATTGGACAGCCGATGGAACAGCCCCCACAGCTTCGTGAGAGAGGCTCAGAGTCTGTCTCAAGGAGCCATTTTTAAACACAATTTAAACACAATTAGAGTTATTATATATGTTCGCTGTTATACTAAATATGTTCTTCAACCCTCGAACTGTAAGTATATATATATATATATATATATATATATATATATATATATATATATATATATATATATATATATATATATATATATATATATATATATATATATATATATATATAAAACGGAAATGAAAAAAATAAAAATAAAAAAATACTTTCCACTCTCGTCAGGAACCTGGGGCGCCGAGTTGTAGGCACACACGCTGGGCGGGGTCACATATTGACAAAACCATACTTGGTCATTTACTGTACATTGGAGGGGGTTGATATAGCTATAAACCTGCATTCCTTCGAATATATCATTAATCAATTAAACTTATATTGAAATACACTATATAGCCTATACACCAACACTGAAATGACAGTGGATAAAAAAAACTAAAGCTAATCGGTGGAAATAGACTGCATTAATATTCCATAACAAGTCTTGTGTGCGCCTACGAATGAACAGTAGCCTATAGGCTTAATTATGGAATAATAAGCCATACTGCGTTCATTCATTACGCCCGCCGTAGGCTATATATATTATATGTCATTCATTCATTCATATACAGTACTGCGCGCGCACGCGTGTGTCTGTGTGTGCGCATGCTGCGGCGTGTGTGTACCGCGAGCTGTATATGATGCCAATACATTAATCTAATCTAGTTTTGATGGGCGCAAGCGTGATTACGAAACCTAGCCGCATTTCTCGGAGACGCTCTCTGATTGGCACTGACTGACGCTAGGTTTCGTAATCACGCGGCTCGCAAAGCACTTCCGCCATTCCATTTCACACAGCTGCGTCACCAGTTGCCTTATAAGGAGCTATGGAGGCGGTGTTTTTTATGCAAATGAGCTGAACGGGAACGCGCTTTGGAGTTTACGACAGAATGCCATTCTCCAAGCAGATATCAGATCATATAATTTCTGCGACCGTTTCAGCCACTTAAGACATATCTCCAGCACGTTCAGGACTCAGAGTGTACTTGTCATAGATTATGTCTCAGTGGTTCCAAGATAAGTCTTCCAGAATATATCTTTGAAAAATGTTCGGGAATGAGACCCATTGATACGAACTCCTATTACTATAATACAATGCTAGAGACTTAAAAATGACATTTATAGTACATGTCCCCTTTAATCAGTCCAATCTCTATTTCTCCTTCTTCCACCAGTCACTCAGGCAGACCAGCTTGTTTTATGTAGCGGTGTCTACTTATAGTGCCTATAATATTTTTCCCGTTGGGTGCCAGACAGGGCCAAACCCTGCCAATGCAAATCAACTGCTCCAGTGGAGTTGCTCAGTGGCCAATGGTGTCAACTGTGGTTGTACTGGGCAGCTCCCAGGTGTGAATGGAACTGTGTGAATGTGAAGCAGGGCATTCCTGAAAAAGAGCATCTGTGCTCAGCGAACCTACCCTGGGGTAAATAAAGGTAAAAAAAAAAATGTAAAAAAAAAAGCGTTTTTTTTTTAATATTTTTTTTTTAGATTAACTGCGTCAATTATATTATCGCGCGATACTAGTATCACGTTAACGCAGCACGTTAACGCCATTAATGGCCCAGCTCTAATATATATACAAAATATATATATACACACACATATATGTCTAAAACCACAGCTCCCTGTTGTCGTGCTATGACATAACACGAGTGATGAGTGTGGACATACGAGACACATTTCAATATGCATATGTGACCGTATAATGGTCTAAACGGCCCCTCATACATTTTCTGCCTCATGAACACGAGTGGGAAATGTGAAGGCATGGCCCAGCGCGGTATTTCACCTTCTGTTAACACGGCGTGAGCCAGCATGACATATAGATTGACATAACATCGAAAATCGTATCATCAAATTGCAGAACGGGTACAATGTAGTACGCCTCAATACACACAATTGTTAGGTGGACGTAGCCCGGGTTAAGAGTAAGACACAGTCCCACTTACCTCTGGGCACCCCATTTCCAATTTACCATATATACATATATATAAACATATATATACACACATATATGTCTAAAAACACAACCCCCCGACGTCGTGACAACACGAGTGAGTGAGGAAACTGCACAGCCCAGCGTGGTACTTCACTGTCAAAAACAGGCGAAATATGGCGCGAGCCAGCCATGGCCGTAGCCAGCTATGAGGTCACCGAGGTCCGGACCTCGGTAACTATTTGTAACTATTAAAAAAAAATATATATATAATTTTTTTTTATGAAAAAAAATACATTTTTTTTTTTTTTTTTTTTTCAACGACCGGCCCACTACTAGGCTGAGACATCGGCCCATTGGTACTGACTGACACTGGGCTGGCCCAATCACATCTCTTACTAAGCACCCCCCCTGCCAGTCGTGCAGGTATATGACTGAGAGGGGGCTGGTACATGACTGAGATGGGGCTGGTACATGACTGAGAGGGGGCTGTGGTACATGACTGAGAGGGGGCTGGTACATGACTGAGGGGCTGGTACATGACTGAGAGGGGGCTGTGGTACATGACTGAGAGGGGGCTGTGGTATATGACTGAGAGGGGGCTGTGGTACATGACCAGTGGCGGACTGGGACACAAATTCAGCCCGGGACATTCAGACGCACCAGCCCACACACCGGCCCACGCACCGGCCCCGAAACCGGCCCACACAACGGCCGTTATGAAACACTTGTCCAGTATTAAACAACCCAAGGCTGTGGCTAAGGAGTCAACATCAGGGAGACCAAATCTACACCCCGCCCCTAGATGTGCACTCGTGCACAGTGCACACACACACACACACACACACACACACACACACACACACACACACACACATACATATACCGTTACTTTGGCTTTTTACTTTTTAGTAACATCTTAGTGCCTCATTAGCCTAGGGATTAAGGATACATGAAGTATTAACTACACCATAATAATATTGAGGTTTTGATCCATAGAAAGGTCTGTGCTACACAATTTCAGTTAGATTGGATTTATTGTCCTTTAATTTGGCACTCATGACATTAGTTGCTTGCCGTTTAATCAACATCGAAAGACCCCCCACTTCCTCCCAGACACCCATTCCAAGAGTCTCAGTCTCTCTCAGTCTCTCTCAGTCTCTCTCAGTCTCTCTCAGTCTCTCAGTCTCTCTCAGTCTCTCTCAGTCTGTCTCAGTCTCTCAGTCTCTCTCAGTCTCTCTCTCTCTCTCTCTCTCTCAATAGTGACTCAGTATTAGCAGAGTTGATAGGAAAAGGGAAGTTTTGTCTGGGCTCTGCTGAGAAGTCATGGGTCAAATAGAAGGTGTGGGGGTGACTAGAGAAGATGGGGAAGTTGGTGAGTGGTGACTACTCCCATTTTCAGAATTTGAGGGTTCATTGGAATCTGATTTTCTTCAGAATTCAATGAGGCAGAGAATGCTCTGATTCAGACTGACATCACATCTATATTCTGTATGCTGTTCCAACTCTTTGTTGAGGCTTTATTGAATAAAATGTTTGAATACAATGTTTTTATCGCTGCACCATTTCATCCAATAGAGAAAAACATGTTATCTTCACTAGAATTGAAAATAAAGTTGAAATCTGTGCTAGTAGTGATGGACCCAGTAGTGGGGGCAGTAAGGAAGAAGATACAAATATACTAGGGATGTTCGATATTGGCTTTTTTACCGATATCCGATATAGTCCAACACTTAAATTTCCGATACCGATATCAACCGATACCAATATATGCAGGGTTTCCCCCCCAAAAAACGAATAATTTCAGGTAATTAACATTACATATCTCTTGTTGTGGAATTAACACAACATTATACATACTTTTGACAATAAATAAAATCAGAATTTGTTCTTACTTGCTTGCCTGGGTAAATAAAGGTTAAATAAATATAAAAAATGAAAATATTTAATTTTTCTTTTTTTGAAAACAGATACTGATAATTTCCGATATCACATTTTAATGCCAATATCGGTAGGCCGATAATATCGGACATCACTAAAATATACACATTATAATACACAATTTGAAAAGTAATGTCATGATCTAGGTGTCTTTTATAAACGTTTTCATTCTACTGGATGAAGCTCAACTTCATCATGGCTGCTTGCCATCTCTCTCTCTCTCTCTCTCTCTCTCTCTCTCTCTCTCTCTCTCTCTCTCTCTCTCTCTCTCTCTCTCTCTCTCTCTCTCTCTCTCTCTCTCTCTGCATTCACACTCACACACGCTACTGGTGGTCATGAGCAGCATCAGCAAACACAGCTGCCCTGTGGCAGACTGACGGAATCATGTCTGCTATTCAGCGCCAACCACCATCAACAACCTTCATAAATACATTCAACATTAATGGAATAGGCTAACTACCAACTTAGCTGTAGCAGTTAGCTGTTATATGCAATCACATTTGTTTAACTACGGGGTAGTAGTTGACCGAGTTGTTAGCTTAAGCTAGTTAGCTGTGGTTATTTACAAACATGTAGATGAGACTAATCATATCGAGAACATGGCTAACAGTTGGGAATTCTAAGGTACATCTTATTTAAGCATGTAAAATGGCAACTAATCAATTCAATCAATTAGATTACCAATATTATATCAACATGAAAATTTGGAAGGGAACATAATAGTATTTTATTTTAGTATTTACTATTATAATATTAGTAGCCGATTAATTTGCAGCCCGTCCTAGGTTCTGATTGGCTCTCTAGGTTAGCACTTTAGCTTCTGATGCTGTGGTGGGCACTAGTCCTAACATTGCTAACTAAACTTTTAGTCAGAGAAAAAACTTCACGAGTCACGACTATTTATGTCCACGTGCTGTAAGGAATCAGGAATACGGAAAGCACATTGTCTTGTAATAGAATGACTGAAATCACTGCAAGAGCTAGTATAGGCTAGCTAGCCCTCATGAACCGGCAGACACCAACAGTAGAATATGCACTAGGCTACTGCACGCACCTGTCATGTTACTGTTGGTTCCTTCCACTTGAACTTCATCATTATTAGCTGCAGCAGCTACTCTAACGAGAGCCCTTCCTCTACTAAACATGTCTGTAATTTTAGAACATTGTTCTGCGTCTTTTACTAGCAATTTTTGTTTATTTATTCTGGCTTTTTCAGCTCCACTTTTTTTTTTTTCGTTCTCCATTTCTGCGCTTCTAGGCCTACTCGCGGTTGGGAGGAAACGTGAATCTCATTCACTGATGTCTCATGTCTCATTCAAGACAAAAACAAAAGCATGTCTTTCACTTAACACCAAGAAAACAGTGTCTATGATGTTCACAAAGTCACCAGTAGAGGTCACTCACTCTAATGTGTTTCTGGGAGAGGCGGAGCTGGACATTGTACATTAATTCGGGAGCATGTCTATGTTCCCCGGGTCCTATGTTCCCCGGGTCCTATGTTCCCCGGGTTCTATGTTCCCCGCTTTGATTGATTGAAATTTTTAGACCACCAGCCCTGATTCCAAACTCTAACCGTAACCAGTTCGAAAGAGGGCCTAAGCTTAACCAGTTCGAAACAAGGCGGACATTCATAATTAATAAAATAATAGAAATTAATAAAAATGTCAATCTATTAATCAATCAAGCGGGGAACATAGGACCCGGGGAACATAGGACCCGGGGAACATAAGGATGATCCCATTAATTCAAGTATCTTGGGGTCACATTGGACTCTACATTGACCTTCAAAAAGTCATGTGAAGAAAGTGACAAACAGTCAAGTTTAACATCGAAAACTTCAGGCAGATCAGGCCCTGCCTGCCAGTTAATGCTGCAAGGATGTTTCTGCATTCAATGATTTTATCACACATCGAGTACTGTTTTATCAACTGGTCTCTTTCATATGTCACTACTCTTACACCAATAGAATTACTCTACAAAAAAGCCATAAAAGTATTTGATAGGAAACCAATTTCATTTCATCACTGTAATGTTTTAGAAAAACATAACATGCAACAAGGTTCTGCATGGACTTGCCCCTCCCCCATTGAATGAGTTCATCCAACAGAAAGCAGACACTGGCATTACCACCAGGGCCATCAGTAGAGGGGACTGTAAGGTGCCTTTTCGGTATACTACCTTTGCAAAAACTGTGTTCTCTGTTAAAGGTGGTAACTACTGGAATAGCCTACCAGTTGTGATTAGAGAGTGCCCTACATACTCCATGTTCAAGACCCATCTTAAACTGCATCTTAAGGCAAACCAGAACTGTGATCATTTTTAATCTGATTTAGTTTATGCAACTTGTTTATTGTTTTATTGCCGGCCCACACAATGGCCCACATACTGGCCCACACACCGGCCCACACACCGGCCCACATACTGGCCCACACACCGGCCCACACACTGGCCCACATTAGTGGCCCACACACCGACTCACACACTGGCCCACACACCGGCCCACACACTGGCCCACATACTGGCCCACACACCGGCCCACACACCGGCCCACATACTGGCCCACACACTGGCCCACACACTGGCCCACACACTGGCCCACATTAGTGGCCCACACACCGACTCACACACCGGCCCACACACTGGCCCACATTAGTGGCCCACACACTGGCCCACACACTGGCCCACATACTGGCCCACACACCGGCCCACATACTGGCCCACACACTGGCCCACACACTGGCCCACACACTGGCCCACACACTGGCCCACATTAGTGGCCCACACACCGACTCACACACCGGCCCACACACTGGCCCACACACTGGCCCACGCACCGGTCCACATTAGTGGCCCACACACCGGCCCACATTAGTGGCCCACACACCGGCCCACATTAGTGGCCCACACACTGGCCCCCCCCAAAAAAAAGAAAAAAAAAATATATATATATAATTTTTTTTTTTTTTTTTTTTTTTTTTTGGACCAGCCCACTTTGGTTCCGGCCCATCGGGATTCGTCCCGAACGTCCCGATGGCCAGTCCGCCACTGTACATGACTGAGAGGGGGCTGGCTGGTACATGACTGAGAGGGGGCTGGTACATGACTGAGAGAGGGCTGGTACATGACTGAGAGGGGGCTGGTATACATGACTGAGAGGGGGGCTGGTATACATGACTGAGAGGGGGCTGTGGTACATGACTGAGATGGGGCTATGGTACATGACTGAGATGGGGCTGTGGTACATGTCTGAGAGGAGGCTGGTACATGACTGAGAGGGGGCTGGTACATGACTGAGAGGGGGCTGGTACATGACTGAGAGGGGGCTGGTACATGACTCAGATGGGGCTGTGGTACATGACTGAGAGGGGGCTGGTAGATGACAGAGGGGGCTGGTATACATGACTGAGAGAGGGCTGGTACATGACTGAGAGGGGCTGGCTGGTACATGACTGAGAGGGGCTGGTACATGACTGAGAGGGGGCTGGTACCATGTATTGTGCATCATTTTAGGTCAAACCATTAAAAAGTTAATTTCCACGGCAGCCATTTTGGATTTTGGTATCTCACAAATTTCCCCCGCCTTTTTAAAAAATCCATTGAGAAACGAAGTGCCACAGATGACCCAACTACTAGGTCCATATCGTATCATCATAATATTATTTTTTAAATCATTAGGATAAGGGTTCCCTTGATAAAGATGCATGAAAATGCTGTATAATATACAACACCAGTAGCTCAACTGCAAAAACTGCTTTTTTATTTGATTAGATTTATTTGGAAATTAAAAACACATCATAAAAACAAATGATCTTGACCAATTTGTATTCCTGAGGATATCACCTAAAAGCATTCATTAACAAGCATTAACACTTATTTCCAAGGTGGTCCTCGATGGAAGACATAAAAACACAGCACATTATAGCCTACTCAACTGCAAATTTTTCCTCAACTGCAAAAATGTATGCCTACTTATGTATTAGCCTACAGGGAAAAACACATTCACAACAGGCAGCAAAGTTTGTTTTCAGCCAAGTATGGTAATAAGGTAACTATTAGGATATATATGGTATGGATTACTTACTCTTAATAACTTATTACTATCTGTGGTAGCTCTAGTCTCCACCTACACAAATTGTTTTTGTGCTGTCCATTGATCATGCACCTTCACGTGGTAGGCACATAGGTCAAACTCCCCAAACAAACACACCATTGATTTAATTGCCATATAAGATGAATATAAAACAAGAAGGTGATCTATTAACTGTGTAAACCTTATGCAATATTCATCATTGATATTTGAATACTTGAAATCTGTATGAACTGAGTAGTTAGTATCAAATGAAATAAGATGGAACTGCTCCATGCATTCATTGAATAAACAACTATTTTCTCATTACCAGTATGGTATTGTTTAAATTGTACAGCTTTTTGCACATCTTTGTCAGGGGATTCCAACAATTCTGGACCTGAATGTACCAGTTAATTGTAATCATCTCTCTCCTTATGTCTAGTCAAGCCAGGTTGTGGAGGAGAGAGACAGGGATGAACAGGCTATAGACTACGTTGCCCATCCTGAGCCTGCTATGATGCAGGTGTTTTTACATCACCACCCAAAACAAGATTCAGCCAAGAGCGAGTGAGTACACTGGTCCACTTGTCCATGGCACTTACTACCCAGCGTTGTAATGGGTTGGGGGGGGGGGGGAATAGTACAGTAGGTATGCATATTTAAGGGGACCGTAAGGATGGTGTACTGGTGGGTGGTGTCCGACCGATTATAGTGGGCCGGTCTGGGCCAAAAAAATAAATGGACCTCCCTAATTTCTAAACCCTGGCTACGGCCCTGGAGCCAGCATGACATAGATTGCAATGACCGAGAAACACACAGCAGAAACTGACGGGTGGGGTCCCTTCTCCACTCGAGAGAAAGGACACACACACTTCAGGGTTACACAAGCATCACACAACACCTGGGGCTGTTGCTGTACACCTGTCGCTCCGTGTCTGCCTCCACGGCGTGCGCTGCTCTCCCTGTATCTGGCGATAACGGGGCCAAGGGAATCCACCTGTTGTCCGGGGAATCCCTCTGACATGCCTCTCTCGAAGATGCGCCTCGCCCCGTTTATACTGCAATTAACCCCATCACGCCACACAGGAGTAAAAAAGCATTTCGGAGGGGAGCACGCCAGAGAAGACAACGAGTCTCTCCCCTGGTTCGACAGCCAGTCCACCGGCCTCGCCACAGCATATTGGCAGCCCCTCGAAGAGAAGCGTCGGTCTGCTAGGAAAACTACATACCGAGCATTACAGCGGCATGCCAAGCGCTTCCCTTTCCGAATGCGCCGGGGAAGTCCTGAAACAAGGACTTCGGTGGTATATCCTTACATCTCTTATCTAACTAACTAACCAATTTTCATTTCAACTGCCAAAGGCATGTGAGTCAGTCGTTTCGCTGAAAACAATGAGGAAGGAAGAAGTAGACCGCACACCTGGACTTTGAGTGGCTAGAGGTGGGCGTGGTCGGGCAAATAGAGGTACATGTGAAAAGCGTTCATTGGACGCGCACAGGTGCTGAGTGTATCCCATAGGCGAAGCAGACAGCGTAGCCAATGAAATATAACCGCTGATCAGGAGCAGTTTTGCAGTTGTCTTTGGTTCAACATGCTGCCGGGAGGAGCTGGGATCGAACCTGGAACCTTCAGATGACCAGACAACCACTTGACCTTCTAAGCCGCACCCATAACCAGTGTGACCTTGACAATGGTACATTTTTGGGCTGCTTGTACTTTTTTTGTTCATTTTAGGGAACTTTATTGTTATGGTTTGAAACCGACCCCAATAGCACAACACAAGACAGGTATGAGAGTTAGCCAAAAACAGGGCATTATTTATTGAATACAAAAAAGCGGCACTCAGCCTTTAAGGGGGTAAAAACATAAAACGTCCATGAACACAAAAAAGGCGGCACTGTGCCTTTAACGGGCGAACAGGCTGGGAAAAAGTAACGGGGATCTTCTTCGTCCCTACAACCGAGTAGAGCTCTGCGGCTCAGCTCTGCCAAGGAATCCTCCTCCTCCAGACCAGACGCTGCCCACGGGCAATGCAGCACACAGGGGGTCCGAGGGGAACGGGATCACGAAGAGGGAGCTGGGAAGTAGCCGGCTTGACGTCTGGAGTGGGAACACTGGAATCCTCCCGTAGAGTATTAGAGAGCGAAGGCGGTGTCCCACTCCAGGCAAACAGCGACAGGTGGTGATGGCTGGCACGTCGTCTGATGCCGGAGACGCGGCAGGTGATGGTAGCAACAAGAACGACCCGACAAGGAGTGGAGGGGAGTCTGCAATACAAGTACAGATCGCAAACTCCCAACAGGTGCGTGAAGGTGAAAAACGGCACGCCCCCTCGTTAGGCTGCATGCAGGATTCCTCACATTTATACTTTTACTCAAGGGAAAATATTGTACTTTTTACTCCACTACATTTATCTGAAACTACAGATGTAGCTCTGAGGACTCTGAGCTCTGCTCTGCTCTGCTACTGCGGTAATTGTGCACCATAAACCTGGCAGTGCTGTTAATTTAACGAGGCGTTAACGACACTGCGCCCTTGCAGTAGAGGTTCGATTTTTAAGAGCTGGATCTGTATCAGTTACTAGTTATTTTGAAGAAAAGGATTTTGCATAGAAAACATAAACGTATGAAGATGATATACTTTCACATTTGAAAGTAAACTTCAAGGGGATGTAATCAGAGCAGCATAACTGGACAATATACCACTTTAACATAACCTTTAATCAGAGCAGCATAACTGGACCACATTCCACTTTAACATAACATATAGAGGTCAATGGATACACAAACGTCATGTAGAATGTGTACTTCTACTTTAGATATGTACATTCAATAACAAATACTTCTCTACTTTTACTGGAGGAGTTTTGCTTTTACCAGAGTACACCGTCTTGATCTGGAGCTGTCCCCCCTCCCTCTGCCCAACCACTCGTCACCCCCCTCCCCCACGACAATACTGCTCATTTACCGCCAACCCAAACCAAACTCTGCCTTTATCCCAGAAATGCATGACCTACTCACAACCCTCTGCACAACATTGGCAAATATCGTTATTCTTGGAGATACAAACATCCACGTGGACACCCCCTCCTGCCATCCTGCAGCTGCCTTCTTACAACTACTGGACTGCCTAAACCTCACTCAGCATGTCAACGTCCCAACACACAATAGGGGCCACACACTAGATCTGGTCATCACTGACTCTGCCCCCATCAGCAATCTCCTTGTGTACGACCTGGGAGTGTCTGATCACAGCGTCATTGCACTGGAGCTACCATTTCCCACACCAAGCCCAAGCGCCAAATCTCCTTCAGAAATATCAAGAACATTAACACCGACGCCATAACTCTGGACCTCCAGCACCTCTCCTCTGCAAACCTCTCATCAGCCAGTGATTCTGTGGCCTTCTACAATAACACCCTGACCAGTCTCTTGGATCTCCACGCTCCAGTCAAAACAAAAACAGTTACCTTTTCACGCTCAGCCCCCTGGTTCACCCACGAGCTGCGAAAAATGAAGAAAACTGGGCGTGTCCTTGAGCGACGCCTCAGGGCCACAGGCCTCACCATCCACAAAACGGCCTACAAAAACCACCAAAAGGCCTATTCAGGCACAGTCACAGTTCTACGCCAACATAATCAACAATAGCCCGGGCAACTCCAAGCAGCTATTCTCCACCATAAACCAACTTCTCAAACCGCAAACCCTCACTCACACAGACATCACAGATGAACAGTGCAATAACTTCATTTCCTTCTTCAGAACCAAAATCGACACCACTGCCTTCCCACAGCCAGCGATCGCCCAGCATCTCTGCTCTTTCTCCATCGTCACACAGCGAGAGGTTGAAGATACCATTAACAAGATGAAACCCTCCACCTGTGCCCTGGACCCCTTTCCCACTGCCCTGATTAAATCAAACATTTGTGCCATAAGTCCCCTGATCACCAAAATCATAAACCTTTCCCTCCAGTCTGGCCACGTTCCCTCCGCACTAAAAACTGCTTTTTCCGTTTCTTTAATTGCCTAATGTTTTTAAAGTCTGTTTTTACTCTGTAGCACTCTGAGACTTGGTTTCCAGATATAGAGTGCATTATAAATCGAATGTATTATTATTATTATTATTACTCATTTATCTGAGTATTTCTACTTTTACTTAAGTAAAGGAACCGTGTACTTCTTCCACTACTGGACAGTGGTAAGCAATCAGAAACATGACGTTTTCGCCTCGCAAGAAAGGAATCAGTTGATGTTTCTTGTGATTCTCTGTTTGGCTGAAGCCTGCCTCCGCAGCAGCAGAACCTGGGCAGCCCTGATCAATAGCACCATGTGTACTCACACATTCATTTTCACAGGCGACCGGCCCCCTTGTATAGAAATGAATCAATTAGATGTTTGTGTGGAGGTGGGCCAACTGCAGAGCACATTGATTTTACACAGAATGCCATCTCCCATCATTAGGGGCACTGTCTGCTGTGTTGTACAACAGAGATTCAACTAATACACATATTTATTCTCTCAGAGCTCAATACAAATTTCTATGGAAAAGAACGGCCCCCGACCAAGAGTGAAATTACATATTTGAATACAAACACACACACATACACACATTCATATATCCACATGTACAAATACGTACACATGCCTCTTAATCTCTGTATGTGTGTGTGACTGACTGTGCCTCAAGCATTTTTTTCAAACGAAATTTTGTTAATACTGTAGCAATAATATAATTGCTATAATAAGTGATAACGAGTGACTATGGTAGACAATTAGAGAATGCAAATGGGGGTTCTAGACGAATGTTCAACTGAGATACTGAACCTCTCTCCGTCTCTCTGTCACTTTACCAATGACATGATCCTCTTACACCATTTTATCCTCTCCCCCTAATTGTCCTCTGCCAATCCAATTCCACTGCACTACAGTTTGATTGTAGCCCTGATTTGCGCTCGCCGACAGCTTTTTGGAGATTGCTCTGCATTTGAGCGTCGCCGCTCTTTGTTCCAAGATGCGACCTGTCAAGATATTGGCAGGTTTTTGCTAATGAAAGAATATCCATGAAAGGTCGATAATCTATCATACCTATCTGTCTATCTATCCGTCTATAATTGTATCTATTGTAAATTATTAAAAAAAGTGTGTCCAATCAACTGTTATCTACTGTGTTAAAACCATTGGTTCTATCTGTGTTCATGCAGGGAATGTCTCAACAGCACCTCAGAGTCTCTGTCTAAACTGATAAGTGTTGGACTCAGCCGTAATCCTACCCGGGTCTTAACTATAACCATGTATACTTTATTTATTTGTTTATTTGGACGGGACAATGCAAAATTAATGAACACAGTGGAGTGTAAAAATTGCCGGATTTAGCACAAGGCTAATTTCCATCCGTTGTCCCCAGACATAAAAACAAGACACATAAAAACAGTAAGAAATGTACAAATACATAGCAGCAATACACAAACATACTAGTGGCTAGAGATATGTCACATGTGGTCACATGACTGGTTGTTCTCCAGCCAAATTTTTTAGTTGCCCTCTAAAAGAAGCAAGGGTGGGGCTTTCCCTTAGGGAAATGGGGAGTCTACGTTGGACCATGCAGTCACCTCTGGTGTTTGACCTGGTGCCAAGTCCAGTGGTTCTTTTTCTGTATATGAATTCCTGTACAGGAGGGGGGAGCTAGTCCATGTAGGCATGTTGTTAAGACTTGAAATATATATATTTTTTATTATGATCAGAAAGGCCAGTCAGTAAATTGTAAGTTTTAGCAATTATGTCAGCTTTGTGTGTGAATAATAGGTCTATCCTGGTTTGGAAGGTATTAGTTACTCTGGTCAGTTGCTCAATTAATTGTACTAGGTTATGGGCATCCATGGTTTGCTTGAGGTTCTTTCTAATCCGTTTATTGTCCCAATTTATGTTAAAATCTCCTAGAATAATGGTATCTTTGTTTGAGTCACAGGAGCTCAACAGGAGCTTTAACTGATCATATAAATCAACTTTGGCGGTTGGCTGTCTATAGAGGCAAATAAAAAAGAAGGACATTTAATTTGACAGAGTGATTTCTACATCAACACAATCGAGATTAACATCAGTTGACCAAACAATTTCTTTGCAGGCAAGGGTGTTCTTGATATAGAGTAATACACCGCCACTTTTGCCCTTAATCCTATCCATCCTGAAAACATTGTATCCTGGCATGGATACAAGGGCTTCTGGAGAGGACTGTTTTAACCAGGATTCCGATATTCCTAGACAATCAATATTGGAATCAAGCAAAAGATGCTCTAACTGTTCACGTTTGTTACCAAGACTGCAAATGTGTAAGTGTCCACAAAAAAGTCCCTTTGGCTTGCACCGTGGATCCCAAACAAATTTGGATTGGTTAAGAGTATGAAACAGTTTGGGGCGGCTGAGACTCTGGGATCGAATCCCGCTGTCAGCGGTACCTCCGGCTTGGTCAGTCGTCCCTACTAACACAATTGGCAGTGTTAGCGGGCGGGAAGCCGGCGGGGTGTGTGTCCTGGTCGTTGTAAACTGCGGTTCCTACTGGTCGGTCGGGGCGCCTGTTCAGCAGGGAGGGGAGTGGGGGGAAATAGCGTGAACCTCCACACACGTTACATTCCCCCAGTGAGAGTCCTCGCTGTCAGGTGATAAGAAGCGGCTGGCTGACTCCACATGTATCGGAGGAGGCATGTGGTAGTTCTACACCCTCCCTAGGCCGACAGTGGGACAATGCGCGCAACGACCAGGAAGGGAATTGGCATAACGACAAAAATTGGGATGGGAGCAAAAAATACAGAAAAAGTGAGAACAAAAAGAAAATTATATATAAAAAAATAAAAAAAGTATGAAACAGTTTTGTGCAACGATACTTTTTTAGAACGGGATTTCTGGATTTTACCCCTGGTTTGTTTGTGATGGAAGAAACACGGGGTGACCACGATCACCAACTGCTGGGCTGCCGGACACAGCAAAGTTATTTGTCGCTGTCTCCACCATGTTACCTTGTCCGGGGCACTGGTGGATGTCACCGGAGAGTAATAGGCAGAGCATTATGATGAACTTGCCTGCATTTACAGTTCGGGTGGTTAGGTTGGATTTGCGTTTGTGTCTATCGTGGTTTAAACTGTTGCAGTCAGGAGACACGAAGATGCTGAATAGTATTGTTTTGCCGAATACAATTTTCCCAATTCACCACGTGAGCAGTCATTCAGGACGTGAGGGGTAAAACCGGTCAAGTTTAAAAGTATCACGAACGTCAGCAGGGATACCGAGTATCTGCCCGCTGCAATATGAACATTTCTCCTTGCAACGTATTGTATACCTGTCTGTAACTTATTGCTTGATTCACTCTGGGATAAACCGTTGAAAGATGTCTTCTACCTTTCATTATTTGATATTATTGATAACCTTGACAATTTGGATATTCAATATAGTCAGATATACAACAAGATTATTTGACCATTTATACGTGATTATTTCACAATTTGTTGACCCGACATGATGGAATATCCCACAGACAGTGGCGGTTCGTCCATAGTGGGCGCTAGAGCGCCGCCCTCCCTGGTTAAAAGAGAGAAGAAGAAAATATTTTATTTAAATTTTTTCTTTGAGCCCTAGAAATAAAATAAACATGTTTAAAATGAATAATATTTACTAATTTTAAGTATGTTTGTTGTTAACAGATTTGGCAATGGGGCGACAATAATGTATACAAGAGGCATGGTATTCTATTGTTGGCCTTGCTCTGCTGGCAGCGGTTTATTCATCATGTAGTCTCATAATACAGCAGCACATATGATCTCCTCTCCTGGAGGGGCAGAAGTGAGAAGAAGGAACAGTAGGAGGGAACCAAGGTTTATATAGTCCCAACCTGGTGTAGACAGTAGACGCTCCACCTACAGCGCCCTCCAGTGGACACAGATATACATGCAGTCATGAGGGCAGTAGAGAGAGCAATTACAGTCAGTTACAACCATACATACACCCTCTATATTCAACATTTGTGTTTCCAATGCACAATATAACGTTAATATATCAAATATAAATAATAGTTTTTCATTCACAGGAAGTCACTAGTAACTACCTCTCAGGCCGGGGCGAGACATATCGCGCACGGCAGGGCGTGCACTGGTTTCATCGCTGTATCCTCGCAGCCAATCAAATAGGTCAACGCACGTAACGCACTGTGCGTTGAAATATGATGTAATATGATGGAAGCCGGGCGCGTTTTCAAGCGATCTATATCATCTAAGCAAGCAGCGTCTATACTTTCTGTAGCCGCATTTCTCGGAGACGCTCTCTGATTGGCCGACGTCAGTTCTACACTGGTTAGGCTTAGTTACTCTTCGAAGTTGGTTAAGGTTAGAGTTTGTCTTAGAGCATAATGGCAAGTTCTTTCGACGGTTAAGCTTAGGCACTCTTTCAAAGTTGGTTAAGGTTAGAGTTTGTCTTAGAGCAGGACGATAGAACGCCAGGTAGTTTGCAGGCTGTTCGAAGCGGAAATGGGCAAAGACACAGCTCATCACAGTACTTGTGGTCGGTGCCTAACTTGGCTAACAAGAAGCTATTTGGCTAGCTGGATGCAGTCTGGACAGTGGATATACATCAACAGTCTGGGACTGTGGGACAGTGGACATATACACTTTATCAAGCCCTCCTGGACCACAGCGTGTTGTTGTTGAAATATAACATTTAATTTCGCCATGGGTGACGCATAATGGTGAATGAATGACCGCCCTCGCTTGTGTTTTTGTAACAAAACATAGTTTGGAGACTCGTCTAGGATTTCTCCTGGTGAAAGGTCTTGTAGTGTGTAAATCCCCGTCGCTGATCAGTCATGTAGTCTGAAACCACAACGATATCAAGATCACCGATTGAGTTGTGTAGTTTGAACAGCATAGTGATTGAGTTGTGTAGTGTTAACAGCATAGTGATTGAGTTGTGTAGTGTTAACAGCACAGTGATTGAGTTGTGTGAACAGCACAGTGATTGAGTTGTGTAGTGTTAACAGCATAGTGATTGAGTTGTGTAGTGTTAACAGCACAGTGATTGAGTCGTGTGAACAGCACAGTGATTGAGTTGTGTAGTGTTAACAGCACAGTGATTGAGTTGTGTGAACAGCACAGTGATTGAGTTGTGTAGTGTTAACAGCATAGTGATTGAGTTGTGTAGTGTTAACAGCACAGTGATTGAGTTGTGTGAACAGCACAGTGATTGAGTTGTGTAGTGTGAACAGCACAGTGATTGAGTTGTGTAGTGTTAACAGCACAGTGATTGAGTTGTGTAGTGTTAACAGCACAGTGATTGAGTTGTGTAGTTTGAACAGCATAGTGATTGAGTTGTGTAGTGTTAACAGCACAGTGATTGAGTTGTGTGAACAGCACAGTGATTGAGTTGTGTAGTGTTAACAGCACAGTGATTGAGTTGTGTAGTGTTAACAGCACAGTGCTTGAGTTGTGTAGTTTGAACAGCACAGTGATTGAGTTGTGTAGTTTGAACAGCACAGTGATTGAGTTGTGTGAACAGCACAGTGATTGAGTTGTGTAGTGTTAACAGCACAGTGATTGAGTTGTGTAGTGTTAACAGCACAGTGCTTGAGTTGTGTAGTTTGAACAGCACAGTGATTGAGTTGTGTAGTTTGAACAGCACAGTGATTGAGTTGTGTAGTTTGAACAGCACAGTGATTGAGTTGTGTAGTTTGAACAGCACAGTGATTGAGTTGTGTAGTTTGAACAGCACAGTGATTGAGTTGTGTAGTTTGAACAGCACAGTGATTGAGTTGTGTAGTGTTAACAGCACAGTGATTGTCTTGAACCTAAGCATACCTAGCTATTGCTATTACAGAATTGCTTCACCTGCCGGCCAAATCCTCCCCTCTGACCGACCTTTCCATCGCAGTCGAGAATGCAACATGTGACCACGTCCCTGACCACCAAGAACCTTGGTGTTGTCCTTGACGACCAGTTGAACTTCTCCGCTCACATTGCAGTGACAACCAGGCCCCATGCCGCGTGGGAAGCAGAGGCACTGGCAGCTACTGTAGGTGACCGTTCACTCGCAAGTAGTCGAATCACTGGTCTCATCATACCGGGCTACCGGCATGGATCCACATCTAGAGTGTTTCGGCACGTTATTCTATGAAGGAGCATTCGGAAATCGCAGCAGATTCATCTGAACCGTTTGTCGTCTTTTCGATTCACAGCGTAGCCTGGAGAATCATTTAGAGACCAAATCAATTAGCTGAGGCACTTAATTAATGTCTTCGATGTTTCTACTTCATGCTTTCCCTCACCAGCAGCGCCGTGGGGCATTTAACATGCTGGCTTTCACAGATCATAACCAAAACTCTTAATTGACGGTTTGATTATCCAAGGTCTCTGCAAAGCAGTGCAAGGAAGAGATTCATTGATCAATTTGACTGCGCCCTCAGAGCATTGGCGCACGGACTGTGCAATTACGCACGTGGACCAATTATCTTGTTCTGCTACCGTCTGCATTCTAATCCAGGTAACTTGTTAAGAATCCATGGGACACACATCATATCCATTCCCATTCACAGACTTGTTTTCAATCGGCAGATTTAAAGGGCACCTCACCCACTTATTTTGCACATACAGTTTTGCACACATGTATTTTCATTTAGTTTGACAGTCATTGAAAGTGAATTAGTTTGAATATGGCCACCAGTGATGTCATCAGGGGACATTGAATCCTTGTGTTATTTAAATTACAGCTTGATGAAATTATGTAGATGAAAATAATTGCAATACTGTGTCCTATAGGGCTGCTACCATGTCATTTCATTGAGCTGTAATTAACAGAACACAAGTGTCCAATGACTTGTAGTCAGGGTAGAGCCTTGAACAAGCACCAGATTGCCATAGAACACAATTATTGGTCACAACAATTGTCACATCGTATTCCTATTAGTGGAGGTTATTCCATGACACGTGAAACACAAATTCACTCATAATTATTAGTAATTTACATATATATATATATATATATATTTTTTTTTTATTATTATTATTATTATTTTTTTATTAGAAATGTTTTCCTCTGTAAAAAAATTCCAGTGAATTTTTATTTTTTTTCTTCGAAAAATGGTCAAGCTCTCTGAGCTCTCTGATCAGGCCTGCAGTGCTCACATAACTGCAGTAATGCAAGCTGTCAATCACTCAAGTGCAACTTTCCCTGCACGGGTTGATCTTTTTATTCTATTATTCAATCAAAATAGGCTATTTGAGTCATCTAAGCCCCGCCCGTGCAACTTTGCACACGCTACTCACGAATGCGGGTTGAATGATTGACAGCCCTCAACGGTTTGAGACTCAATCAGAGAGGAGCTGCGCGACATGGCATAGACCACTGCACTTCCGCGTTACATGGAGCTTGTGAGGAGGAGGGGGGCGGGGGGACGAGAGCGTGAGGGAATCAAATGAATGCACTGCTTCCCATGAGCTCAAAATACCAGAAGGTCAATTGTTTACACTTTCCATGGGATAAAAGAACGTGTCTCGACTTGAGTCGGACTTGTCACGATGGAGAAGCTGCAATATTCAATGGAAGATGAGATCGGTCACTGCTTTGGCTGTTTTGTGGTGAGTGGATTTAAAATATATATATATATTTTACAGTGATTATGAATTCATTGGCCGGCTGTGGCCTTGCGTGTGTAATACACCAACACGGTTCCCGCGGGCACCAGGTAGCCCCCAAGGACCACATGAGTCGCCCGCGGCAAGCCTTGCTTGCATTTCTAATCAAATATTAATATCGCCGCGGGGAGGGGGGGAGCATAATCCCACGGGACCAGGGTTAGACATTTTTTTTTAAATTCCAGGGCTTTTTTTGCCCCCCTTAATTGATTTTCGGGGGCTTTTTTTGTATTTCGGGGACACAGAATTTTTATGATGAAAATTAACATAAAGATTATAAAACATTGTCAACACTTTTTTTTACAGTCTTCGTCCCTATGTTTGATACCGTAATGTTAATGTCTCCATATATAGGGCTCTACGCTAACCTTTTTCCCAAGGAGCACATGTGCTCCTAAATAAAAATTTTATAAATAAAAATAAATTTAGGAGCACAGTGAAAATTGTTCAAGTAACACAGAGTTTATTAACAAACTATTTATTACAGCCATATTATACTGTGCATGTGCATACTAGGGATGGGCGTGAATAATCGTAGCTATGAGAAAAATCGATGTCCCCCCCTGAAATTATTAATAATTTGTATGAAAAAAAAGATAAAATTTTGTATTATATTTTTTACATATTTGTTTACATGTATGTGTAAGATTATAACTGTTTGTTGGTTTCCTTAAACATATATACGTGAATGAACAAAAATAAGTAAAACATTTGTAATACTTTTTTTTTTAAATTAAATATTTTTTTTTACGTTTTTTTCTTCTTCAAGTAATACACAATCACACGAGTATAGCATGCGATGAATCGATCTGGATTTTTCTTTAAAATGCCCATCCCTAGTGCATACTAAGGGCTAAACGTAATGTGTCGGGGGCTTTTCTTGCCCCCCTTAACTGATTTTCGAGGGCATTTGGTCAATTATCGAGGGCATTTTGCCCCAAGCCCCCCTTAATTTCAAACCCTGCACGGGACAATGCATTGGGATCTTGTACGCGTCCCCAACACTCCTCCTCTCTCCTCTCCTCTCCTCTCCTCTCCTCTCCTCTCCTCTCCTCTCCTCTCCTCTCCTCTCCTCTCCTCTCCTCTCCTCCTCTCCTCTCCTCTCCTAGATATGAATTGAAAATGGGGGACCCTGATGTAAACAAGACGAAAGTCTTTCTCTGGTCTGCATCCCCTTAACAATTGTGTGTATTGAGCCGTACTGTATTGTACCCATTATGCAATCTGTTAAATAAAGTTTTCATTCATTCATTCATTCATTCATTCATTCATTCATTCATTCAAGTTTCATTCATTCATTGTCCTTGTGTTACATAAAACCCATCTGTGGCCTCGTGCAGAGGAAGGTGGTAAATACATGTTAGATATTCCAATGTACAGTTTTGCTGTACCATTGACTCAGAATGGTCTGTTTTATTGAAATAGTCACAGCAGTATAGTTTGTTTATACTTCAAGAAGTATGATATTTGGCGATTTAACACGATGCTGCTTAATAACAAGGAATTCATTACACAAATCAAAGAAGCTCTTACGGTATTCCTACGGATAAATGTGAATTCGGTGCAGGACCCCAGAATATTATGGATGTCGACAAAGGGAATGATCAAGGATTTCACTGATAGCTTTTCCTCCCAAATACGCAAGAATCGATGCTCAAAACTGGCTGAACTGGAAACACTTTACTCAACGTTATTTAATTCTTTGCAATACAACAACTCGGTTCAACTGGAAAATCAAGTCAATATACTAAAAAAAGAGATTAACGCCATATACAGACAACAATCTGAATTGCAAATACGTAGCACAAGACAACAGCAGTACTCCCAAGGTTCCAAACCAAGTCACCTATTAGCTATGCGACTAAGAGTCAACGCAAAATTTGCAGATATAACTACCATTAGAGCACAACAAGGACTTGTTACAGAACCCAAAGAAATAAACACGACATTCAAAGAATTCTACTCCAACTTATACAAATCAGAAACGACCTTCGATCAAAACAAGATGGACACATATCTTAATCAAATTAACCTCCCTAAACTTTCAGAGGATGACGCTAAACAGTTAGAAACACCGATCACACTAGATGAACTTAGGGAGGCCATATCTGAAATGCAAAGTGGAAGGGCCCCTGGAAGAGACGGTATCCCACCAGAAATGTACCTCTCTTGTTGGGACATAATTGGACCCTTATTACTAAATATGATTTTATACTCAGTCAAAGAGGGGAACTTCCATAAGAATGACAATATTGCACTCATAACAGTCCTCCTCAAAAAAGACAAAGACCCCACCGAGTGCGGTAGTTACAGACCTTTAAGCCTCCTCGGAACCGATATCAAACTGTACTTTAAGGTATTAGCCATCAGACTACAAAAGCATATGACGTCTTTAATTCATCCGGACCAAACAGGCTTCATAAGAGGCCGCCTGATCACTGATAACATAAGACGATTACTACACGTACTAGATGCTAACAAGGAAGACAACACACCTAAGGCGATGCTGTCCCTGGATGCAATGAAAGCTTTTGACAGGTTGGAATGGTCGTATCTATGGGCAGTGTTAGAAAGGATGGGGTTAGGAAAAGGATTCATTGATATGATTAAAGTATTATACAAAGACCCATCGGCCATGATTACAACAGGTACAATCACCTCCGAAATCTTTCCAGTATCACGGTCTTCCAGACAGGGTTGCCCCCTTAGTCCCGGACTATTCGATCTATCATTAGAGCCTTTAGCACAATATATAAGACAATCCCAATCCATAGAACCAATCGTAATCAAGGGCACACAACACAAAATTAGTTTATATGCGGCCGACGTAATACTGTTCATGCAAAACCCCAACACCGCATTGCCTCATCTTCTCAAGTTGATTGAGGACTTTGGAGATTTATCGGGATTTAGGATAAATTGGCCGAAGTCGGCCTTCCTCCCACTTAACGCCCCTGCAAAAAGAAATATAACCCTCCCAGAAGAGATACCGATGGTAAAACACTTTAGATGTTTGGGAGTTGAAATATTCCCTACCATAAGCCAAACGGTGAAGCACAATTACATAAAAATCCAAAACAAAATCAAATACGACCTTGTCAGGTGGTCAAAACTTAAAAACTCAGTACAAGCACGGATATCAATAATTAAGATGGACGTCCTACCTAGAATCAACTTCTTCAGCTCAATGCTACCGTTACCCCCTCCAAAGGGTTACTGGAAAGAATTACACTCCTCCACATACAAATTTATTTGGAATAACAAACCACCACGTATAAAAAGATCCACCGCACAGAGAAACAAAGCAGACGGTGGTATGGCATTTCCAGATTTCCACCACTATTTTAAGGCATACACTTTAAGACCACTGACAACATGGTTTGATCCCCAAGCATCAGTATCCTCGAGAAATTTAGAAGAAAATATAGTAGCTCCACATAGGCTGAAGGACATAGTGTACACCAAATTATCAATTAAGCAATGCGAACGGAAATGTGGCCCCATAATCACTCATGCAATCCGGATATGGCGTGAAACACAAAAAAAAGACTCTATCCCACATAAATGGCATAATCATACTCCCTTATTCAATAACAATGCACTCTTGATTGGAAAACAACCTATAAGATTCCCTAGATGGGAAAAGCAAGGCATACACACATTAGGAGACGTTTTCAACAAACAGGGTTTTTGTAGTTTTGATGAGATATGCAAAAAATTTAATCTCACCAAGTCCTCATATTATTTTTACGCACAGTTATTGGCATGTTTGAAGGCTCACGGTGTTCCATTAAGGATACCAATTGTACACCACAGATACCACAAATTCTTCTATGAAAGAGAGACATCGAGAGGTTTTGTTTCAGATTTTTATCATCAATTACTAACGGCCTCGTATGAAACCCTACATCTAGACTCAGTCTGGAGGAGGGATATACCAGACCTGGAGATAGACTTTGACTGGCAAGAAGCCTGGGCAAATGTACGCCTTGCATCAAGGAACCCGGACCATCAACAAATCAATCTTAACTATATTCACAGGACATACTTAACTCCTATAAGACTGAACAAAATGGGTCTTAAACAAGACTCCAAATGCTCCTTATGTACAAATGGGGACGAAGGGACATTTATGCACATGTACTGGGACTGCCCACCAGTTAAGATATTTTGGAAAGAAGTGACCCAGCAATTGTCAAATCTCTTAACTCTGGATATACCTGTACACCCCTCTGTATTACTGCTGAATGATGTCTTTGAGCATGCAGTACCTCCACAGCTAAAGAGATTGGTTTTATCCGGTATCACAGTGGCTAAAAAGCTGATAGCATCACGATGGTTTCAACCGGAAAAAATTTGCCGTAAGGTCTGGATTCTTACATATCTCGATGTGATTTATCAAGAAATATCAACAGCTAGAATTTTGGGTCTCAATGAATCCAAAATGGCAATGTGGTTAGAAGTGGTGGAGAGAATAAAAGCCAGCATATAATGGTAGTGTCTGGTTAGGAACAAATTATAATGGTTGGATTATCCAATGGGGGGTCCGGGAGAGGGGGGTACGAGCTGGAGCATATGTGTATTTGTATATCCTATTGTGTGTTGTCATGTTTGTTTATGTGTTTGTTTAAAAAATAATAAAAAAATAAAATACAAAAAAAGAAGTATGATATTTAAACATGGTCCCCAAAATTAATGGAAGCAAATGAGGAGCCTGACACCTGGGAGGAATGGGGGTGTTGCAGCGTTGGGGATGTTTAAAAAATATAATTTAATATATAATATAATATAATAATTTTGTGCTTCACCAAGAAATTTGGTCAGCAGCCGCCACTGATTCCTATGTATGAGTGTAATGTCAAAACGGGTTTCAAAACAACATCCAGATGGTTGGAATAGACTGTGGGGAATAATTTTCCCCGATTGGACAAACTAAGCTCATGGGGTAAAGTCGTGGGTGAAGGTTTGACCAATCAGGAAAGCAGTTCGCGCAGCTCATAACGACAGCGCACGTGCATGTCTTGTGATGTGTCGTTTGCTATGCAACGCTTTGGCTTGCTCTGTCTTAAGTCTTTTCATTCTTGTTACCTATTAGCAAACTATACCTGTTCACTGTCACACTTAAATTCAAATACAAAGAATAAATCATAACATTGGGACATGGAAAGTTAACTTCCTGACTAGATCTGACTTCTGTCTTCAACGTCTCCAGAGCGTGGGTTAAACTCCAACTGCACCTTTTATTCATCTCACTGCCTGCATGCAGGGAATTATTTGTAAGCATCTACATAATAAAGGACATATTCCTTATATCCTTGTCCTTCACATCACCATCTAACTGACCTGTTTTCTTTTTTCTCCATTCAGCTTTAGTCATCCCTGATCCGCATTCGAGCATCTAATTTTCTGCCTTTCGAATATGTATCTCCAATACTGGTGATTGCAGTTGGCAGTTCCTCCGATGGAGGATAATGCAGAGTCAGAGAAAATGCTCTTAAAAATGACCTGCCTGTATGAGTTTATTCTGTGTCTTGCAGGTACATAGAAATCCCACTTGTATCAACGAGGCAGAACATAGAGACATTCTTTACACATTTGCACTGCATTGACAGCAATAGACCGCACGTCAAACGTAAAGCCCTATTCTAAGCTCTGTTCTATTCAATCATTTGGTTTATGCTGCATGCTTTGCATTTAATGGGCCTCATGCATGAAGTGTGGGTAAGCACATATTTTATCTTAGCCTCTTAAGCCCTACCCATATTTTCTGAAAATCTGGCTAAAAAGTACATAACCAAGTAAATGGAAGATTGCTCCACTTCTACAAGGTCCATGTGCATGTTCTTTGTATATAGGGACATCTATGGACCTCAGGCAGGCACATGCACACATAGAGCCCAAGGGGTGCTCGAGCACCTTTTGAGCCTCATAAAAAAGTGCCTTTTTTTTCTTTACCGTTGCACATATAGATTGCCCTTCCAACTGAAAAATGTCAGGATAGAATCAAAATATTAGGTAAAGAGAGAGAGATACCCCGTATTCTATTGCAGTTTGCACGGCCTCCTCAGCGTGCCTCTCCGCGGACCTATATATTTTATGCATAGCGTGGGTGGTGATGATGATGATGATAGAAACCGCTGTGGCCCATACAGTTGAATGTTGGTATTACATTCACTGAGGGACATGAAGAAGTCAAGTCCGATGGGATTTGGGAATCTCAAATACAGATCGGGATTGGAATAAAAAAGGCATTTATATTAAACAATACAGAATATACAGCACTTTTGTAGGGTAAGCACTTATTCCCTCCCCCCTGAACATTTATGGAGATGTATGGGCCTTTTAAGTCAGTGATAAAAGTGTCTTTCAAGGATAAGTGAGCTCCTGCACTGATTATTATAGTTCAATATTCAATATTTGATCACCAAAAACCCCCAAAAAGGGACCCCAAAAATGTGGCTTGCGCGCTACACACGCTCGGTTCTGACACACAGGTATAGTGCCCTTTTCAGCCTTTGAGCACCTGCCCCTCTAAAGTCCTGTGCACGTCCCTGACCTCAGGTAAGGTATTCCCAGTGTCAGAAATACTGTGTCTGTTACTATATGCTTGAGTAAATTGTAATGAACGAAAGGAGAATATAAATTATTTGTATTATTAGTAATTTTTTTTCCGTAGTGAATAACACCATGCTCACATTGACCAAAAGTGAAAGATTGCCACTGGGCTCATTCAGCACCTTCTTGAGATAAAAAAAAATCTAAGCAAATGAACAAAGGGCTGACGATTTACAGGTCTTTTTGTAGATACAGTACTGCATTTTGCCATCCGGACACATGAATATAGCATAATACCATGCCTATAAAATACCTTATTATGGCCCTATCTGCGTAAATCTCCTCTTTCCAATTGTAGAGTTAAATCTGGATTTAGTACCACCAGGCGCCTGTTACAGGGCAGCAAAGACTGTGAATGAAATCTACTGTAAGTTGATTGATTGATTGAAAACTTTATTAACAGATTGCAGAATGGGTACAGTACAGTACAGCTCAATACATACAATTGTTAAGGGGATGCAGACCAGAGAAAGACTTTCGTCTTGTACAAGTACAGTTCGTTTTGTATAATGTCCATAGCTCCGCCATTTTTTACCGGATTGCAACGCGTTTTTTTCCTAGAAAGGTAAACAAACAAGATACATTGTATTTTATGGCAATAACTTGAGGTTTGTTCGACCCGTGAGATATAGTCATGATGATTTTCACGTCAATATTTGTAAGAGAAAAATGGTTGGCCTACATTATGGTGTGAGCTGGGTAGTGTAGTTTTATGAAATTTAGACATCCATTCAAAGCCCTGGGTCTCCTCTTTCTTAGGACTACAACGATTTCATGACAGCTTTCCTGTCCTCGCATCTAAATCGCAGAGATTTTTAAAAGCTCATATATGCTAATAACACTTAAAGAAATTGGTAAACAAACGTAGTGCTGAAAATATACATTTTGACTGCTGTTTTGATAGCGTTAGGGTCTTTACTCTTGGCTACATTTGAAAAAGAAATGCAATATCACTTAACTCATTCCCTGCCAACAACAATTTAATACGCGTTTGTCCGCCAATCGTTGAACGCCATCGCAAAAGTCCAATACCGCCGCCTGATGGTATGCGGCCGATGTTGCACTCCCATCAGAGCATGTGAGCGGCGCGGAGCAGCGCGAAGCAGCCGAGAAATCCGCTCTTCGCTCTAGACGGCTGAGTTCCGCTCTCATTCGCTCATGTCAGCCCCCCCCCAAGCCGCTCAGCGCCCAGCTTCATTTGTGCATCAAGCGTTCCCCGCTCCACAGCCCGCTCAGCAGAAAAAAAGGATTTTTTGGGGAGCATGATGTAAATTAGCTTGATTTGACCAAACTACAACAGTCTGCACCCCCTGGGCCCCTTAACAATTGTTTGTATTGAGCCGTATTGTATTGTACCCATATTGTATTGTACCCATTCTGCAATGTTAAATAGCGTTTATCCATTCAACTAGCTTTACTATGCTAACGTAGCTAGCCTAGCCGCAATGCTATGGCAGATCCCATTCACGTTAGCATGTAAGCTAACAACAACAGCGCTTTTTGAGAGTAAACTCTCCGCTCTTGGTGGTACATTGTGTTGAAGTTGGTTTCGTTTCATCAATAAATGAGGCAGAACACAGTGAATGTATCCTTTTTTTTTATTGCACTTTGTTTGTTTCTCACTGAAAATAAATGTTGCGTTCACCCGAGGTCCCGAGGTGATTTAAAGATGGCGGATTCTGCTTTGACTTAGCAGGATGTGTAGTGACGGTTCACCCTTCTGATTGGTTGAAAATGGCCTTCATGTTTGTACATCGCCACCTATTGCTTTGGCATTGTACTACATGTATATTACATCAGTTTAAACCACTGTGTGATCGTGTGCACTGAGTGGCTGGGAGCAGCTGGGAGCGGAGGAGAGCTCTCGCTCCGGAGTCGCTCTGACCCATTTTAAAGCCCACTCCGCGCTCACTTCAAAATCCACCGTTCCGCTCCTCGCTCCGCTCACATGCTCTGACTCCCATTGAGACTCTGTGTATGAATGAATGAATTATTTTATTTCGAATGTTTATGTAGCAGGGTGGATTATCCCTGCTTTATGGGAGTGGTTGTACATGGCCACCTGGTAGCGGGATGCAGTAGAGTTTAATCTAACTGAACCCCCGTCTTTGGGCCCGGAACGTCGAACTGGAGGTCGGTCAGCAGGAGCGGATGGGGCCCAGGATTTACTAACCTGGGGGGTGGTACTCTGGTCCTCCTCGCCCTCCAGGGCGGTCAGCAGTAGCTCCCCACACACTCTCACTTCCCCCAGTACCTCCGTTAGCCCTCCCACACCTGGTGACTGTTAGCTGACTAATGATTTTGCGCTCCCCAAAGCAGTACCCTTCCTTAACAACCTGCGGAGACCTTTAACCATGAAATACGAATATGGTGGGGAAGGGTTAAATAGTAATGATAATAATAATATTATTACCCGGGCAACAAGGGTTAAAACACGGGCTCAGTAACAGACACACACACCATGCTCCCATCTACGTCTCCTTTATATAATGCCTGGTCAAGTATCAGATACAGGGTTATATCTTAATGCACGGTTAATATACCATAGGTTCACACTAGGCACTGGGTGCTCTCACTCAACAATACAGGGGAACGTTATTCCCAAAATAGGCACATTGTGCTCGTTCCATTAATACTACTGCCCCGCTTGGCGGTGGGGAAGACCCAGGTACATGTTAAAGGAGTTCAATGGGAAATTCAATACAGTAACGCAATTATTACACTCAAAAAGAAATTACATGTGGGCCCACGTTACCAAATAAAAGGTCCTAGCTAAAGCCGGTTTAAAATGGTTGGGGTACCCCTAGACACTGCTGCTAGCGTTCGTTTCGAATTGATATTGTTTTGGCACACGAAGTACCGCTGTACTTAACAGAGATGGCGGGTCCACTCTCACCACCACTCGTCCGGGTGACAAGATGGCCATCGGGCGATCCCGCGATAACAGCCAGCGGGCCGGGGTAGACAGCAGGGGCAGTGGCAGAGCTGGAGGAGCGTGCTGTGTTGTGGCGGCCTCTGCTGGAAGAAGAGGTGTCCTCGGCTGCGTCGACGAGACGTCCACTGCGGGGCTAAGGGCTGAGCTGGCGCGCGCTAATCTGTGGGCTACCTTAAACACAGCTAAACTGTGGGTCTTGGTGGACCCTCCTGCTGTCGCCTATACAGCTAACGCAACGTGGCTATGTACACCACCTGTTTTCGGCGACGCTCGCCTAGTGGTACACTCAGAGTCACTATAGCCGTTAGCCACCAGCTAATATACCGCATAAACTTCTAGGATAACCCGAGGTATTTACTGAAGTTTGTTCTTCTTTCTGTTTCACTGTCAAAGAGAACTTCCTCCTGTTCCGCCCTCCAGGTAACCAGCTTCTCGCTCGCTCGCTCCTTCCTCCTCTGCTCCACCTGCCACCACCGCCCCCTGCTGGCGACCGCAAACTGGTCCCACAATGGGACACTCAAGGCAGGAAGAAAGATGATTTAGTGTCACGTTAATAATCCATATCGAGGCCGGAGGGAAGAAGAGAACCTCGCGTTATTGGTCCGGGCGAGATATCAAAGAGAAACACTGGTTATCATGTCTTTGTGCACACAGGGGAACTAAAAGGTTACGTCAGCACTTCTGAATAATAGAAGAATATTCAGGATGCTACATTTACAAATATTTTTTTTACAAATAAAGAAACGAAAAGGATAGGTTTGAAGCCGAAGTCTTATAGAGCAACCTACCCCTAACCTACCCCTAATTCAAAAACAAATTAAAAAAAGTTAAAGTTTGCAAGATAAAACAAACAAACAAACAAAAAATCAACAATCAACAAAAACCATTCCCGAAAAGAACATAAGCCAACATAGGAAAATCCAAACTTAATCTGCAATACCCGAGTTTCATGGTAGAGAAAAACAGATTCTAGATGTACACATATGTAATGTATGTGGCTGTGTGTCGATGAAATTCGTCCGGGCGGACTTTTCTAGTACCGTGGACCAAGGGTTTTACCCGATTGCATTGAATCGTTTTTGGGACCCCCGATTCATTATGCTGTGGTGGGTTATGTCGTGGCCCAAATGGACATACGATCGACCAGATGGCAATCAAATAATTGGAATATGCTTTTTGGAATCTCACCGGCCACAGGTAAGAGCAATTTAACGTAAATTTCAGCTTGATTGTGCCTTGTTTTCATAGCCATCGCCCTGATCAGCGTATGCTGTTGTACTAACGAATGCCGTTATTGACAATCAATTAATCAGAAATGACCCCCCCCCCCCATTTCATGCATTCATGATGGAACATAATATACCAATCATATGCATTTGAATTTTTTATTGTAGCGTGTATAGGGACGAAATACCAATGTATTAAGTATATGCGTCACGGCCTATTAATAGCATCCCAGGAATTACCCTAAACCGCTCTAAAACCATATATACCTTATATTCACCACAGTATAAAACGGGAATGTATGGATGGAATTTTTTTTTCTTTTTCACATCTTGAACGATAGATACTCGATGCCAAATGAGCCATAGTATTGCATCCATCATCCATAGCTATAATATATATATATATAGTTATAGCCCTGCAAACAAGGTGAGCGACTCCATAGGTTGAATGCTTGGCAGCACATAGTCATATCCCGTTCCCAGTGTGGCGATCATTGAGTTAATATGGACTGTATTGATATATTATTGACGTGAAATAAATCTCAGCCCGGTGCCGATCGGGTTTAACACAATGGGGACGAACAACGGAGATCTCCGTGTTTCGATTCCACCCGTTGTGGACAGAAGCACTGCCTTGTCTCTTTGTTTGGACCCACGTAGATATCAGTAATCATATTTTGAAAGTTGTGCGTTAAATTAGAGAAAGAAAACGTTTTGGAGTTTTGGAGTTTCTCGGCTGCTCGATGACGAGCAAGGTCTCCCCTATAGACCTGTTCGCTGTATTCAAACATACCGTGTTCGAGCCAATCAGCAATACCAACTGAGTCACGTGACTTATTCCATTTTAATAACCTATTCAATGTCGCAGAGTGGCACTGCAGATGTACCCTATTCTTTGAATTCGAGAAGGTGCAATACCGGCCAGATCCTCTTAGGGGCGCTATCGCGATAATGCAGACCAACTGGCCCCGGTATTCACTGACATCTTCAACCTGTCCTTGGAACAGGCCGTCATCCCCACCTGTCTGAAGAAGTCCACCATCATCCCTGTACCCAAAAAATCTACGCCCGCTTGCCTCAACGACTACCGCCCTGTAGCCCTCACCTCCATAGCCATGAAGTGCTTTGAGAAGCTAGTGAAGGGCTACATCTGTTCCTCCCTCCCCATCAACCTGGACCCTCTGCAATTTGCATATCGCCCCAACAGGTCCACGGAGGACGCCATAGCCCATGTGCTGCACACAGCAGCATCACATCTGGACAAGAGGCAGGGGAACTATGTGAGAATGCTGTTCATCGACTACAGCTCAGCATTCAATACCATAGTCCCCTCCAAACTCATAGCCAAGCTCAGGGACCTGGGCTTGAACTATGACCTGTGCCAGTGGGTCCTGGACTTCCTGACGGGCAGACCCCAGGTGGTAAGAGCCGGCAACTGCACCTCCTCATCCATCACGCTCAACATAGGGGCCCCCCAGGGCTGTGTTCTGAGCCCCCTCCTCTACTCCCTGTACACACATGACTGCGTAGCACAGCGGAACAACAACACCATCATCAAATTTGCTGATGACACAGTAGTGGTGGGCCTGATCTCTGCCAACGACGAAAGGGCCTACCTGGAAGAGGTAGAGAACCTGTCACAGTGGTGTCAGGAGAACTGCCTCTCCCTGAACGTCAGCAAAACAAAAGAGATGATTGTGGACTTCAGGAGGTCGGGGGTCAAGGACTACAGCCCCCTCAGCATCGACGGGGCACCAGTTGAGAGAGTGAACAGTTTCAAGTACCTCGGAGCCCACATATCCGAGGACTTGACATGGACCACACACATTGACAGTGTTGTGAAGAAGGCACGACAACGCCTCTACTTCCTCAGGCGCCTAAGGAAGTTCCAAGTCAGTCAGAAGATCCTTAGGAACTTCTACTCATGTACAATAGAGAGCATCCTGACCGGCAACATCACCTCCTGGTTTGGGAATAGCACTGCACAAGACCGTAGCAGACTACAAAGAGTGACACGTTCAGCCGAACGCACAATTAGAGGGGGGCTTCCCACCCTCCAGAACATTTACAACAAGCGGTGCAAGGGGAAGGCTAAGAGAATTATTAAGGACTCGAGCCACCCGAACAACTGCCTCTTTGAACTGCTGCCGTCAGGCAAGCGATACCGGAGTCTTATGGCGAGCACAGAAAGACTCAGAAGGAGCTTCTATCCCCAGGCCATCAGGCTGCTAAACGAACAATAATCGCTAAACGAACAATAATCACTATGCAACAACCATCAAATGCACACAGCACACACACCCACACGCACACACTCACTCAAACAAACAACACACTGCAGCACCCACTCTCCACACTTTAGATCACACAAACACACTTACACTTTATATTTATTGATAAAGGATTTGCACTACAACTCGTACACCTACTGTGAATTGTACCTAAACTGCACCTCGTCCATTTATGCCTTGCACTATATAGTATTGTATATTAGTACACTGCACAGTATTGTATATTGTATGGTAACTACGTCTACGAACATTGTACATATGTCTAAACTGAACACTGTGACCTCTTTTTTTTACTTCTAATTTTTACTATGTTTTTATTTCATACTTATCTTGTCATGCACAGTCTCTGGAGCGCAACAGTAAGAAGCATTTTGTACAAAAGTATTCTGTACTTCTGTATGACAACTATTAAAGAAACTTGAAACTTGAAACTTGAAACAGTGTTCCCTGTGGCGGAGTCTTTTTTTTTTACTTTCAATGGAGTTTTATGTTAGCTCGATTCTGGATCTGCAGCCTGTAGCTTGGATTACGTTTTGCATCGCAGATTTCACCATGCAATAAGGGGATTTATCATCAGCCAATGGACATATCGATCTACCAGATGGTGATCGATAACGGGGAAATGCTCGGGGGATCCCACCGGACCACGGTAAGATCTTTTTCACGTAAAGTACATCCCGATCGGGCCTTGTTTTGATAGCCATCCAGGCGTTCGGCCTATGAGGCTAATGCGGTTATTGGTCATCAATAATCAGAAACGACGTACCCCGCCCCCCCATTTCATGCATACATGCGTGAGGATTGTGCCGATCATATGCAGTTTGAGTTTTAATTGGAGCGTATCTATAACCGAAATGCCATTGGATTTAACGTTATTAGCTATTAGCCCATTATCTCGGCTTCCAGGAAATATACTAGACCAAATCCGGTATAAAGCTTATATTCACGGCGCTATAAAATGAGAACGTATTGATAATTTTTTTTTTCTTTAAGCCATTTTGAAGGGACGGTTTATGGTCTCAATTCACAATGAGAATGGACAGATAGCAATACTATAAAGTATAGATTTAGCTGTACAAACAGCCCCACGTCTGTTTACATTTCCCGGTCCTCTTGAGATTAATTAGACTCATCCCAGTGGTCGCGAAAGTGTTAAGAGGGATAATTATGTGTGCACACAATTTGAGAACTTTTGTGGCATTCATCAATACGTTGTACTTTCCACTTGTTCTTAGGTAAGATCAAACTTTTAATAGGGCCCTAGAACACACGTAAGCCAATAAGCACAAAAGCCAACTTGCGTTGTGTGCTGTGAAATATGAATAATGATGACACAAAGGAAATAGCAGGAAACAAAGTCATTACATTTAGGAATGCATGAGTCAACAATCTTTGGCACTTAAGATAAGAAAGCAGGATGCCAGATGGTTACCAAAATAGCAATCATTGATGCAATAAACTAAGTTTGACCATTTACTGCCTCAATCCCCTCTCTGGCCACGGCCTGGCCATTACCTTAAATTAAACTTAACAGACAGTTAACCTTTGGGAGAGAGACTGTTCACTATATAACATCACAGACAAAGCATATGTAAAAAATATTAAATGATTATATATATCATATAAAACATATAATTATGGTATTGCCTACTAACATGAATGGGAAATGGACTGCATTATTTATCCAAAGTGCTTTACAACTTATGCCTCACATGCAACTAGGGCTGCAACGATTAGTCGACATAATCGACGATGTCGATTATAAAAAATCGTTGACGAGAAATTGTTGCGTCGATTAGTCATTAAAAGAAAAAAGAATATTATAATTTTTATTTTTTATTTTTTTTGCACTACCATATCTTTGTGAAAGTGGCTTCTCAGCTCTGGTCCAGCCAGCTGAAGACTTCTTAGCTTAACATAACAGACCGACAGTAAGTTTGGGGGAACGAATGGGATAACTGGGGATGTTGTTTGGTCCTGACAAGAGTCTCAAAGCAACTCTGAGGTCATGCTCAATGTCCAATCTGTTCCTCTGCTCTGTCTTCAGCTGGACCAGAGCTGAGAAGCCACTTTCACAAAGATAGGTAGTGAGTTTTTTATATAATTGTTTTTCGACAAACATAGTCAATTAGTTGCAGCCCTACATGCAACCATGCTAGGTGCAAACCTGCATCATCGGGAGCAGTTATCAAAATCAGTTTTTAGTTATTGTGGGGTATACAATTTTAGCGATAGGTTAGTCTTATAATGTTTTAAATGTATGAGTGTTGTGTTATTGTCGTGTTTTTTGTTGTGGCCTAACAGCCCTGGGACCATGACGGAAATAAGGGTTTTACTCTTTCTCATGTTATCCTTTGGATCCTTGTTGTGTGTTTTTAATCCATCAATAAAATAAAATCAAAATCAGTGTATTGCTCAAGGTCACTTTGACACACTGCGAGGAGGAGCGGGAATCCAACCGGGAACCTTAAGTTCACCAGGCGACGGCATTATCCATGCTTATCATAAGCATGGATAATGAGATGGACACAGATTTGCTTATTACAGAAATATGAATATTATCATTCAAAAAAGAAAATGTATGAGCTCCATTGATGCAGCATGCAGCGTATGAGAGATTTGTGGGGACTGTAATTGGTCATTGTTAATGTGATCGGGAAAGATGGCGACAGATTGAGGCGAGGTGAATAAACAAGTAGTCACATCGTCACAAGAGCGTAGGCGGACCACCTGTTCGGTAAGACTGCCATCAAAAATGACTTGTAGGACGGCCTTGTCTCTTTGTTTGGACCCACGTAAATATCAGTAATCATATTTTGAAAGTTGTGCGTCAAATTCGAGAAAGAAAAAGTTTTGGAGTTTCTCGGCTGCTCGATGACGAGCAAGGTCTCCCTTATAGACCTGTTCACTGTATACAAACATACCGTGTTCGAGCCAATCAGCAATACCAACTGAGTCACGTGACTAAGGTGCACGGGGCCTGCGTGAGCTGCTGCACTAAAAATGTATGACGGGGCTCTATGGAGAAACCATGGCACTCCCCTGACTAAAAGTTGTTTCAAATTAAAACGGCTGGATGTCCTTTTGCCAGATCAGCATGGCTGTGAGTGTGAGTCTTTCACCTTTTACATATCTAGCTTTGGCATGGATTGATTGTTTAGATCGCTAGCATGGCTAGAAAATGCTAATTTATTGTAGTATGCCCCGTTGTTCTGACCAGGATTACCTTCCTTTTGCCCCCTTGATGCGCATGCACACTTCGGTTCAGTTCAGTTATTTTTTATTTCGGGCTTTGGACACATAACAACGGTCATTCCATAAATCACCAACGTTTTACCAGCTGCTATAGCAGCATTGTCCAATTGTCCGAAAAGGGCTGGAGAGAAGCACTAGGCTTGTCGGGCCCTACCCCTAAAGACTTACTTTTTTTTTTTTTTTTTTTTTTTTTTTTACATACATACATAGTAGATACATATAGTACACATTACAATACACATTACAGTATAGTATACCTGCAGTATATAATACTATATAGTACATAATAGTGTATACAGCACATATATAATGTGATGTGAGTCTGTGAGATATATAGTACATGATATATACAATATAATATAGTACCATAATATAATAGTATATACTGCAAATATAGTTCAATATAATATACAAATGAATTATAATATGATTATATAATGTGATATGATATAGCGTACAATGCATACGTATTTTTTTATATGCAATTAAAGCTCTGAGTTTGACGTGGACAGTGAACAGGTCTATAGAAGGAGTACAGTGGGCAGGTAGTTATTGATTGATTGAAAATGTTATTAACAGATTGCAGAATGGGTACAATACAGTACAGCTCAATACACACAATTGTTAAGGAGTTGCAGACCAGAGAAAGACTTTTGTCTTGTTTACATCAGGGTCCCCCATTTTCAATTCATCATAACATATATGACATACATGACATACAGGTAGACAGTAGGCCTACTGTTGCATCTAGACATTTATGACATACCAGATCTACAAATATACAGTACGGTTTATGAGTACAAAAAGTCTAAAAAGAGAGTATATACATTTGAGGGGGAAGAAACTGTACATTGGAGGAGGTTGGGTAGGTGGGGTGGAAGGGGGGGGGGTTGGGTAGGTGAGGTGGGGTGGGGTGGGTAACTGTACATTGGAGGTGGTTGGGTGGGGGGGGTTGGGTAGGCGGGTGGGGGGGGGGGATTGTATGTTGGAGGGGGTTGGGTTTGGACATTTACAGGGGCTAGTTTCGAATTGCAGCTGCCTGTAGGTGCTCTTTGAGAGTGGTTTTGAAAGTGGGTAGTGATTCACATTCCTTTACAGCTGTGGGTAGGGCGTTCCACATTGATGTGGCATAATTGCGAAACGTGTTTAGTCCCTTGTTTGAGCCAAATCTGGGTTTAACATGATTTGTGGAGATCCCTCTGGTGTTGTGGTTGTGGTATTCACTGACCTTTGGGAAGTATTTTGACATGTACATGGGTACTTTAGTGGTGTAGTGTATCTTGTAGACCAGGCCCATTGCAAGTTGCTCTACTCTGTCGTCTACTCTAAGCCATCCTAGGTTGTCAAAGTGGGCAGGGGTGAGGTGGGTTCTTGGAGTAAGGTCAAGCAGTAGTCTGACCAGTTTGTTTTGAGATGTTTGTCATTTTGTTTTTAGCGCTAACAGGGTTATGCACACAATAACAATACTTAACCAGTAGGGACGCTCGGGTTACACCCACATCGATTTGACTTTTCGTCTCTCCCGACTGGATTTAGCTAAAGTTTGATTTATGAACAAGAAGAGGACTTGCGCTCTCAGTATCTACGCATTTCAGAAGATCTTAGTTAGAACATTATTGTAAGTAGTGTTGCCAGTGGCGGACTGGGACACAAATTCAGCCCGGGACATTCAGACGCACCAGCCCACACACCGGCCCACGCACCGGCCCCGAAACCGGCCCACACAACGGCCGTTATGAAACACTTGTCCAGTATTAAACAACCCAAGGCTGTGGCTAAGGAGTCAACATCAGGGAGACCAAATCTACACCCCGCCCCTAGATGTGCACTCGTGCACAGTGCACACACACACACACACACACACACACACACACACACACACACACACACACACACACACACACACACACACACACACACACACACACACACACACACATACATATACCGTTACTTTGGCTTTTTACTTTTTAGTAACATCTTAGTGCCTCATTAGCCTAGGGATTAAGGATACATGAAGTATTAACTACACCATAATAATATTGAGGTTTTGATCCATAGAAAGGTCTGTGCTACACAATTTCAGTTAGATTGGATTTATTGTCCTTTAATTTGGCACTCATGACATTAGTTGCTTGCCGTTTAATCAACATCGAAAGACCCCCCACTTCCTCCCAGACACCCATTCCAAGAGTCTCAGTCTCTCTCAGTCTCTCTCAGTCTCTCTCAGTCTCTCTCAGTCTCTCAGTCTCTCTCAGTCTCTCTCAGTCTGTCTCAGTCTCTCAGTCTCTCTCAGTCTCTCTCTCTCTCTCTCTCAATAGTGACTCAGTATTAGCAGAGTTGATAGGAAAAGGGAAGTTTTGTCTGGGCTCTGCTGAGAAGTCATGGGTCAAATAGAAGGTGTGGGGGTGACTAGAGAAGATGGGGAAGTTGGTGAGTGGTGACTACTCCCATTTTCAGAATTTGAGGGTTCATTGGAATCTGATTTTCTTCAGAATTCAATGAGGCAGAGAATGCTCTGATTCAGACTGACATCACATCTATATTCTGTATGCTGTTCCAACTCTTTGTTGAGGCTTTATTGAATAAAATGTTTGAATACAATGTTTTTATCGCTGCACCATTTCATCCAATAGAGAAAAACATGTTATCTTCACTAGAATTGAAAATAAAGTTGAAATCTGTGCTAGTAGTGATGGACCCAGTAGTGGGGGCAGTAAGGAAGAAGATACAAATATACTAGGGATGTTCGATATTGGCTTTTTTACCGATATCCGATATAGTCCAACACTTAAATTTCCGATACCGATATCAACCGATACCAATATATGCAGGGTTTCCCCCCCAAAAAACGAATAATTTCAGGTAATTAACATTACATATCTCTTGTTGTGGAATTAACACAACATTATACATACTTTTGACAATAAATAAAATCAGAATTTGTTCTTACTTGCTTGCCTGGGTAAATAAAGGTTAAATAAATATAAAAAATGAAAATATTTAATTTTTCTTTTTTTGAAAACAGATACTGATAATTTCCGATATCACATTTTAATGCCAATATCGGTAGGCCGATAATATCGGACATCACTAAAATATACACATTATAATACACAATTTGAAAAGTAATGTCATGATCTAGGTGTCTTTTATAAACGTTTTCATTCTACTGGATGAAGCTCAACTTCATCATGGCTGCTTGCCATCTCTCTCTCTCTCTCTCTCTCTCTCTCTCTCTCTCTCTCTCTCTCTCTCTCTCTCTCTCTCTCTCTCTCTGCATTCACACTCACACACGCTACTGGTGGTCATGAGCAGCATCAGCAAACACAGCTGCCCTGTGGCAGACTGACGGAATCATGTCTGCTATTCAGCGCCAACCACCATCAACAACCTTCATAAATACATTCAACATTAATGGAATAGGCTAACTACCAACTTAGCTGTAGCAGTTAGCTGTTATATGCAATCACATTTGTTTAACTACGGGGTAGTAGTTGACCGAGTTGTTAGCTTAAGCTAGTTAGCTGTGGTTATTTACAAACATGTAGATGAGACTAATCATATCGAGAACATGGCTAACAGTTGGGAATTCTAAGGTACATCTTATTTAAGCATGTAAAATGGCAACTAATCAATTCAATCAATTAGATTACCAATATTATATCAACATGAAAATTTGGAAGGGAACATAATAGTATTTTATTTTAGTATTTACTATTATAATATTAGTAGCCGATTAATTTGCAGCCCGTCCTAGGTTCTGATTGGCTCTCTAGGTTAGCACTTTAGCTTCTGATGCTGTGGTGGGCACTAGTCCTAACATTGCTAACTAAACTTTTAGTCAGAGAAAAAACTTCACGAGTCACGACTATTTATGTCCACGTGCTGTAAGGAATCAGGAATACGGAAAGCACATTGTCTTGTAATAGAATGACTGAAATCACTGCAAGAGCTAGTATAGGCTAGCTAGCCCTCATGAACCGGCAGACACCAACAGTAGAATATGCACTAGGCTACTGCACGCACCTGTCATGTTACTGTTGGTTCCTTCCACTTGAACTTCATCATTATTAGCTGCAGCAGCTACTCTAACGAGAGCCCTTCCTCTACTAAACATGTCTGTAATTTTAGAACATTGTTCTGCGTCTTTTACTAGCAATTTTTGTTTATTTATTCTGGCTTTTTCAGCTCCACTTTTTTTTTTTCGTTCTCCATTTCTGCGCTTCTAGGCCTACTCGCGGTTGGGAGGAAACGTGAATCTCATTCACTGATGTCTCATGTCTCATTCAAGACAAAAACAAAAGCATGTCTTTCACTTAACACCAAGAAAACAGTGTCTATGATGTTCACAAAGTCACCAGTAGAGGTCACTCACTCTAATGTGTTTCTGGGAGAGGCGGAGCTGGACATTGTACATTAATTCGGGAGCATGTCTATGTTCCCCGGGTCCTATGTTCCCCGGGTCCTATGTTCCCCGGGTTCTATGTTCCCCGCTTTGATTGATTGAAATTTTTAGACCACCAGCCCTGATTCCAAACTCTAACCGTAACCAGTTCGAAAGAGGGCCTAAGCTTAACCAGTTCGAAACAAGGCGGACATTCATAATTAATAAAATAATAGAAATTAATAAAAATGTCAATCTATTAATCAATCAAGCGGGGAACATAGGACCCGGGGAACATAGGACCCGGGGAACATAAGGATGATCCCATTAATTCAAGTATCTTGGGGTCACATTGGACTCTACATTGACCTTCAAAAAGTCATGTGAAGAAAGTGACAAACAGTCAAGTTTAACATCGAAAACTTCAGGCAGATCAGGCCCTGCCTGCCAGTTAATGCTGCAAGGATGTTTCTGCATTCAATGATTTTATCACACATCGAGTACTGTTTTATCAACTGGTCTCTTTCATATGTCACTACTCTTACACCAATAGAATTACTCTACAAAAAAGCCATAAAAGTATTTGATAGGAAACCAATTTCATTTCATCACTGTAATGTTTTAGAAAAACATAACATGCAACAAGGTTCTGCATGGACTTGCCCCTCCCCCATTGAATGAGTTCATCCAACAGAAAGCAGACACTGGCATTACCACCAGGGCCATCAGTAGAGGGGACTGTAAGGTGCCTTTTCGGTATACTACCTTTGCAAAAACTGTGTTCTCTGTTAAAGGTGGTAACTACTGGAATAGCCTACCAGTTGTGATTAGAGAGTGCCCTACATACTCCATGTTCAAGACCCATCTTAAACTGCATCTTAAGGCAAACCAGAACTGTGATCATTTTTAATCTGATTTAGTTTATGCAACTTGTTTATTGTTTTATTGCCGGCCCACACAATGGCCCACATACTGGCCCACACACCGGCCCACACACCGGCCCACATACTGGCCCACACACCGGCCCACACACTGGCCCACATTAGTGGCCCACACACCGACTCACACACTGGCCCACACACCGGCCCACACACTGGCCCACATACTGGCCCACACACCGGCCCACACACCGGCCCACATACTGGCCCACACACTGGCCCACACACTGGCCCACACACTGGCCCACATTAGTGGCCCACACACCGACTCACACACCGGCCCACACACTGGCCCACATTAGTGGCCCACACACTGGCCCACACACTGGCCCACATACTGGCCCACACACCGGCCCACATACTGGCCCACACACTGGCCCACACACTGGCCCACACACTGGCCCACACACTGGCCCACATTAGTGGCCCACACACCGACTCACACACCGGCCCACACACTGGCCCACACACTGGCCCACACACCGGTCCACATTAGTGGCCCACACACCGGCCCACATTAGTGGCCCACACACCGGCCCACATTAGTGGCCCACACACTGGCCCCCCCAAAAAAAAGAAAAAAAAAATTATATATATATAATTTTTTTTTTTTTTTTATTTTTTTTTTTGGACCAGCCCACTTTGGTTCCGGCCCATCGGGATTCGTCCCGAACGTCCCGATGGCCAGTCCGCCACTGAGTGTTGCTGTGTTTACTGTATGAGAGACTTGAGGGGACTGTAATTGGTCATTGTCAATATGATCGGGAATGATGACGACAGATTGAGGCGAGGTGAATGAACAAGTAGTCACATCGTCACATAGAGAAAGAAATCAGGAGTTATGCATGTGAAATTAATTATACTTATGATTTCAGGACCAACCCGAGACGCAGAGCGCGCTCCCTTCCACTCCTCTCCTACGTTACTGCACTAAGAGCAGCCTTCACTGACGCCAATTCTAGGAATATGATTTATGGATTATATATCTGTTCAAAAGTTGTCATGAGTTGTCCTGGTATGACAAATACAAATGAACTTACTGGTAATGGAGATACTGAATAAAACCGTGCATCGTGATGCTTTTGTTCTCGAGACACACACCATTACAAATATTATACACAATATTTCCACTACTCCAAATCAAGAAAAACACAAATTACTATATGTATATTTTGAAGGCGGACATGATGGTCATGTCGGTTTAACTATCAGACACAGAAAACAACGCTAATGGAACCAGGGCAGTATCCGCTAGTCCTTCCTCATCTATCGACAACAGCCCACAATTTTCCTATTTAGGCTATTTGTCATTCTTATGTATGAATAACCCATTAGATGATAGACTTTAGAAACTAAATCTTGAACATGGGCCAATTTAAATTAGTACAAGAGACGTGAGCATTTGTTAAAGATTAGTGTCCAATGCTCATAAGTATCATGCTTAAACCTTTTCTGCACAATAAAGCTGATTTTGTTTTCAGAACATTACATATTAGACTAGATTACATTAATACATAGCGGTGCACTGCTGAAAAGTATTGAAATGAAATGTCACTATTTTTCTTATTTTACTACACGTTTAATTTTATTTTGCACTGTAAATAGTTAAAACGTATAATAAATTATAAAGTTGTCCCCCAAAGAGGGGGGGGGGGTGGATGGAGTGCCCTCAAAAAAGGGCTGGGAGAAAAAGAATTTTTTTTGTTACAAATTAAAAAAAGATTAACACTAGCACAGCCGACATGACCCCTAGGCATTTTCAATAAATGTATCCTCGTCACTCGGTCGAGCTCCAGCTCTGTCACTCAATGACTTTTCCTAAAAGTACCCGTTTTATCTGGCACGTTTTTTAATAATTTTGTATGCACTTTTTCTCCTTATTTTTCAATTTTTTCTCCCATCCCAATTTCGCTTTGCCAATTCTCCCCTCCAATTCTCCCCTCCCCTGTCTTGAACGATGCTAGACTATGCCTCCCACTGGTCGGCTGTAGTGAGGATAGAAGCCTTGCTACCGAGAGGAGGTTGAGGTACTGGAACGCTGGTGCCAGGACAACAGCCTGCTCCTGAACATTGGTAAAACCAAGGAGCTGATCGTGGATGTTAGGAGAAACCCGCAGGACACACACACACCACTGAGGATAAACGGGACTACCGTGGACAGGGTGAGCAGCTTCAAGTACCTGGGGGTCCACATCTCAGAGGATCTGACATGGACAACACACATAGACTCAGTTGTAAAAAAGGTGAAGCAGCGCCTCTACCACCTGAGACAGTTAAGGAAGTTCAGAGTATCGGGGAAGATACTCCAGTCCTTCTACTCCGGAGCTGTAGAGAGCATCTTGACTGGAAACATCACTGCCTGGTATGGAAACAGCACGGCACAGGACAAGAAGGCCCTACAGAGAGTGGTACGCTCAACCGAGCGTACTACGGGTATTGCACTACCACCCCTGCAGGCAGGGCCGCCTGGGAGAAATGCGAGGCCCTGTGCGAGATTTAACGCGAGGCCCCCACCCCCCCAAAAGGTTAAAAAAACAAAACAAAAAAAAAATTATATATATATATATATATTTTTTTTTTCTTCCATACAGTCAACATATTCTTAAATAATAGCGCTGCCCGAGGCGGGGCATGATACAGTCAACATATAGCAAAAGAGAGAGCGAGAGAGAGCTCCCGTTCTACAGTCAATATACAGTGTACAGAGAGAGAGAGAGAGAGAGAGAGAGACACATTGGAAAGAAATTGAAATGCTATTTGGCCCTAAACAGAGAGTACACAGTGGCAGAATACCTGAGCACTGTGACTGAAGATCCTTGACTATACAGACTCAGCGAGCACAGCCTAGCCATCGAGAAAGGCCGCCATAGGCAGACTGTGTGTGTTAGAAAGAGAGAGAGAGAGAGAGAGAGAGCATGTGTGTTAGAGAGAGAGCATGTATGAGAGAGAGAGAGAGAGAGAGAGAGAGAGAGAGAGAGAGAGAGAGAGAGAGAGAGAGAGAGAGAGCATGTGTGTGTGTTAGAGAGAGAGCATGTATGAGAGATCAAAAAGGACAAAGATCAACACTTAAATCCAAAGAGAAGAGGGTCTATAGAGAAACCAAAGCAGCAAGGAGCCAATGGCCGACATCAGCTAAATAGGCTAGCCAGGTACTGTGACACACACAGCTTTGGCCAACGGCCCAACGCTACCCAAGCTACACAAACGACCAAGACATTCACACACAGCACATGTCGTATCTCCAAATGTTGTGAAGTAGCATATGTTTTGCCTGGAAAAAAACATCGTTATTAACAAAACATTCGGGAGGGGAAGGAAGGAAGAGTGGGGTAATGTCATGACATTTTCATTAATCTTACCTGCACCAAGGAACGCAGGGCGAAAGGCCGTAACACAGGTCTCCACGTTGACGAAAGGCCTCTCGCTGTCGGGACAAAATAAGCTGCTGCCAGAGCCTTGTCATGGTGCAGGCCCGACTACATCTTCTGTCAAAGATGATGTCGTAGTCAGAGTGCCAGAACCCCCTGCTATTCTCACAGCTAATGTCAATGGTCGTAGCACAAGCTAACAGCTAACTCAAGGCTAACTGATAGCATCAAACGAACGTTCCCAGCCGAGCGCAGCCGGCAGTTAACGTCGAAGCTAAACAGCTAACTGGCTAACAGTTAGCTCAATCAGGCACCTGGCTGTATGTAGCCGCATAGCTTGCTTCTGCGTTAGCTAATGGTTAGCACAAGCTAACAGCTAATTAGCTAACAGCTGATTGAGCTAACTGTTAGCCAGTTAGCTGTTTAGCTTCGACGTTAACTGCCGGCTGCGCTCGGCTGGGAACGTTCGTTTGATGCTATCAGTTAGCCTTGAGTTAGCTGTTAGCTTGTGCTAACCATTAGCTAACGCAGAAGCAAGCTATGCGGCTACATACAGCCAGGTGCTGACACCAGGCACACACCGTTAGCTACTAGTAGTACTATTAGCTAGTCGACCAGTTTGGCTCCAGAGAGAGAGAGAGAGAGATAGGTCCACGGCGGGAATATAATAATAGCTTGACTCACCATAACGCAGTATCAATGCCAATGGTAAAGTTGGAAGGAGACTTTCTTGGCCCACGGTGTAATTTCTTCTGATCCATGCTGCTTTTGAAAAGACATCCACTGGCTCCTCTGAATAGCGCTGAATTATCTACCTCGTGTGTCTTCTTCTTCTTCTATTTGGTGTATCACGGCGGACGGGAGAAGAGCCCGGGCCGGAAACACTATCCTAAAATCTGTAGAGCAGCAAAGCCGCAGAAACCGGAAAACTGCAGTCTGCAGAGCCGCAGAGGCAGGAACAAGTCAGACACATTCTACAAACGTGTCTAATGTGAAATATATAAGCATATAAGCAAAACTAGATTTTAGGTCTGTGATGAAAAAGGGCCTCGCGGGAAGGGGGGCATCGCAAAAAAAAAAAAAGAAAAAAAAAAAAAATTGCGAGGCCCCCCTTCCCGCGAGGCCCTGTGCGACCGCACTGCTCGCACACCCCCTGAGGCGGCCCTGCCTGCAGGTCCTATATAACTAGAGGTGCAAATCCAGAGCCTGCAGAATAATGAAAGACCCTCACCACCCCAACAACAGCCTGTTCAAGCTGCTGCGGTCAGGCAAACGCCTGCGAACACCAGCAACTAGGACAGAGAGACTTCGGCTCAGCTTCTTCCCCCAGGCCATCAGAGCCTTGAACACTGAACTCTCCACACACAAGCACACATGAGCACACACACAACACACACACTGTACACGCTCACACACTAGCAGCCACTTTAACATGAGCACACACACTCATGCTGCACACGCTCACACTTATGGTCACTTTACAAAAGGAAAGGTCAGTTTAAAAATAGTATAGTATAACTTGAGATTGTATATTATAGCATTGTATAGCAGTGTACATAAAGACCCAGTACCTCATCCGTAGCTAACAGTGTATTGCACTATCACAGGACCTAGCATGTCTTAACATGCTCTGTAAAAACTCATGTACATATACCGATATGCCCTACTTTGATTACTTGTATTATTGCACAATGTCGTTCTATTGGATTCTTATTATATTATTATTATAGTATTATGCACAATCGTTGCGGGCAAGACCCCCCGCATTTCACTGTATACTTGTATGCCGTGACAAATAAAACTCTTGACTTGACTTGACATCACGTGTCCCCTCCGGTACACGAGGAGGCAGCCTGTCGCAGCTTTTCACCAGACAGCGCGGACTCTCAGTGGCGAGGAGTAACACGTGGGAGTCTCACGCTGCCCCCGATACTTCCCGTCTCTGCTGTACAGGCGTCACCCAACCGACCTGTAGGAGTCGCTGTCCACAACGTCCAATCCCCACCCATCGACTTTCCACCCGCTACCTCTGCCAATTGAGATAGTATGACGACTGGCCCAAGCCGCAGGCAATGCTGACTCGGGGAGTCGAGACTGGAGTCTCTTGCATTGGTGACGAGCGCAATCTCCGCTACGCCACCCAGCCGCCTCTATCTGGCACGGTTTCTGAAATTTCTAAATGACTTCAGGAAAATGGAATTAGAACGTTATTTCTGCTGAGCGGCCACCTCCATCCCTCCTTGACCATCCCTCACTTTCACTCTCTCCCTCCCTTTCTCTCCCTCCCTCCCTCTCTCTCTCTCCTTCTCCATCCCTCTCTCTTTCTCCCTCTCTTTCCCTCTCTCTATACCTCCCTCTCCCTCCTTCTCACTTCCTCTTCCTCTCTCCCTCCCTCCCTCTCTTTCTCCTTCTCCCTCCCTCCCTCATTGACCCTCCCATCTCCATTCTAAAGGCTGTCGGGTCATCTGACCCGTTCCCGCCGGGAATTAGTGTAATTTTCTCCATGGCTGTGCTAGTGTTAAAAAAATTAATAAAAGTATTGACCGTTTGTGTAGCCAATGCAATTCTGAAAATAATGACATTTTACTTGAGTTGGTTTTCTGAGACCGAGAAGTGGTTTTGCAGGACTGTTAAGAGGTTAAACATTATTGGTAGAGAACAACTAAGCCTACATACAGTATTGGTCTACAGGCTGTGTAATAAGAATTCAGGATTTAGCAGAGGAGGGAAGGTGGGGTGTGTGCGGAGGCCTGCTGTTCTACACTCTTGACAAAAAGGGTTCTAAATAGTACTAAAAGTGGTTATTTGGGTCATAATCATCCACAGGCTGCATGAAGAGATAAAAAAAATTATAATAATAAAACAAGCAAACCGGTTAATGTATACAATTACTGTTATGTAATACTTTTTTTAATACTCGGATAAAAAGGGGTGGTTCAACTTACTTTAGTTAGAAATTATAAAGAGAGAGAGCACAAGAACAGATGACAAGTACAGTATAAGGAGGTAGACATATATTCATAATTAATTATATGCCAATAATAAATAAATGTGATGCTTTGAAGGCAAACAATTACATTCCCAATGAAAATTTGGTTAGAAAATACATTTGCTGGTTTTAACATGACTTTTAGATAAATGTTCATTTGTTAATGTGATTACATTATGTTCCCATCTTGTATTGAACAATAATTGTACCAAAAAAACTAAAACAAACTTAAAACAGTTTAAACCACGCCCACTTAAGGGCGGCTGGGTAGCGCAGCGGACTAAGCACCTGCCTACTACCGCAGAGACACTGGTATCGAATCCAGCTGTCAGCGGTACCTCCGGCTTGGTCGGTTGTCCATACTAACACAATTGGCAGTGTTAGAGGGTGGGAAGCCGGCGGGGTGTGTATCCTGGTCATTGTAAACAGCGACTCCTACAGGTCGGTCGGGGCGCCTGCTCAGTGAGGAAGGGAACTGGGGGAAGTAGTGTGATCCTCCCACGCATTACGCTCCCCCGGTGAGAGTCCTCACTGTCAGGTGAAAAGAAGCGGCTGGCTGACTCCACATGTATCGGAGGAGACATGTGATAGTATCTATCAACCCTCCCTAGACCGGCATGTGGGGGGGAAATGCGCGCAACGACCAGGAAGGGAGGGAAGGGAATTGGCATAACGACTAAATTGGGATGGGAGAAAAATACAGAAAGGGGGAGAAAAAGTAGATAAAAAAATAAATAAACCACGCCCACTTACGGTCTTATCCAGATACAGATATTTGTGTTGGTTGAACAGATTTGTATACAGATAATGACAGATACAGCAATTTTGGCTAGGTTCAGACTGCTGCCTTAAATATGTGTTTTCTTCCTAGTTGATCCTGCTGACGGGATGTTTCCTGGCTGTTGCAGGTCACTGTCCAGTGGAATATCAGACTACACCCCTGACAGAGAAACCTCTCCAATGAGCTCCTTCATGTCTGTTGTTTGGACAGTTTCCTGGCCCCCTCCTGTGGCTGTACGCCTGGAGCAGACAGTCATTTTGTTGGCCTTCATTCTTCTTTGTATTTAACAAAACATGTCTTTATTCTGCACATACACTAGTCTCCAGTTCACAACGCACTCATTGGTGTCACTACTGTAGTGACTTTTCAATTGCAAACACTTCAAGGACAGAACTCAGTCCTTAACCAGCTATACAGATATATATATATATATATATATATATATATATATATATATATATATATATATATATATATATATATATATATATATATATATACAGGCAGCTATACTGTACAGTATGTGTACTAATTACGACAGCTGCTTCAATTGCAAATCACCATGTGGCACCATTCATGTTTCAACACTAAACAACGTGTCAGGAACTGAAGACTACTGTACTGTACAGCATTAATTGCACTGCCAATTGCCATGCTCTGCTTTGTGTGTTTATCATGCTTTCCTGGACCAGTGGCCCCCCACTGCTCATGCAAGTATGTGTTGTTCTTAATGAAACTTCATTAGGTAAAGTTTCCATCTCTGCTTTTGGGTGGATTTTTCCTTGAATCTTTTCTCCTTTCTTATTGTGTCTGAGTTTAATGTTACCTGTCAAATTGCAGTGGCTCGTTGGTTTGTGGTTTGCATACAGCACTTTAAAATGCCCTTATATACAGTAGGTTTATTAGGGAGAATCTTTATTCTAATTGCAAATTGCCTGCTGGCACGCACATCCAAATTTAAGATCAAACATACTCCTCGTATTGCTTTGTGAGGGAACAAATATAAGACAACAACTAGAAAGCTGCTCAGACCTCCGCCAGGCCTGGATGTGTGTCAGTCACCAATGCTTTGATGCAGTCCCTGGTTTTCATTGAGATTGATCACCAGACACTAGCTGTTTCCATCCCTATTGTTCTGCCAAAACAATTCAACCAAGGCACTTCAATGTCTATCAAGATTGGATTACCAGAATTGCAATGGTCGTTGTCATGAGTAGCCTTTATCTACAATGTGGACATAGCCAAAGATATGTCAATGCCCCTCACCCTTGATTAGCTGCCGAACCTGGCACTGTGGCCTACATTCACATGAAACAGAACACATGAATACACGTCTTGCACTGTAAAACTAATAATGTTGGCACAACTGTGTGTGTAGTTTACGCTGTTTAAGCATAGTTTAAGTGTTTAATCATGTACATCTCTCCACTGAATGAACAGCATTCACAATGACTTTCGAAACCAAAGATTCACAAACGATTTGCGGATGTTCTTAGCATAATGGACTGGGTTTGCCTATCATAAACGGTAGCATTGCGATTACTGACAGTATCATCCACTAACTACCCTTTCAAACCAACCAAACACATGGCCATATAATATTCATGTTGTTTACTCGCCTTTATCTTAAAGTACCTTAATGTTAGTGGTATTGGATGCGACAATCAATGAAGCCATAAACAATGCTCTTGCGTGTGTTTTTGAGGTGAACCAGCCATGTCACTCAATTATTCTGATGTCATCAGAAGGCACAGAATCATTGTGAGTGACATCGCTGGTTCACAACTTAACTCAAATCAACTCTCAATAACTGTCAAACTAAATACATTTCTGCAAAACTGTTTAGTTTTTGGATATGTGTGAGATCATGTGCAAAATAAATCAGCATTGTTTTTGTTATTGAGTCAATAACACTTTCCACAAAAAGGAAACCTACACACACACTTCATCAGAAGGTTGGTCATCATCATCACCAGAAGGTTGGTCACCAGATGAGTGAGGAGGTGTACTCGTCTCCACCCTGTGGCAGTCTGTATAGACACACACACACAAATATTAAATGGAAATCATTACAACACTAAAGAAAGTAATGAATAATACATCAATTATGAATAGTGTTTGTATTTCTAAAACACAAATACACAAAAAATATGATCTTACTTTCTGGTCCCACTGCTCTGCAGCGGGTATTTAAATGGTCAACTCTGCACGTAGGCTTACACAATCCAGGCGAAGACGGCATTCTATGGCATTGAAATGACAGTGGATAAATAAATAAGAACTAAAGCTAATCGCGTGGATATATCTATAGTGGAATAGACTATTAATATTCCATATTTATACCGTCTTGTTTGCTCCTGCCTGGCCACCTGTTCAGCGCACGCACACACACATGCATGCGCATACTGTATAGTCTACGTGCGTAATGAATGAACAGTAGGCTTATATTATTCTAATGACTTGTTTTATTAGGAGATCACAGATACTGCGCTTCCCTATAGTAGTACAGTACGTACAGTACACATCTTAGCGTGACATCTCCACAGAGTCGGGCGTGACGGGATCCGCAATCGTTTGAGGTTTCAGTCAAGCTTACCACAGCATACAAATTCCCTACATTTCTCATGGCAGTTTACTACATTTAATGCAAGTCGATGTCAACCAACATGCCAAGCAGCCTTTTGTGGAGTGTGGTCCGCTCACGCCCAACTCTGTGGAGATGTCACGCTATGTTCCGATGTTCAAGTTCATGAATTTTCTAACTGGGCCTGGGAGGGGTAGGAGGGTTGGTTAACAGATGTTAATTGAATCTCAATTACAAGCATATTATGTTTAATATTTGCCATTTCCTTCTGCTCGATCACATTTATCAATAAAAAAGCTATTTGTTGTTTGCGATAAAATGTGGGTGGGGGGGGGACCCATTATGATAAATACATGAATGGAATAAATCATGTTTTTAATATATATAAAATATAAAGGAAACAAGGTGGAGGCAGACAGTGAAGGTAGTGTGCACTCAATGAAAATATGTTATTTTACATAAAATTAGCTAAGGCCAATGAGTTTCATGGAAACATTGAAAACGGGTCTCACATTTATACCGAACGTATAATCTACCACCTGGCACATGCACACCTGACAGAGGTGTTAAGAAAACATGAGGCCCAACTTTCCCAATAAATTCCAGTGGTGGAAAGTAACTAAGTACTTTTACTCAAGTACTGTACTTAAGTACAATTTCGAGCTACTTGTACTTTACTTTTCATTTTAGGGAACTTTATACTTTTACTCATTTCAAAGGAAATATTGTACTTTTTACTCCACTACATTTATCTGAACCCATCAGTTACTAGTTACTTTGAAGAAAAAGATGTTGCATAGAAAACATGGCAAAAATGTATGAAGATTATCTACTTTCACATTTGAGGACGTAATCAGAGCACCATAACTGGACCACATACCAATTTAACATAACTTCTAGAGGTCAATCGATCGATGATGGAATGCTCCCAAGCACTGGAATATGTTACGTAGAATGCATACTTTTACTTTAGATACCTAAGTAGATTCAATAGCAAATACTTATCTACTTTTACTTAAGTAGAATTTGAATGGAGGACTTTTACTTTTACCAGAGTACTCATTTACGGTCGTACGTAAAGGAACTGTGTACTTCTTCCACCACTGATAAATTCACACAACGTTTTGCCGTACTATGAATAAGTGCGTTGAATCTTATTCCATACTTCTCTTTGGTCTTCTGGCACCTCAGCACACCTATCAGTCACGTGTGGTGACCTTCTCAAAGAGCCTCGGCACACTGCCAACTCATTGGCCATGCTTAGCTTTAACGATGATCACCCGCTATTTCATTACAATCAGCCGTTTGCATCGGGGTGTAGTGATGTAGTCAAGGCTCTAGTTATCATCCATAAGTGGCCAAGTTCTGTCACACTGCTAATTCTCGGTCAACACTAAACGGCGCAACCATAACTCAATGGAATGTGTTTCTGACCTTTTCTTCATGACACTGGGGGATCACTCCTTCTGCTGGGCCCACACTCTCGTTGAAAGCTAGAGATTAAAGCCCCAATCCACGATCTTGGATCATGTCGGAGTGGGGTATACTCATATGCGTCCTTGAAGAGCTCGCCGCAGGCTAGTCGAGAATGGATGATGATCTGTTTTATCCCAGTATTTATTGCATAAAATGCATAAACATAAGCAGTTTTTGCCTCAGCTACAGCAACACAATTCATTCCCTCAAGTGCTCAGTCTACTACCGAGAACAAAATATCTCTATTCTTTCAGATAGCAGGGCTTCCCATTGGTCCACACTTCATCACTGATTTGGATCGTTTAATCATTGAAGAAACAGCAACACAGTTGGGAACAGAAGATAGTATATAGATAGAATAATAGATGTTTCCTATGTCACCTAACCTATTCATTGGGTGCATTTAGATCCATTCTGAATGAAAATGAGTACATCTGGCTACTGTTTTGACTGAGTTGTTCTCCCCTATATAGTCTTGGACTAGATTATGATGAAACAGACTAGACTTGTGGGGGCGCAATATTTGCTTCATGTGCCTGTTCTTGACATGAGGCCTGTTCATGACATGGGGCCTGTTCATGTCATGGGGCCTGTTCATATCATGGGGCCTGTTCATGTCATGGGGCCTGTTCATATCATGGGGCCTGTTCATGTCATGAGGCCTGTTCATGTCATGGGGCCTGTTCATATCATGGGGCCTGTTCATGTCATGAGGCCTGTTCATGTCATGGGGCCTGTTCATGTCATGGGGCCTGTTCATATCATGGGGCCTGTTCATGTCATGGGGCCTGTTCATGTCATGGGGCCTGTTCATATCATGGGGCCTGTTCATGTCATGGGGCCTGTTCATATCATGGGGCCTGTTCATATCATGGGGCCTGTTCATGTCATGGGGCCTGTTCATATCATGGGGCCTGTTCATGACATGAGGCCTGTTCATGTCATGGGGCCTGTTCATATCATGGGGCCTGTTCATGTCATGGGGCCTGTTCATGTCATGGGGCCTGTTCATGTCATGAGGCCTGTTCATGTAATGAGGCCTGTTCATATCATGGGGCCTGTTCATATCATGGGGCCTGTTCATGTCATGGGGCCTGTTCATGACATGAGGCCTGTTCATGTCATGGGGCCTGTTCATGTCATGGGGCCTGTTCATGTCATGGGGCCTGTTCATGTCATGAGGCCTGTTCATGTCATGAGGCCTGTTCATGTCATGGGGCCTGTTCATGACATGAGGCCTGTTCATGTCATGGGGCCTGTTCATGACATGAGGCCTGTTCATGTCATGGGGCCTGTTCATGACATGAGGCCTGTTCATGTCATGAGGCCTGTTCATGACATGAGGCCTGTTCATGTCATGAGGCCTGTTCATGTCATGAGGCCTGTTCATGTCATGGGGCCTGTTCATGTCATGGGGCCTGTTCATGTCATGAGGCCTGTTCATGTCATGAGGCCTGTTCATGTCATGAGGCCTGTTCATGTCATGAGGCCTGTTCATGACATGAGGCCTGTTCATGTCATGGGGCCTGTTCATGTCATGGGGCCTGTTCATGGTTTTCCACAGTGTCGGGACTCTCTGCAGCCTCAGGCTCATATTGAATATGTGCTGGAGCACATCACACAGCTGAGAGGCACAGGTTTTGAGTACCTTTGGGCTCACCCCATCAGGACCTGCAGCCTTGCCATTGTGTAACTTGCTCAGCTGTATACTCACCTGGTCTGCAGAGAGCCACACTGTGGGGGTCTCAGGTGTTTGGGGCAGGGGCGGGTCTTCGAGCCCCCCGCGGCTCAAAGACCCGCCCCTCCCCCAAACACCTACTACTACCTCCTCCTCAACCCTACCACATCATTCCTCTAAGCTACTGGTCGCAGTGGCTCCATAATAGAAGGATACATACTATGATATTATAATACTGCTGCTTCGTGGCTCCAATATCACCTACAGAGGGTGTTGTTCCTGTGAGCTGCTGGATTCAGTGGCTCCAACCTTCTCCTCCAAGCCTACAGAGGTTGTTGTTCCTGTGAGCTACAGTACTTCCACCTTCTCCTCCAAGCCTACAGAGGTTGTTGTTCCTGTGAGCTACAGTACTTCCACCTTCTCCTCCAAGCCTACAGAGGGTGTTGTTCCTGTGAGCTGCTTCCACCTTCTCCTCCAAGCCTACAGAGGGCGTTGTTCCTGTGAGCTGTTGGACTATTCAGCCTTGATCTGCAGGAAACCGTGTCTCACAGCTGCTAGTCAGTGATTTTAATGACAGGAGACATCATCATATGTCATACTTTCCTATTTTTCTGCTAATCCTAACTGAACATGGGCATTGTTCTTGCAAGCTACTGATGGCTATATGGCTCCTATATCAGCAGCAATTCGCAAAGGTGGGGGACTCAAGTCGCATGACCTGACCTGATTTGAGGACTTGCGAATTCCTTGACTAATGTGGATAAAAGACTTAATTTTTTATTTATTTATGTATCTATTTATGTATTTATCCAGGAATGTCCCATTGAGATACAAGATCTCTTCTTCCAGGGAGTCCTGACCAACACGGCACACAACAAGTTTCAACATAAAAACAAGGGCATTAAACAAAAAACATACAAATCAAATACAAATACAAAAGGCCATTTGTGCAGTGGCAAGATGCATAATCAGATCAGCAATAGCATCAGGTATAATAACAGTTACATGTTGCATGAAGGGCAGACTTGAGGCAGATGACTCTAATAGACTCTGACAGTTTGTATTAAGCTGAATTTGCATTTTCTAGACATTTAGCATAAACACTTTTGAAACATGATTGGGTGACTTTTAGTGCAGTCTAGCAGGACCTAGAAAACAATGCAAGACAGGGTCAAGCTGAATGCGTGAACGCATTGATTTTCTCTCAAGTCTTATATAACCAGAGAGTTTCTGATTCAGACGAGACGGCTTACGAGCCGACAGCTTCTCGGGACGAAGCTTCGTCATTCTGTTCACGGTCTCTCACTAGTTCAAAGTCAACGTAACTCAAGTTCTCTCCCTCTCACTACTCAACTGTGACAAATGCAATCCTGTATCATCAGGCAAACAAGATGAAATTTTTCCTTGATGAGGATTACAATGTCAGTGTTCTAAATGAATCAGCATCAGTCGACGAGATCAACAGCAGAACATAGTAATCATCAAATAGAATACGTGCATACATTTGTTTACGTGCAATTTTAACAATCGCCTATACAGTGAGTAGCTACGCACGTGTGCCGCGTAATAAATACGAAGTGGAAAACTTTTGTGGGTATACTAATCAACAAAACGATTTTGTTTAATATTTCCCCCCCAAGCTAGTATAAAAGTAGTACTGATAATTATTTTAACAGCATGTATTTTGCACTCAAAAGGTGTAAGTACTGATGAGAGTATTGATAAGTATTGTTATCGATAAGCAGTATCAATAGTGGATACAATTAGATTCAAACCATACCTAGTTGTAGAGACTAACTAATTAACTAAAGGTGTAGTTTTATCATGACATGGCTTGCCATTGTACCCCTTTCTCTCTTGTATTTAAGTGCTTATTTCACGGTGACTTGACTTGTGACTTGCTTGACCTGAGCAGTGACTCAACTTGACTTGCTTAAGTCAAAATAAGTGACTTGGGACTTGCTTGAGACTTGAAGGTTAAGACTTACACGCTGACTTACACATGTGTGACTTACCGGTTGTGGTGAGAGACTCCATTATGGTAGTGAGAACCTGTTCCATCCATCTATTCAGTTTACTTGATCATTCTCCAACTGGTTGCATGGACTCCTATAACCACAAGAGGGGTCCGTGCTGCTAATCCTCTCATCTCACCTAATCCTATCCTGCTAATCTGTGGGGGAACTCCTTTTATTGACCACAATTCATAACTTTTAAATTATGTGTTCCAATCAGGTCCTCTGCCTGCCTCAGGAATCTGTCGAGAATTGTTGACTCATCGAGACGTGGCTCTACCTTCCTCCTGTAAGGTGATCTATTTGGGACTCCAGAGCTCCCTACCATCAAGCTGGCAGGATATCATCACTCCAGAGCCTCCTACCATCAACCTGGAAGGATACCATCACTCCAGAGCCTCCTACCATCAACCTGGCAGGATACCATCACTCCAGAGCCCCCTACCATCAACCTGGCAGGATACCATCACTCCAGAGTCTCCTACCATCAACCTGGCAGGATACCATCACTCCAGAGCCTCCTACCATCAACCTGGCAGGATACCATCACTCCAGAGCGTCTTACCATCAACCTGGCAGGATACCATCACTCCAGAGCTCCCTACCATCAACCTGGCAGGATACCATCACTCCAGAGCTCTATACCATCAACCTGGCAGGATACCATCACTCCAGAGCGTCTTACCATCAACCTGGCAGGATACCATCACTCCAGAGCCTCCTACCATCAACCTGGCAGGATACCATCACTCCAGAGCGTCTTACCATCAACCTGGCAGGATACCATCACTCCAGAGCCTCCTACCATCAACCTGGCAGGATACCATCACTCCAGAGCCTCCTACCATCAACCTGGCAGGATACCATCACTCCAGAGCCTCCTACCATCAACCTGGCAGGATACCATCACTCCAGAGCCTCCTACCATCAACCTGGCAGGATACCATCACTCCAGAGCCTCCTACCATCAACCTGGCAGGATACCATCACTCCAGAGCCTCCTTCCATCAACCTGGCAGGATACCATCACTCCAGAGCCTCCTACCATCAACCTGGCAGGATACCATCACTCCAGAGCGTCCTACCATCAACCTGGCAGGATACCATCACTCCAGAGCTCTATACCATCAACCTGGCAGGATACCATCACTCATGAGACCTCTAATATCTATATGGCAGGGTTTACTTAGCGATGAGGTCCAACGATTTAGCAGTATTCATTCTGCTATGCAACATTCATGCTATATTCTGTACCATCTTTTCAAATTATCTTTATCACTTCAATTCATGAAGTCTCTGTTAGTTGAATTGACTATGCCTCCGTACCTCCATGAGTGCAGATGTTGATTGGAAGTGTATACTGACAATATAAAGTTATACTACATACTACAAATACATAATATATTCAGCCTCATCAGGAGGCATTGTTGGACAACTATAGCCTACATACAGAACATATATGCACACACACACACACACACACACACACACACCAGGGGCGGAGCTAGGGGGTGGCTACTTGGGCTCAAGCCCCGAATGTTTTCTGAAAAGCCCCGAATCTATTAAAAAAAAAAAAAGATTTTTTTTTTTTTTTTTTTTAACAATTCATCATTGTTACATGAAAATATGTTTGCACCAGATTTAGCAGAAGCTAATTTCCATCTGTGGTCTATCCAGCTGCTAACTGTATTTGAGTGAGTTAAGTCTTGGTGTTATGGTAGACTCAGACCTAAGCTTTAAATCACAATCAACAAGTTGACAAAAACTTAATTCTTCCACCTTAGAAACATAGCTAAAGTACGGCCATTTATAAATCAAAAGGACGCTGAAAACCAGATCCATGCCTTTATCTCAAGCCAACTCGACTACTGTAATGCACTCCTTACCGGCCTCCCGAAAAAATACGATGATAACTATTTTATTGCAATGCACTATTGCATTATTTTATTCTATTTTACTAACTATTTTATTGCACTGCACTATTTTACTTTGTATCAGTGAATCATAGACACCTGGCCATAAGAGCATTTGGAGCATCTCTGCTCTCCCACTATTGAACTTGGGGGAGCAAAGGTATGCTCTTGCTCCACCACTTTTTGATCATATGAAAAATATGATATATCCCCCCCCAATATATAAATCTAACCATAACTACGTTATGGTTAACTGAGTTTTATAGTGAAAAGAGCAGCTTTATTGGTCAAGATTGAAGGCTCTATATTGCAGGAAATTGCACGTACAGGTTCATTAAATTCAAAAAATATCTGCTGTGGAGGGGGTCGTGCCTGACACCCTACAAAAAAAAAAAAAAAAAAAAAGGGCCACCTATCTGGGCTAAGCCCCGGATCTCCTACAATCCTAAATCCGCCCCTGACACACACACGCACGCACACAAAGAAAGCTCAGACAATTGTTCAAAAGCAGATTTCAACACACACACACACACACACACACATCTGGGCATGTCAATGACTGTGACTCTGCCTCATAAAGACTCTTATTCCCATAATACTCTTTAAGTGGTGTTATATTATACAATGAGAGGGTAATTCAATGACGAACTTCAATAAACACATACATAAAAGGGACAGACGGGCACACACACACACACATACATGCAAACAAATCCTCCCCACGTACACACACGTTAATTACCTTAAGCTAAGCATAAGGCAAGACTTCAAAGTCATACGTGGATACATGCACACACACAGACACACACAAAAGATGTGATCGTATGGGGAAAACAAGACTCGAAGATGAGATACTTCAATGGTTGACTTCAAACAAACACACACACCATATGCATGTAGAAACACACACCTACAAAACCACCCACCTGCACATGAAAGATTCATACAGTCCCATCCGCCCCCACACACACACAGCCACGCATGTCCACACACAACTACACACACACAACATATGTATGTGTGTGCATTATGAAGATGTGAGTGCTCTCGTCAGTTGTCATGGAGTTAAATGAGGGGGTGGTTGTTAGATCACATCCCTCATGGGTTTGAGGCCTCTCCCTCTCTCTCTCACCTCTTTATTCCTCCAGAAAACTTTACTTCAATCACTCCTTCTTAGGATGTGCGATTGTGTCTGTGTCAACATATAATTGATGGGAAATATCTTTGAGGTTGTGCGTGACAGAGCTATGTGAGAGATTGAGGGAGAGTATGCGTGAGTGTGTTTTGTGTCCAGTGTAGGGCAAGTTACTTAGGGAGTGTAATTAGTTTCTTATCAAAATTACTTTACCGATTACTTTGTATCAAAGTAATCAGTTACGATACTCGACATGTTACTCCCCCCCCCCCCCCCCCCCACAAATTGGCTTCCATCACTGCATAATATTCTCTCTTGAGGTAGCCAGCAAACGTCTTCCTCTGTTGGCAGCTTGACATTCGTCTCTATGATCAAAAGGAGGGGAACTCAACCGTGGAAATAGACCTATTCACTGTTTACAAACATACCGCGTTCGAGCCAATCAGCAATACCAACTGAGTCACGTGACTAAGTTGTCCCCTACCTGCGTGAGCTGCTGCGCTAAAAAAAAGTATGACAGGGTGAAACCATGACACTCCCCTGACTAAAAGTAGTTTCAAAGTATTTCACCTTTTACATATCTAGCTTTGGCATGGATTGATTGTTTGGATCGCTAGCATGGCTAACAAATGCAAATATATTGTAGTCTGTCCCGTTGTTCTGACCAGGTTTATGTTCCTTTTGCCCACTTGATGTGCGCGCACACTGAGTCTGACGTGGACAGCGAACAGGTCTATAAGTAACATCGCCTCATATACCCAGCGGCGAGCTTCTTCAGACCTTTGAAGATAAGATATTCCTTTATTGATCCCCTTGGGGAAATTCAGGCATCATAGCAGCATGGGGGAGGCGGGGGAGGTACAGGTAGTAGAAGACATGGTACAGGTCACAGAATGATAGTACAGTGGAGAAGTAAAAATGTAAATAGAATAAAAAGGCAATGTAAACAATATAACAATATAATTAACTCTGGACATGCGCATACTGTATGGAAAACAAGGTGCGAGATGAGGGTATGTATGCCCTCTCAGTTATATTTGCAACTCACGGCTGGTGTTTGACCTGATCTTAGATCCAGGTTCTGTGGTTTTTCTGGACTACATCCATCGCTGGCACTGGTAGAGAGTCGACGTCAGGTTTTTTATGCTTTAGGTTTCACATTGTCCTGCTGCCGTGTCAGATGCTTCATCAAAAACGTATTGTATTTATTGTAATTATTTTATGCCTATTCTTGTGTCTGCACGTTCTATGTTGCACTACTTTTATTGTCTTTTATACCTATTCTTATGTCTGCACTTTATGCATTGTTTTTAAGTAAGTAAAAGTAGAGAAGTATTTTCTATTGAATGTACTTTAGTATCTAAAGTAAAAGTATGCATTCTACATGACGTTTGTGTATTCCAGTGCTTGTGAGCATTCAAACATCGATCCATTGAGCTCTAAAATGTATGTTAAAGTGGTATGTGGTCAGTTATGCTGCTCTGATTGAAGGTTATGTTAACACTTTGACTGCCCATCACGAGTTTTCTCGGGTTTACCCCCCGCTGGTTGAAGGCCCATCACGAGAATTCTCTTTTTTTTTTTTTATTAGCGATCTGAAATCATATTTCATCAACCAAGTCTACCGTTGGAAAATCAACCACTCCAGGCGCTCAGATGTGAAAAAAGCGCCCCCTATCGTCTCCCAGATGGTAATTCACCCTTTTGGATTGAACTAAATGAAAATGAATGAGAAAAAAAAACCCGGAATCCACGTTTTACTTCTCACTCATGCAACCGCCGTCGACCAGTTTCACTCTGGAGCTTCAGAGCAGAGGGGATTATGTGTTTTTACACTATACTCGGTGGATCAATAAAATGATCGATTTTTTCGAATGGCGATCAGGAATTGGAATAATCCATTTGGATACCATCTGATCTCAGGTAAGGAATCTATGTTACCAGGCTTAGGATAATCAGATCCGTTTTCACGGAGATATAAGCTTTTATGTGATTACGTGATATGGCTGTTTGGCTGTGCGAGCGGTCAGTAACTAGGATAATCGATTTTCAGCTCGCGGCACGAGCGTGCATGCGCACACATATACTATCGATAATCTAGCGTTTATTTTAAAACGATTCATAAATAGGCCGAAAAATTACAACGTTCTAGAATATTCCAGTAAAGAGCGATTATCATGGAATGTCTTCTTTTTTCCGTGAAATCAAGTGCTTTTCAAAATGCTAGAAAACGGAAATGAAGCGATAAAAAAACAATCTGCTATGACAATGTTGACTGGAAAATGAGTCTTTGATAGGCGACAGGCAGATTAGACACATAGCCATAATTTAAAACATAGATTAGGCGATATTAACGTTAACATTGAAGTTGTGCTGGGCATTCAAGGAGGTAAAAAGGAATTAAGCTTGGGCAGTGAAAGTGTTAAAGTGGTATGTGGTCCAGTTATGCTGCTCTTGAAGTTGACAGGCTTCAAATGTGAAAGTACATAATCTTCATACATTTTTGCCATATTTCAATGCAAAATCCTTTTCTTCAAAGTAACTAGTAACTGGTGGGTTCAGATAAATGTAGTGGAGTAAAAAGTACAATATTTCCTTTGAATTGTTCCCTAAAATGAAAATACTCATGTAAAGTATAAGTGGCTTGAAATTGTACTTAAGTACACTACTTCAGTAAAAGTACTTAGTTACTTTCCACCACTGTCGCTAGGTAAGGGTTCAGTGCCGTTTAATTAGGCTACTGGGAAACGCGATGAACCTCAAATCTCACAAACTAACATTTCTTAGAACACACAAAAAGTAGGCCAGGTAAGACCTCTCATTTGGAGGGATAAACCACCATGAGAGAGTATGCATTAAAGAATGTATTTACTGATTTCAGGTAAAAGCCTGATCAAATTATCAAATGGTAACAATCAGGTTTTTCATAAAAAATTAATACAAATCACTTTTGGAGAGAGCCCAAATAAGGAAGCTAATCTCACCTAAACTCAGTTGTGCAATAGTTGTACCGGTCCCGTCGGTTGGAAGAGGTTAATCATTTTATACCTTTATTCATTTGCTTAGATTATTTGTACACTTGATCTCAAGAAGGTGCTGAATGAGCTCAGTGAGCGTAATCAAAAGAACCGCAATGTTTTCATGGTGTTATTCACCAGCAAAGATACAAAAAAAATCATAATTTATATTCTCCTTTGTTCCATCACAATTTACTCAGGCCTAGTAACAGGGCCTAACAAAAAAAATTGTTTGGTTCCGGTTGCCGACCAACCCTGCCGATTTAGGTGCGACCCAAAAAAAAGTAATTTTTATTTATTTTTAACAATAACGTTTTGTTAAATCTTAGTCAAAAAGTGCAGTCCATGTCAATAATGAGAATATATAAAAAGCAAGTATTTCACAATATTTGCACAGCTCTCTGACGTCAGGATATTTAGTGAGTAGTATTTAGGGGTGACATTTTTAATACTACTACCTTTGTACATTGTACTTTTGTAGTACAGTGTCTTTGTATTTTAACCTTTAGAATTGTTTCTATACAATTCACTTATGACATAAGTCATAACGCGGCGCGAGTCTCAGAGCGTGCATACTGCGTTGTGAGAGAGAGAGAGACAGAGATACAGAGAGAGAGAGACAGAGAGAGAGAGAGAGAGAGAGAGAGAGAGAGAGAGAGAGAGAGAGAGAGAGAGAGAAAGCCGCGAGAGAGAGCGAAATCCGCGAGAGAGAGCCGCGGTGCTCATATAATATCGCGGCTATTTTATTATCTTCAAAGCAGGCATGGCCCCACCCTCATTTCACTGTATAGACTCACTTGTTGTTTTGTTGCATCACGGAACAAGCCTCACGCCGTTGCGTTAACCCTTCGAGAAGCTTTGTGGTCCGGGCTTGAACTTTCCATGATAAAAGTGTCCATATAAATCCATTTAGTTAGATCCAACACTGTTTGAATGTACAGTATCTTGTGATTATCTCTCCTCCATGAGCTCAATGTAACACGGAAGTGCAGTGGTCTATCATATTGTCCTGCTGGATTTGGGATTCAGGAAGTGATGTCACGTGCCACGCTTAGCCAATAGAGTGACTACTTTGAGCGCTAGAGAAAAGCGCCCTTGGATATCGTATTTGAAGACGCTGATTGGATTACATTTAGTTTTAAATGTAATTTTAGGGGAGGGGCCAGAGGGGTGAATAGGACGCACAAACAATTCTTTCTTCTTTCCACCGGGGGGTCAGCGCCCTAGCACCCTCTATGGACCAGCCGCCACTGGTAACCAGCCAGTGTCCAGTCAGCATTTCCCCATATTCAGCTCTCTACCATGTGTTTTATAAACTCTCTAGACTCCTCATTCAGAAACCTCACAGAACACAGATCTCAGTTTCTTGTCCATTTAGCATTACATATTCCTCCCTCGTCTGCTGCTAAATTGACCACATGCGCATTGGCCAGCAAGTAATAATCACACCATTACATGCATGCAGATGTATCCTGTTTGCCCTCAGCTTCTCCCTGATGGTTGCTCAACTGCTCCCTGCTGTATTTCCTTAGACGAACAGGCAGACTAAAAACCCCTCACTTCTCTTTCCCAACGCACTTGTTAAATCACAAATATATCTCAGTAATGTAACTTTGGCCATAACCTCATTTGGTGAGGTTGATGATTATTCTTTACTAGTCAATGTGGTTACATACGTCTTTATCATAATATAGGCCCATAATGCCTGGCTTAGCCCTCTAAAGCAGAGTGTCGTGCCCATGCGACGCTAGACATGTTTTGCTAAATATCCTTGGAACAGTTTATGATAAAGTCTCACTTTAAATTGTAACTCAATCAGGAGATTCTATTCCCTCAGAGACAATTTAATCATATCTCTCCATCGTCCACAGGATGACTGGCAGTGCCATGTGTGTGAGGATGAATGAGTGCCCGCCAGCCCACGTAAATTGAATCTCTGATGATTGAGCCGGACGCAGCCATTGGAGTGCAGAGCGTATGTGGTGCCAGGCAGTGCAGCAACCTTCCAGAAACGTCTCCTCCTATAGTACCATCACCACCACCACCCTGAGACTAGACTGGAGCTGTAATGTAAGCAGCAGGTTTTTAGTTGTGCCAGAGTTTTTCTCAGGGGACGCTGCTGCGCTGGTTCAGTCAGGCGATGTGTTTTGAATCAAGAAAGCGGTCGTCCTGCTCCCTGCAGTCATCTGTAGCCTCTAGTTTGAAAGGAAACATGGCAGTGCATTTGGAGGATCCATCGGATGGAGCCTGTCACGGCTGCTGGGGGTTGAATCCTATCGTCCTGCTATTTTCCTTGATCTGTAATTCAGTCTCCCCAGTTAGTAGCTAGATTAATACATTTAGTGGAAGTGGCAATAATCATATAATCTGGATAAAATCATTGCTTTATCCGTCTGATTCAGATGGCGCTATTGGCCATCTTGAGCCTCTCTTGATCCATACTCGAGCCACGCCATGAGGGCTTTCCAAATCTGTGGCAATTTTGGCACCAAGAGATTTTCATAAATCTATCAATACAGACCGTATTAATTAATGTTGTGTTTCTTTTTCAAGTGTAGCCAAGAGTAAAGACCTTAACCCTATTAAAACAGCAGTCAAATTGTATATGTTCAGCACTACGTTTGTTTACCGATGTTTTTAAGATTTACCAAAATTAAGAATTTATCGGAAAAATGCTAATTCTATTTTTCTTTTATCGGAAAACCGAGAGGAAATGACTAAATCCGGATTTAACACTACCATTAGAAAGAGGAGCATTTCCCCCATCCATATAATGTATGATTTGGCCATAATAAGGTCATGGTCAAGTTCAAGGTCAAATATGAATTTATAATACAAATGTATTATAATGTATTACTGTATCTACAAATCCTTCTGTTTAATCATCTTACCTTTATTCATTTGCTTAGATTATTTGTACACTTGATCTCAAGAAGGTGCTGAATGAGAACCTCAATGTTTTCATGGTGTTATTCACCAGCAAAGATGCAAAAGAAATCATAATTTATATTCTCCTTTGTTTCATCACAATTTACTCAAGCCTAGTAACGGACACAATATTTCTGTCACTGGGAATACATTCCCACAGCTCCCTAGATGTTCCTAGATACCAAGAACATGCTAAATGTCCTTGTAGAAGTGGAACAATCTTCCATTTGGGCATGTACCTTTAGGCGGAATTTCTGAAAATAGGGCTACAGCTTAACAGGAGGACAGCATTTACTCACCACCTTGGGGGGGGGTGGGTATCTCGCTGTCTTCCAGGGGCGGGGGAGAGCTCCTTCTCCATGACCACTGTCTGTCTGGAGATCTCCCCATTATTCCTGTTTGCCCCTGCTTAAACCCCCCCCATTAGTGATGCAGCTCACCTGTTCCTGTTCCACAGTGTGAGCAGGTAATCAGGGAGGTACCTGCCCTCAATCACCTTCTCCAGTGGCCTGGTTTGGGGGAACGTTCTCTGACATCAGCCATTTCCCTCTGACAGAGGCACTGGGGGTGCCACGATGGTCCTCATTCCAACTGATCAAAGAATCATAAATGTAGCAGCTTTAAAATGGCTGCAGTTCCAGCTTGTGTCCACGTCAGAGCCGGTGTCGTCTTTGTACCATGAACAAGTTTCAAATATAATTTCTATGCACGAGCCCAGAGATTGAAACCCAACGCTTGTACATAGTTTACCCTTCTGCCGTGTTCAGCCTCAATTGTAATACGTCTCTAAGCTTCCCACTGAAAACCCTAATGCATCTTGAAGCAGTCTGCTAAAAAGCTGAATGTATTTCTAAGCCTTGTAGTGAAATATTTTAACCAAGTATCCAACAACTTCTTGGCACGCAGGAGGATGATAATGCAATTTCATCCCAAAGAGTGTGGGAGGAATACCAGTCAGTTTACAAACACCCACACACACACACAATATCTCTCTCGCTCTCATTCACCCACACAATAGAGTTGAGAAAACTATTTCTGCCAACAGGATTTGACAGATAATACTGTTTGACAGACACACACATATACACTCACACACTTGCACACACACATACTGTCAAATACTACACACACACACACACACACACACACACACACACACACACACACACGTAAACTATTTTTATTATACACACAGAGACTTCTTTCAAATACACACACACACACACACGTAAACTATTTTTATTATATACACAGAGACTACTTTCAAATACACACACACACACACACACACACACACACACACACACAAACACACTGAGAATATTCTATCTGCCAGTGGATCAGACTAATCAAATCAGTCTAAAACGTCTTCCTCATTGACCGAAGTGAAACCCGAGCGCATGAGAAGTTAAACCCTGCCATGTGTACACGCACACGCACACACACACACACACTTATCTATCCATCTATATATCTATATCTCATGGTCACTTAGCTCAGTCCCCAGCACCACCTCATTTTACACAAGGGATCAAAACATCCATAAATAATTCAGCGCTGCTTTATATACACGAGACCAACGAGGTGATTTAAGGTGTTTGTTTCCCTCTGTGCCGCCTCCCTTGTTTCCCCTCGACCAGAACCTCGACCAGAACCGTTAGGGAGAGGATTCACTGTTGCTTTCGGGTCGATGAAACGTCTCGGATTGAAGGCGATAGGGGATTCCGAATCAATCAAGGGCGAGGGGTGCGTTTAATTTCATCCCGTCCTCTTCCCCGGTGCGCAGGGTGCGGCCCAGGGTTTAATTAGAATGCGTTTTAAATATTGATGGGAGTGGTTGTCCCCACTGTAAAGCCAGGGGAGGAAACCAGAGCAGAGCGGAGGAAACTGGATGAATTTCAAACGCACAGTGACAGCTCTGAGCCTTCCCCTCATTAATTAAAACAAGATGGATGGCCGGGAAGAATAGGTGAGAAAGAGAGACGTATGATGAGATGGAAAATGTCTTTATCTACTATTACCTCAAGATGATGGATGCATGGATGGATGGATGGATGAATGAATGCATGGATAGATGGATGGATGAATAAATGGATGGATGGATGAATTGATGAATGAATGCATTTTATTTGTATAGCGCTTTTCCAAACAAAGTTACAAAGTGCTTTACAGACAGAAAAACAGCAAACATCAGCAAAGGCGAAAATGTTTTATAGAAAATAAAACAAGACAAAAAGAGACAAAACACATTTCAAACAGTATTTGTAGTCAGATTGATAAAACATAACCGAAACCCATAACATTAGGAAAAACATTGAACAGATGTGTTTTTAAAAGTGACTTAAAAGAGGACACTGACTCTGCTAGCCTAAGATCCAAGGGCAAGGCGTTCCAGAGCATGGGTGCCCGGGCCGCAAAAGCCGGTCCCCCCAGGTGACCAGGCTAGTTTTATAAGGAACCAGGAGGGCCTTTTCCCGCGGATCTGAGGCAGCGTTCCGGAACATGGGGTTCACAAAGTCCACAATGTAGCCGGGGGCCAGTCCATGTAGGGCTTTAAAATCTTAAAATCAATTATGTAGCTCAATGGATAGATCGATGGATGGATAAATAAATGCATGCATGGATAAATTAACGAATGCATGGATACATTACTGGATGGATGGATGAATACATGATTACATGGATAGATGGATGGATGAATATATGGATAGATGGATGGATGGATAAATAAATGCATGCATGGATACATTATTGAATGCATCCATACATTACTGGATGGATGGATGAATAAATGGATGGATGGATGAATTGATGGATAGATAGATGGATGAATACATGGATAGATAAATAAATTGATGAATTGATGGATAGATGGATGGGTGAAACCATGGATAGGTGGATGGATGGATACATTAACGAATGCATGAATACATGACTGGATGGATGAATGAAGAGATGGATTTCTTCTCCAACTTGGTTACACACAGCACAGGGCTTTACTGGTGGAGCCTTTTCGTGTAGATCCAGGAAGATGAAAGGCCACAAGCCTGCAGCCTTTAAAACGTGAACCAGACCCGACACCTCACCATGTTTACAGATACAGGCTTTAACCTCATGTAAATGGAGGGAGGGAGAGAGAGAGAGAGAGAGAGAGAGAGAGAGAGAGAGAGAGAGAGAGAGAGAGAGAGAGAGAGAGATTGATGGAGGAGAACAGGGTAGGAAAATAATGAGAGAAATAGAGAGAGGGAGGAACAGGGGAGAGACAGAAGCAGAAGGAGTAGAGTAAAAGCTTTATTGGCCCTGTGGGGAAATGTGTCTCGGGCACAGAGATACTGTCCATTGCTTCACATAAAAACATCATAAAAACACAAGACGCGTTTAACACGACGCTAGACAGTTGATTCACATAAAAAACATCTTTAAAAAAACATAAAGGACATTTGACTGTACGTTTGACATTGGCAACGTGACGGCTTGAACGGAAACTGTAGGGATTAAAGTGTGAAAGTGCTGAGGCGCTTGTGTATTCATTGCACGTTGCTCTGTTGCACAAGATTTAGCATTGGAGTTCGGCAGCTTGATGGAGGCTGGAGCGAACGATAGCTTCAAGTGGTTTCATTTGCACATTGGCACACAGAGTGTTTATCCTGATGGCAGAGCTCCGTATTCAGAGAGGAGAGGGCGCTGAGGGTCCGCAATGATTCTTGTTGCTCGTTTCCTGATTGCCTGCTTGCACAGGCTCAAAGTCTTTCCTCTCTATTAGCTCCATGGCCATTTTGTGCAGAGAGACAGGAGAACAAGAGAGACACAGAGAAAGAAACAGAGAGGGAGAGAAAAAGAAAAAGAGAGACAGCGAGAGAAAGGCGTAAAATAAGAGTGGATGGCAAGAAAAGAGTTTAACCATTCATGCATCCATTTATTTATTGCGATTTATTCTTGAACCACTTATAGCACATGCATGAGTCTGGTTTCTTTTGAAAGGAAACATTCTGACACATTCTTTTTTTTTTATCTACTTTTTGTCCCCCTTTTTCTGTATTTTTCTGTCATCCCAATTTAGTCGTTATGCCAATTCCCTTCCTTCCCTCCCTTCCTGGTCGTTGCACGCATTTTCCCGCCACTTGCTGGTCTAGGGAGGGTTGATAGATACTATCACATGTCCCCTCCGATATATGTGGAGTCAGCGAGCCGCTTCTTTTCACCTGACAGCGAGGACTCTCACTGGGGGAGCGTAACGCGCGGGAGGCTCACACTACTTCCCCCAGTTCCCTTCCTCGCTGAGCAGGCGCCCCGACCGACCTGTAGGAGTCGCTGTTTACAACGACCAGGATACACACCCCACCGGCTTCCCACCCTCTAACACTGCCAATTGTGACCGCGTCTGGTGCTCATGCCGACAAGTCGGCAGGCTGGAATGTCAGAAAAAACTGTTGTGAAGCACTTTGAACTGCAACTTCTGTATGAAAAGTGCTATACAAATAAAGTTATTATTATCAATTGGTGAAGTTGACTATTACAAGCAGACAGAATCTATCTATTAGCTGGTGAAGTAGAAAGGAAAGAGCACATTAGTCCAGTCTTAGCTGCTCTACACACATTTGTATTACTGAATGACACTGTAAACAGAGAGCCTAAGTTGACTATTACAAGCAGACAGAATCTATCTATCAGGGTTAAGTTATTTTCACAGCCCTGACTGGCAGCACTTAGGCCATGTCCACACTAAAACGATTTTGGTCCGTTTCGTTTTCATTTAAAAAAAGTTTTCCGTAAACACGAAATCGTTTTTAAAAATCTAGTGCGTCCTAATGAGAACACTGAACCTGTAATGATCCCATACTCAGCCCTCCTTTGGGCTGTGGGGGGAGAAGGAACATTGGAGGCCTACCTTCCTCCAGTCTCATACCACCCTCTAGTGGTCACCAGCAGTTGGTGCAGACATTGATTACATTGTTAACTCACATGCTTACTTTGATTAATGGGATGATTAATGGATGATTAATTAACTTCCCCACCCTGGTGTGAATTGGTTTCCCTGGTTAGTGTTTTGGTATATTGCTTATTGTCTAGTGGTTAAATGTTCTTTTGGACTGGCCTGGCCAGCTGTTGTCAATCATCGTTAGTCTTGGTATTTAAGTGTGTGTCTTCCTCTCTTTTGGTTGTGGCGTCATCCCTCCATGTTACCCCCAGTTACCACTGTTTTCCCTTGCCGTCATGCCTCCTGTCATCTCTGCGTGTTGCTTTTTAACAGCGGAGGAGTGCAAGAATGTGACAATGTGACCATGTGACCGCGGCAGAGCGAGAGAGCGGCAGTGCGGAAATAGGCTGTCTATTGCCATTCTCTAAGACAAACGCTAACCTTAACCAGCTCCTTAACAGCGCCTAAACTTAACCTTTCTAACCTTAACCAACTCCGAAACAATGCCTAACCTTAACCTTAACCATGCCTAACCTTAACCTTAACCATAGAAAGAATATTGCCATTCTCGAAGACAAACTCTAACCTTAACCAGCTCCTTAACAGCGCCTAAACTTAACCTTTCTAACCTTAACCAACTCCGAAAAAATGCCTAACCTTAACCTTAACCATGCCTAACCTTAACCGGTGAAAGAATACACGTTAAAAAAAAGATGGGATTCAAACTTGAAACCAACAGACCGCAGGACCGCCGCGCTGCCAGGTGAGCTAAGCTTCGAATGAGAATCATGGCGGTTTACGGCTAAATAATGCCGCAAGCTCTGCCGCTCCGCTCTGCGGTTGCCGCGCCTGCCGCGGGGCGTGTCGCAGCCAATCAGGGAAAACGCGGAAGCATTCGGCGCACTCCTCCGCTGTTAATAAGCAATAGGCGTCATCTCTCCCGTGCCTTGCTGTTTTTGTATTAAGTGTTGTAAGTAGTTTGAGTATTCCGTTTTTGTTCTCGTGCCTCAGTTCGTTGTGTATTAGCCATTTATGTTCCGTTTTGTAACGTGTCGTCTTCCAGTAAAGTCCTGTCCGCAACTGAGCTCTCCTCGCCTTCCCTCACTACCCCAATCGTAACATGAACCGCTGAAACGCTGCCGCAAAAAAACACCAAAAGCAGAGAGGAAGAATGGAGCATGCGCAGTTTGCACCTACCTGCTCCTACCTACCGCCAATAAAAACAGAAGAAGTGAAGTGAGCTGACCTACTTTTCAAGAGACACGGCGCAATGTACTTTGGGGGTGGAGAGGGAGAGAGAGAGACCGCCGGCTCAAACTACTGTCACGTTTTAGACTCAAACGTGAAAGTTGTAAACGATACTTAAAAATATAAGAGATGAAACACTTTTGAAGGTATTTATTATAAACAGTTTAACAAGCAATGTATAGCAAGGTACAATTTGTAATCTAGATTGTTACAACCGGCCGGTTGAGTATATAAAAGAAAGAAGAACAGTCAAGTCATTGTGAGTCAGTCCAGCATGTCTCGTCCGTGCAGTCCAGTCCAAGCAGAGAAGAAGAAGAAGTGAAGTGAAGTCCAGTGGTTTCTCTATCAGGGTGTTTTATTGGTCCCCTAGTCCAGTGTGTGTACGTGGTGTCTCTCCTGAGTGCACATTGTGTGTCTGTGTGTATTGGTCAGTCAGTATGTCCGCCGTGCATGAGTGCATGTAACGCACATTTACGTGTAAGTTTGTGCATGTGTGTCTCTATGATAACGATCTGTGATTAATGGAGACTGGACTATGTGACCACTGGATGACCTAGTCGTATTTTATTCGGCTTGTGGCATCTTGTTAATTTATGTGATCCGGCTTATCTAGTGCCGGTGAGTGCAAGGGTGTGTCTGTGTGTGTGTGTAGGTGTGTGTGTGTGACAGTGAGAGTGAGTGAAGGGGGGGGGGGCTGTGCTGTGTAGTGAAATGTATCAGTGTGTCTCCTGCAGTTTTATGGAGAATCACTACGTGGAATTTAGTAATTATTTGTCACTACCTGTTGGAATACTTGTCCCTGTGTGTGTCCAGTCATTTCGACTAGCAAACGTTGTCTGTATTTACTTGGTTAGCTATTTAGCTAATGTGGATAGCATTTTGAATAGCATCAATGCTAGCTGGCTGGCTAGTGGCTACAGCTTTATTTACTAAATTATGGAGGCTTTTTAATCGTCAAGGTAAGAGAGGATTTGTCATGATCAACTGAAGGGGTATGCTATGGAACCGTTTGCAGCAAAAAGCCCGATCAGGCTCAATACCTTCTGCGCCATGAACGCAACTAAGTTACTTGTTGTTGTGATGTTGGCTGAGAGTTTGTGCATGCGGGGTAAGGGAGAGGTGGGCCAAAACGTCATCGGTTCAGGAGAAGCCGCGTATCACTTGTAAAGATGGTGGCGTAATGGGGGGCGTCTCCAGGCGTCTTCAGAATTGCGCACTCTGGAAGCTGGTATCAAAAAGTACCGTCTTCAGGCTGCCAGAACGCAGTTCCGTGTGGCAGAATGATGCAAAAAATTATCAAATACTTTGGTTTTAGTGTGGACATGGCCTTATACTGACAGCTTACAGTATGTTAATGCTATTCAGTGAGGGAAGTGGCTGGGGGGCTATTGTTAACGCCCAGCAGAAACAGATAGGTGTTAATTCTAGCCTTCTCTTCAAGAGCCATTTTCACAGCTTAAAGCAAACAGAAATAAAACTGCTGTACAAGATTCAAATGAGCACATCATCTTCAAAACATTCTCATATTTCAACGTATGACACATCATTTGAAAGCTTACATTCTGTACTGTCACAATCTGGACAAATCTGGAAAATGAAAATGGAGACATGTGGGCACAAACGCTGGACTGGGTCACAATTGTGTTAGTATGGATGACCGACCAAGCCGGAGGTACCGCTGACAGCTGGATTCGATACCAGTGTCTCTGCGGTGGTAGGCAGTCGCTTAGTCCACTGCGCTACCCAGCCACCCGAACATTCTGACACATTCTGAACAGGAATTGTTCAGGAAATAATCACTCTGAGTGATAATGTAATAGAGTTACAGAGGTTTGAACACATTGAAGTAAAAGTTTTGTTTACTCACGTCTTTGTTTACTTGTTGCCAGATGCCTGTTTTTGGGTATATAACAGTTCCATAGCCTGAAGTCTTATAGTCATACAGGTCCAAAGTTGATAAAAATTCCACGGAAGATTTGTGTTTTACAAAGGTTCATGTAATGTGTGTACCGCAATAATTCAGCGTTATTATCCAAAATGGCCGTCCGCTTCCATTCATTCAGACGTGCAAGTCAAAACAAAGAACGTGTTGGTCTTCTTCTGCCTCCTTCTCGTTGCAATCAGCGCTCGTCTGGGATCGTTTTCGGAGCAGACGCTCCTTGGCTCAAACGGTGGTCAATAATGTTGCCATGACTGGTCAGTTCAGGACAGTTTACAACCGGACGTGGTCACTCGTTGGAGCGGCTTGTCAAATTATGCTCGCCGGATATTTTGTCTTGTAACTCGAGACCCGAAGCACGCAATAGGTTGAGTGTGGTGACGATCGAAAGGCGGCAAACTCAACTTTCCATTATGGGGAGAAACGCAGCCCTGACAGACGAGAGCAAAGTTCTGCGACATGCACACATCCCGTTGAACATTAAGAGGTTAAGACAAGCTGAGCGACAGGAAGAAGGAAGATAGAGAGAAGTCAGAATCAAGATTTGGAGTTGAATGGAGATGTATAACACACTAAATATGTGTTAAAGATCCCCTCCAGATGTATTTTAAACCTTCTAATCTACATTGAATAAATTTCTAACCAAATTGTTCAATAAACTACTGAAAATGGCTTAGCAGCATCTCTACCCTTTACCCTCATTGAAAATGTAAGGAGCCGTGAATATGCAAGAAGTAAGTTGAGATGGGAGCGACAGAAAGGAGGTGATGGGGAGAACAGGAAACACGAGGGGAGAGAAAGAGTGCACAGAAAGGAGAGAAAAATTAAGAGTCAACAGGGTGAGAAGGAAGCAAGGGAAGAACAGAGGGCAAGAAGGAGGGGACAAAGTAAGAGAGAGTTGCTGAACGGAGTTTAGACGGAGGACAGGGGTCGTGGCCTTGACTAATGCCACCATACGCTCTGCTGACAGGACACCAGCAGGAGACTGTCAGGAGAGTCCGAGAGAGAGAGGAAAAGAGAGGGAGGGAGAGAGGAGAGGAAGAGAGGAGCGACTGAGAGTAGAGAGTTGCTAAAAGGAGAGAGCAGTGGAAAGAGGAGAGGAAAGAGAGAAGAGGAAAATAATGTACACTAGTGGCGTGACCCAGTGGTGCAACACTGCTGCTAAGAGCACCACAGAACACAGACAGAGAGAGAGAGAACAGTATAATGAACAGAGAGAGGAAGAGAGAAAGAGAGAGGGATGGGGGAGAGAGAAACAGGGAGAGGGAGTGAGAAAGGAAGAGAGAAAGAGAGGAAAGAGAGAGAAATATAGCCCTTTTCCACCAGAATTAGTTCTGTCCAGTTTCGTTAAGGACTTGGTACTGTACCTGGCTTCCGGGTCACTGAGCAGCACGGTGGTGTAAGAGTTTAGCCATCGATTCTGCAAACGTTTAAATGGCAATTTACAGTTATTTAATTTTTAATAATTGTATTTAATGTACAGCACAAAATCAAATGTTTACCTCTACCGTCCCCTCCTCCGGCCACTTTGATTAGGAACCGTCCCCTCCTCCGCCCGCTTTGATTCATAACCGCCTCCCCCCCCTCCCTCTGCCCACTTTGATTCAGGACCATAAGCCGATTCTATCCAATCTAACCCTTTCCGGTAAACATCTGCATCAGCCGATTCTATCCTATCTAACCCTTTCCGGTACACATCTGCATCTGTCGATTCTATCCTATCAAGCTCTTGACGTTACTGGTGGTTATTCTATTCCATCAGTTGGTCAGGGAATCTCTACAGCCGTCTTTGAAAGGAAGGCCTCTCTCGCCGCGAGGAGGTGCGTAGCACCAGCGCAACAGTCTAAACGTGATGCAAGCTGACTTGGGAGTGTGAAAACCAACGTCTCCGGGATATAAACTTAATTTACCACTCTACAAAAGTGTATCGCAGCTTTATCAGGTTGCACTGATTGAATACAGGCTGGTGTGTGCAAACGGCGTAATGCCATCAGATCTAACACAGAGATTATTAAAACGCTCACAGAACGCCTGGAAGACACTCACTCAGATCCAACGTGAGATGAATTCTTCTGCCCGCAGGGGGGTGGGAGGGCGGTGATCCCACCACATTTCTGCAGTGGCTTCACCGGCTTGGCTCCCCGGTCTTGCGTCGAGGGAAGATAGGGGTCGAAAGAGCACATTGGATATACAGTATACTGCCGCGGAATCGGATAGTAAGAACTCCAACAGAACACTGATCTTCAAACTACTTTTTGCGATTCTGAAAGCGATCATGGGTGCATGCAGAGCTGCCGGCGCTTCCGTCTCCTATGAGGGTCATAAGCGACTCATATTTGCAGACTATTCTGCCCCTACCTCCGGGCTAAGAAAGGCATTTGCCAAAGTGATGTCCAGACTCTGGAAGAAGGGCATCCGACACGTCTTTAATCTATCCAGCTACACTAAAGGTGTCTCATAACAGCAAGCGGCTCCTGTTTGAAACCCCCGGAGGACCCTCAGAATTTATTTTCTGAGCTGCGGTGATGAGTCTCCTGCGGGGGGAGACCTGTTCCAATTCCGTGGATCTGACACGTGGATTCAGTAATTCACCACACACAATGACACTTTTTTAGCGTGTGCGCACACACACACACACACACACTATGTGCATGTCACACACACAATATATATTTCTGCCATTGGTCTATTAGAGTAGACTATAGACCTGTGAATCATGAACCATCAACATGGGATCACTACAGCGCTCCAAACGCAGAAGTAATACTCAGGGCTGGATCCACAAAGAATGGATTGCACGGTGCTAGTTGCACCCTACTTACAATTCATTATAAATTGAAAATGGGGGACCCTGGTGTAAACAAGACGGAAGTCTTTCTCTGGTCTGCATCCCCTTAACAATTGTGCGTATTGAGCCTTACTGTATTCTACCCATTCTACAATCTGTTAAAAAAAATTCAATCAATCAAAATTTGATTGATTTCAATATTTTCTGAGTACAATTACTAGCAATGTTTTTAGCAGTTAATTCGCAACCAGGATCCATCATCCTGAGTCAAACATATTCTATGGGAAGTAACAGCATGTTGTATAAGAGGCATGTGCACCTCTTCCTCCTCTCATTTGAATATAGAACGCAATATTAAATCTGCACTCTAGGAGAATGAAATATCCCGCCTTGAATCTCTTCAGGAATCCTGCTTTTATGATGATAGAGAGATGGAATTATCTACATTAAAATATATAGTATACGTCACTAACAACTTCTAAAGCAGAGTTCTTGCACCTCGGAACCTGTTAACACATTCGGGGCCATTTGGATCCGTCTAATCCCACTCTGATACGGCCAGCAAATCAAAACAAACTTTCATTGTGCGTGAAGCTGTTTGTAGAGCTAAATCTATACTTTATAGTATTGCTATCTATCCATTCTCATTGTCAATTGACACTATAAACCGCCCCTTCAATATGCCTTATACAAATAATTTTTTCATCAATACGTTCCAATTTTATAGCGTCGTGAATATGAACTATATAGCAACATGTTCTGGGGTATTTCCTGGAAGGAGAGTTGCAAGGCGCTAAGCTAATAACGTTAAATCGAATGGCGTTTCGACCATAGACCAGCTAGAGATGAAAATCAAAATGCATTTGATCTGTATCATGGTCCACCATGACTGCATGAAAGGGGGGGGGGGGGGGGGGGGGGCGGGGGACGTCGTTTCGGATTATTGATTACCAATAACGGCATTAGCCTCAGTAACCTAATTCGCTGACCGGGTGGATGGCTATCAAAGCAAGGCCCGATCAAGCTGTAATTGACGTCAAATAGCTCTTACCTTTGACCGGTTGGACTGCAAAAAGGATTTCCCAGTTATCGATCGCCATCTGGTAGATCCATATGTCCATTGGCTGATGATATATTCCTTTACTGCATACTGAATTCGGCGTCGCAAAAGGTATTCCAAGCTACATGCTACAGACATAGCTTCAGGTTAGCAGGAAAATTCACTGCATGATGAAAAAAAACTTCATCTGTTCTGCCACAGGGAACACTGCATTATCGAGACAGCGCCCCTACGAGGATCTGGCCGGTAATGCACTTTTCCGAATTCCAAGAGTAGGGTAAATCTGCAGTGCCGCAGGGTGACATTGAGTGGGATATTACAATGGCATAAAAGCCAAAACAACCTTGCCACGGACATGTTCGTGGCCCTCAACCGTTGGATCCGAAACACGGACATGTCCGTGGTTGGCCGGGAATGTGTTAAGATAACTATGAAAACACAGAAGCCAAGTCGATTTTTGGCATCGAGACTTAAGCAAGCCAATCAGAACAACTAGCATCCATAGACATGATCAAAGTGCTGATGGAGAGTTATGCACTATTTCCTGGTAAATTAACAAAACGTTTACCTCCTTTTACTCTAAATTATACACATCCGAGTCTCAGAGGGATAACTCTGTAATGTTGTAATTTCTCAATTCTCTCAATCTACCTAGGCTTAAACTAGAGGCTCCCATCACTCTAACTGAACTGAAGGATGTGCTGGAGTCAATGCCAAAAGCAAAACCACCAGGAGCTGCCTGTGACTCTGTGGGAACTGGTTAGTCCAGTCATCTTGGATTATATTAACTTCTCACTGGGATCACAACATCTTGCAGCTATGGGCGCTTGTCAATTTCAAACTGGTCTTATCAAGACGACTTGACACTTGTATCTCATCCTTGGTACACCCAGACCAAGCTGGTTTCATTAAAGGCCACTGTGCTTTAGTCTGTTGAATAATACATATTATTGAAGCAGCATCAGTTTAGGAACAGCCCTGTGCTATCCTCTCTCTTGAGGCAGAGAAAGCCTTTGACTGTTAGCCCTTTTGGAGCCGGTTCCCGAACGTAATCTCGCACCGGCCAGCGCGTTCAGACCGGGATTAATTGGTTCAGAACGTGACAAATCGGTGCTCAGCTGGCACCGGAAAATAGTTGTTTTTTCCTCGCGAACCGTGACATCATCAGTGGGCGTGTCATATTCTAGGCTGTGAAGACGGGGAAAGTAGAGAGTCGGCATTGCACTCAACCGATTCATTCAACAGGAAGCGATTTGCGAGTACAATACACCATCCAACCAGAGTGGATAAAGAAATGCTCCAGAAATGAATATGCGTAGGGAAAGGCTTAACGAGTCAGCGCGAGAGCGCACACACAAAAGCACACACGGACACACCATGATATCGCATTTATTAATGCCAAATAATGGACGACGACCGCAATTGGCACTTTTGCACTCTCTTTAGAACCTTTAGCAAAAGCTGTCAGACACCATCAATATATATCACCGATATGTCATTGTACTTATCTAAGCCTATTCCTCTGTAAAGTCTCTTTGAGGATATTGGGACATTTTCTGACTACAGGATTAACTGGATAAAATCCCGCTCAATGTCTCTCAATCCTGTGGCCAGAAAAATCACCCTTCCTTCCATATTAGTTACTATGGAGTGTACTGGTTTGAATTACTTGTGAATAGCAATCCGCCACAGCATTCCCTCTATATTGTTAAAGATAATTACACCCAGTGTTGTAGTCAAGTCACTGAATCTCGAATCCGAGTCGAGTCCCCATTATCCTAGTCCGAGTCAAAGTCATCAAGGTTGAGTCCACTCCACTCTGGCAGTCAAAGAAGTGACATACAAATAAAAAAGATCTACATTAACCTCTTCCGGTACCGGACCGCAGATGACATCACGTCATAAATCAATCTGTCTAGAGTAGACTGTATGAAATAATGTTGCGTTTTCTTTTAAAATGTATCCAAGAGTAAACATGCTAACCATGTCACAACAGCAGTCATATGTATATTTTCAGCAATTCAGCAAAGCACTCGTCTTGATTTGCATGCAAATTTAATTACGCCCCCAAGCAATGACCAAAGTCACACACAAACAGCCTTTTTTAAACAAAGACATTTTACTATTAGAGATAGTATAACTGTTCGCTTTTATAGTAAATATGTTCTTAGACATTCTAACTGTGTTAATACATTTTTTATTTTTTTACATAAAAACAATGTTTTATAAAACTTCTGGTGTGAATTACGCGAAGTGCTGAAACATATTACATCTTGTACATTTCATGGTATGACCTATATAGAACAATAATTTTCTTTTGACTGGCTATGACTTTCACCTTCCCCCAATGAGCTAACCAGGGTATACATGTTTTTTTGTGACATTTTCAACCAACTAGGCCTCCGTACCTTCCAAGACCTTAGGGAGTCTAATTATTTACCAGGCTCCTTGTGTACTGCCCTAGAAATTAGTACCTTGGGACTAGTGTGTTTTCTACTAGAGATGTTCCGATACCATTTTTCCCTTTCCGATCCGATTCCGATACCTAAGCTTTGGGTATCGGCCGATACCGATATTTATCCGATACCAGTGCATAAAAAAAAAAAAAAAAAAAAAAAAATATATAAATTATACTTTTTTTTTTTTCAGATACTGTTATACTGTTTTTTAGTAATAACTAGAACGTATGGTATTTATTCAACAACAGGTGATTGTATAGATTTGTATTAGTATCATTAATCAATGAGTATGGGCTGCAGCACTGCAGATATACCCTACTCCAATGATCCACACGGACATTAAACGGTGTTGCACTCGCTACTCAGTGGCTCTGCAGATATACCCTATTCAGTCTGTAAGCTAGTGGCAGATAGAACGTTCATGTTGTGATTTTTGATGCAAAATAAATATTCAACATTCTCTTTTGAAACTCCGCCTCAGACTCTTATCCTTTGGCACTTGCTGTACTTTGCTTGCAGGTCTGCAGCCATTATTGCTGGATTATAAATAGCACCAACTTTAGACACGGTAACGTTATCAAGCTAAGCTAACTGACCTAGCTCCCCTTCCCGCATCGACATTAAGATAACGTTAGTAATAGTCAGCTAACGCTAGTCCGTAGCTACTTAACTTAAATACAATTCACCGTGGGTGCATTATTGTTGATAGACGGTCACGGACAGTGTTAGGTCCTGGAGAAAGGACAGGCGATCATCTGATTTGATGTAACGTTAAAAGCGGATGTTGTTCCAACTAGCTATCTTTCCAGCTAATGCTATCATAACACCAGCCAAACACATCCCGATTCCCGTCCGAGCTCCCCGTCACACCGCACTGTCGGGGACAATGGAATTTAAGAAAGTGTATCTGCTGTTAAAATGACACAGCATCACACTTTAAAACATGTTCATTTTATAATCCTCACTCTCGGCAGGAGATAAATTACATCATGGGATCGGAGGCTAGAATTTACGTGTACTCGCCGATACCGATACTAGCATTTTAGGCAGTATCGGCGGCATTTCCGATACTAGTATCGGTATCGGAACAACTCTATTTTCTACATCCTCTGTTAAAACATTTTCATTCTGTTATAACATCTGGGTTTGTATCCACAATCTATGATAAATAATCAAAACACAACATTAACCCCCAAAATGGTCTGAGACATTGACATGCATTAAAGCATTCCGTCTCCAGACGGATTTCCGTCAATTTGATTGGGGAGATCCGTCCATTTGATTCGCAGTCTGACGGAAGTATTTGCATGATTTGTAGATGCATACAGATTGAAACAAAATTGAGCCAATCAGAGGCGCCAAATATGGAAAAGGGCTTTTTTTTCCTATCGCGCCAAGCAGTCATCATCACTCAGCGACTCGAGAGACGGGTCGCCTTTTTTGCAGCCTCACGCGTCAACTGCTTGTTTACCAACGTCACAGCCACCACGCTGCTTGCACTCGCTGCTATATACCGATTAGCTAACGTTAGCTTAATAGCGTCTGTTAAATGGAAGGAGTAAGCCGGCCACTAAAAAGAGAACCCACCGCGGGGTTCTCAGATGAAAAGGATGAGCGGCACCACCTAACAAAAAGTTTAGAGAGGAGAGGACGTTTGAAGAGACTGGCTAGGCAGCGCTACTGGGGGCTGTAGTGGTGAGTTAACTTGTTCCGTGTGCCGCAACGATGTCAAAAAGAAAAACAGAAACAACACGTTTGTCATTGTCGTGTTACTTCACAGTACAATATGTGAGTCCCCTGCTGTGGTTGTGAGTATACGTTTATTAGCTTAACTCCGTAGCAACATCACACAGGTGTATCTGTAGACATTCTCCTCCCCACCGTATATATTCTCTCTGTCAGGATCTATGGGTAACATTACTGTATATTTGCATATCGTATATGTCACAAATGTAACAGTACTATATACCTGTAGTATGTCCCTATGCCATAAATGTCATGATGTCAATGTCATGCATGTCATAAATGTCACTGAATTGAAAATGGGGGACCCTGATGATGTAAACAAGACAAACGTCTTTCTCTGGTCTGCATCCCCTTAACAATTGTGTGTATTGAGCCATACTGTATTGTACCCATTCTGCAATCGGTTAAATATTGATTGATTGTTATAACGGATTGCAGAATGGGTACAGTACAGCTCAATACACACAATTGTCAAGGGGTTGCAGACCAGAGAAAGACTTTCCTCTTTACATCAGGGTCCCCCATTTTCAATTAATCATAACATGTATGACATACATGACATACAGATAGATAATACTGCTACATCTATACATTTATGACGTACCAGATTTACACAGTATTGTTTGTGATACAATAAGAGTCTAAAAAAGAGAGCATATACATTTGACGAAGAAACTGTACATTGGAGGAGGTTGGGTGGAGGGGGGGGGACTGTACATTGGAGGTGGTTGGGGAGGGTTGGGTAGGCGGGGTGGGGGGGTAACTGTACATTGGATTATCGACGAAACCGAAACAAGTAGGCTCCCTTAAAACGCCAACGCTATTAAAAAGAAATACAGTGGAGGTTAAAATAAGAATATGACTTGGCCTGAAAAAATTTTCAGTCAGGAGATTTTTTTTTGCTTTAATCCCTGCATTGACAAGCTCGGATTTGAAGGACTGACCTAAGATATGGAATAATATCTTCTCTTCCAAGAGCCTGGCTCATTAGCTGATTCACATTACGTTTGCACATAGTCTACTTTACAACTGCAGATGAAGACTGAAACTTACAGACTTAGTGAGCTGTGTTCCTTTTTTTTATAAATCTTTTTTTTCAACATGAAACGAAACATATCACAATACAATAATAATAATAATAATAATAATACATAAAAAGTAGGGATGCTCGATATTGGCTTTTTTACCGATACCGATATACCGATATTGTCCAACTCTTAATTTCCGATACCGATATCAACCGATACTGATATATGCAGGGTTCCCCCCCCCCCCCAAAAAATGGAATAATTTCAGGTAATTAACATTACATATCTCTTGTTGTGGAATTAACACAACATTATGCATACTTTTGACAATAAATAAAATCAGAATTTGTTCTTACTTGCTTGCCTGGGTAAATAAAGGTTATAGAAATGTAAACAAATTATTATAATTATTTTTTTTTTGAAAACCGATACCGATATTTTCCGATATCACATTTGGAATGCCGATATCGGCCGATAATATCGGTAGGCCGATAATATCGGACATCCCTAATAAAAAGACATCACAGGACAATAAATGAACACGAAATTAAGTGTGCACACTGGAACGGAACCCATTCGAAACAAAGGAGAGAGAGAGAGAAAGATAGACAAGGCCGCGGCCCCTACTAATCTGTCCATACGGACCTCTGACAGGTCACCAGCAGGGGGGAACTCTCTGTGTGTGTGCATGTGTTGTGTGTTGTGTGTGTGTGTGTGTGTGTGTGTGACCAATGTTCCAGGAGCGTATTCTGGCTCTAATAGGCAGTCTGGCTACCTGCTGCCTGCCTGATGTCTGCCAGTGTCATGCATATTCATCACAACACAAAAACACTCCACAGAGACGCAGGCAGGTGCACGCACACACAGGGCCGCCGTGTCAGTCTCCCTGGGCCCTGGGTTGAGATGGGACCCAAAAAAACCCTCTTTAACCTCCTCTTTTGCACATGGGGGGGGGGGGGGGGGCTTTTGAGATAATCTTGTCCCAAATCACAGGGTAGGCCTACATGTACACACGCACGCAAACTGTGGATGAGCCCAAATTTGAATATGAATTCGGAAAAGCACGGATAATGTGATGGACACAGGTATTGTTTATAGTTGAATATGTTATTATTATCCAAAATAGTTTTTAAAATGTTTACTTCACTCCAATCTACCCCATCTCTGACCTGGCCAAAACCCCTCTTCTCTGACTATAAAGGTCTACGTTTTAGTTGATTCTAGAGCTCTATGGAGGATACTAGGCCTGTATCATTCCTGGAGTCATCCGCATAACTCTTAACCTATTTGTACTTCGATACTCTGTTAACTAAGTCTATATTTGACTATGTACAGTACATCTTTGATCCAGCTAAATTCCTCCGCGTTTTTATATGTAAAATGTTTGTGGGGCAATGATTTTTGTGGAATGGGGGGGGGGGGGGTTGAAAGCGAAAATATTTTGTGTAAAGAAACACCTTATTTATTACATTCTGATGCTTTCTTTTGCACTTTGTAATGGATTAAATGAACTGCTATTATAGACCTCAACGCCACTGAAGGCCACACCGAAGCACACATACAACTTTTTAGAGATTCTATGACAACCACATTATGACAACAACCTTGTCTTTAAACATAACACTACCATCATCAAGCGATTCAACACAACAGCATTGCCAAAGCACGGACCATGACCATAACATTAGGATGATAAAATCAGTGGCGATTTTACCACTGGGGCACCAGGGGCACGTGCCCACCCTGAAATCTCAGGTGCCCCTGAGGTGCCACCCCAGAATTTTTTTTTATTTAATTTTTTTATAAAAAACCCTAACTAACCCTACTGTCATCATGCACTTGTCCTAATATACTAACCTACACTGTAGCACTTTGACAACACTTTGATGAACATTGTTACTCAGCTGATAGAGTTGTGCCCTTCCTGATGACTTGTCGCTTTGGATAAAAGCGTCAGCTAAATGACTAAATGTATGTGCCCCCATTGTGCCTTTGCCCTAAATTACTAAATGTATGTGCCCCCATTGTGCCCCTTCCCTAAATGACTAAATGTATGTGCCCCCATTGTGCCCCTGCCCAAATTGGCGCAAGCTGATGCAAATTTAAACCAGTCCGTAGCACTCTGGTTACAGAGTATTAGTATGGCGCTGCTCCGACCGGCTGCCTTTCTGTTCGCTCCGTCGAGACTGTGTTTACTTTTGTTAATATTTATAGTTTTTAGAGTTTTGTTCGTACCAACTGTTGGTGCATTTAATGTATATGACCGTCAGTCACTCATAGACATTGGATTACGGGAAACTTACCAACTGGATTACTCACTGGAACAGCTTTCCGTACCGCATCAATGGCCTGAAGAGATTCTCCGGAGATTTGGACCAGATCCTTTGTTCCCAGAGCCCAGGAAAAGACGACGAGGAAAGAGGGCTGGGATCCGTAACATGCTGAGATCCAGACGCCACCGTACACCACTGCCCAGTATATTGCTAGCCAATGTACAATCAATTGACAATAAACTGGATGACATCCGAGCAAGGATTCAATATCAAAGAGACGTTAGGGACTGCAACGTCCTCTGCTTCACCGAAACATGGCTAACACCGGACGTCCCAGATCACGCAATTCAACCAGCGGATCACTTCTTTATCCATCGCAAGGATCGGTCATCAGAGTCCGGTAAACAACGTGGAGGAGGTATTGCCTTCATGTTTAACAAAAATTGAAGCGATCCAACTAACGTGAAGGAATTATCCAACCACTGCTCCCCAGAACTGGAATATATAACCATCAAGTGTCGTCCTTTCTTCCTCCCGAGGGAGTTAACGGCGATCGTCCTGATCGGAGTGTATATTCCACCGCAAGCCAGCAACAAGGTTGCGCTCTCCAGACTACACGACGAGGTAAATAGAATACAAGTGGCTAACGTTAACGCCGCCATTGTGGTGCTGGGATATTTCAATAGCGCCAATCTGAGAAAGGTATTGCCTGACTTCTATCAGCATGTGACTTGCAACACCAGAGGCGGTAACATCCTAGATCACTGTTACACGCAATTTAAAGGTGGCTACAAGGCTCATTCTGATAGTGGCTTTGGTAAATCAGATCACGCGTCCATTTTTCTTTCACCAAAGTACAAACAGAGAATTAAAAGTACTCCCGTAGTCTCGCGAGAGGTGCAGAAATGGGATTTGACGTCAGAGGAGACGATCCGGTCAGTGTTTCACTATACAGACTGGAATGTGTTCCGCGACACAGATAACATTAATGTCTACACGGAGACAGTGCTGGACTATGTTTGTACTAGGGTGAAAGAAACAATCCCCACTACCAAAATGAAAGTTTACCCAAATCAAAAACCCTGGGTAGACAAATCCGTCCGTGAAGCTCTGAGAGAGCGCACCAAAGCATACAACGACGGCCTAGTGGCAGGCAACATGAATGACCACAAGGTGGCGCGATACAACGTAAGGAGGACAGTGTCAGAGGCCAAACGGCGCTACAGGGATAAAATTGAACTCCAATTTGAACAAGCTGACTCTAGAGCTATGTGGCAGGGGCTCAAAACGATGACAGACTACAAAGGCGCCTCCCTCAAACTGAACAGTGACATCTCCTTAGCAAATGACCTCAATACCTTCTATGCGAGGTTTGATGCTGGTAATAACAACACCAGCTCACAAGCCTCGGCAATGGGGGGGGGGGGGGGGGTCAGCTGCTGATGGAGGCGCAGTGTTCAGGGTAACAGAGCATGAGGTGAGGCGGACCTTTAAAAAAGTGAATATCAGGAAGGCAGCAGGTCCGGACGGCATCCCCGGCCGCGTCCTAAAAGTCTGTGCCGACCAACTGGCCCCAGTATTCACTGACATATTTAACCTGTCCTTAGAACAGGCTGTCATCCCCACCTGCCTGAAGAAGTCCACTATTATCCCTGTACCCAAAAAATCCAAGCCTGCTTGCCTCAACGACTACCGCCCTGTAGCTCTCACCTCCATAGCCATGAAGTGCTTTGAGAAGCTAGTAAAGGGCTACATCTGCTCCTCCCTCCCCATCAACATGGACCCCCTGCAATTTGCATACCGCCCCAACAGGTCCACGGAGGACGCCATATCCCATGTGCTGCACACAGCAGCATCACACCTGGACAAGAGGCAGGGGAACTATGTGAGAATGCTATTCATCGACTACAGCTCGGCATTCAATACCATAGTCCCCTCAATACTCATAGCCAAGCTCAGGGACCTGGGCTTGGGCTATGACCTCTGCCAGTGGGTCTTGGACTTCCTGACTGGCAGACCCCAGGTGGTGAGAGCAGGCAACTGCACCTCCTCATCCATCACCCTCAATATAGGGGCCCCCCAGGGCTGTGTTCTGAGTCCCCTCCTCTACTCCCTGTACACACACGACTGTGTGGCTCAGCGGAGTAGCAATACAATCGTCAAATTTGCTGACGACACAGTGGTGGTGGGCCTGATCTCTGCCAACGACGAGAGGGCCTACCTGGAAGAGGTCAAGGTCCTGGCGGGATGGTGCCAGGAAAACAGCCTCTCCCTGAACGTCAGCAAAACAAAGGAGATGATTGTGGACTTCAGGAGGTCGGGGGTCAAGGACTACAGCCCCCTCAGCATCGACGGGGCACCGGTTGAGAGAGTCAACAGCTTCAAGTACCTCGGGGCCTACATATCCGAGGACTTGACATGGACCACACACATTAACAGTGTTGTGAAGAAGGCACGACAACGCCTCTACTTCCTCAGGCGCCTAAGGAAGTTCCAAGTCAGCCAGAAGATCCTTAAGAACTTCTACTCATGTACAATAGAGAGCATCTTGACCGGCAACTTCACCTCCTGGTTTGGGAATAGCACTGCACAAGACCAAAGCAGACTACAAAGAGTGACACGTTCAGCCGAACGCACAATTGGAGGGGGGCTCCCCACCCTCCAGAACATTTACTACAAGCGTTGCAAGGGCAAGGCTAAGAGAATCATTAAAGACTCCAGTCACCCGAACAACTGCCTCTTTGAACTGCTGCGGTCAGGCAAGCGATACCGGAGTCTCAAGGCGAGCACAGAAAGACTCAGAAGAAGCTTCTATCCCCAGGCCATCAGGCTGCTAAACGAACAATGAATGAACACTACACAACAACAACCACCAAACGCACATAGCACACACATCCACACGCACACACCCACTTTAAACAAACACACTGTAGCACCCACTCCACACACTTTATAGCACACACCCACTTTAAACAAACACACTGTAGCACCCACTCCCCACACTTTATATTTATATTTATGGATGAAGGATTGCACTACAACTCGTACACCTTACTGTAAATTGTACCTAAAATTGTACCTCATCCCATTTCTGCTTTGCACTAGATAGTACTGTACATTAGTACACTGCATAGTATTGTGTATTGTATATTATATGGTAACTCAGAACATTGTACATATGTCTATACCGAACACTGTGACCTCATTTTCTTCTTCTAAATTCATGCTATATTATGTTATTATGTTATTTGATACTATCTTGTCTAGCACAGTCTCTGGAGCGTAACAGTAAGAAGCATTTTGTATGAAAGTATTCTGTACTTCTGTATGACAACTATTAAAGAACTTGAACTTGAACTTGAGTAGTTACACAGGGGACTATAATTTGCCGGCGCGGAAGGAATAAAGGATACATAACCTCTCAAGTTCAATGTGGGTTCTTCTGAACCGGTAACAGCTGATGTCGAAATGATTGACAACCATTGTAGGTGTAGCCAAGGAGCGCATTTTGACTGCTTCAAGAAGCAACCCTTGACAACTCCAGCGCTGATTGCAATTTGGAAGTGCAACGACGACAGACTGAGAAGCCGGGTGCACTGCAAATTCAGTCAGAACAACTTCAAGAAGACAAACTTACCTCACTGCTTTCATGTTCAACTCAGATTCGGCTCAAACAAGGGACTAAACATGTTTCGCAATTATGCCACATCAATGTGGAATGCCCTACCCACAGCCGTAAAAAAAATGTGTATCCCACCTTCAAAACCACTCTCAAAGAAAGACAAAGAGCACCTGGCCCCCGTAAATGTCTAAACCCCCCCTCCCACCCCCGCCGAAATAATGTACAGTTTCCTCCCCCCCATATGTATGTATTTTCTGTTAGGATCTCTATTTAACAGTACTGTATATTTGCATATCTTGTATGTCACAAATGTAACAGTACTGTATATCTATGTCATGTAGATGTATGTCATAAATGTCATGATATATATCTGTATGTTGTTGTGTATGTCATAAATGTCATTATGAATTGAAAATGGGGGACCCTGATGTAAACAAGACGAAAGTCTTTCTCTGGTCTGCATCCCCTTAACAATTGTGTGTATTGAGCCGTACTGTATTGTAGTCATTCTGCAATCTGTTAATAAAGTTTTCAATCAATCAATCAAAAAAGGTCAGAGCCGGACATCAAATAGTCAATTATAGGTTGCTATACATGTCTGTATAGCAATATACAGAAGATATGTATATATGCCTCAAATTAATAATAATGCATAATGCTGGTTAGTTACAGAGCAGGGGACACAAACAGGCTGGATAAGCTGGTCAGGAAGGCCAGTAGCGTGGTTGGGGTGGAGCTGGACTCCCTAGCGAGGGTGGCAGAGAGGAGGAGCCTTGCTAAGCTCCAGGCCATCAGGGAAAACCCCTCCCACCCACTATACACAGACTTGGCTGACAGGAGGAGCATGTTCAGTGCCAGGCTCACACTACCCAAATGCAGCACTGAACGGCACAGGAAGTCCTTCATTCCAACAGCCATCAGACTATACAATGCATCACTGTGCCTCACTGCATCACTGAGCATAGAGTGACAGTTACCATCTTCCTGGACTCTTAGTTTTGAAACAGCACTGTGCAATATTACACCTACTGTAGACCTCAGTATATTTTGACTGTATTTATTTACTGTATATTGTATATATCTCTCCATTTATCAAACTCAGCCCGTGCTTGAGCATTATCATCTGCAGCTAATGTATCTGTCTCCATTAGCATACCCCATAGTCCTTCATAGTGCTCCATCTGAAACTTCCAGTTGCCCAGTTCTCTGGTCCGCTCAGCCGGTCAATAAACAGCTTGTCATCCATTGTGAAATCCCACATTACTGTTCATCTCACACAAAACTCTGTGTAGCTTCTTAGCGTCGATCTTGGCCCATAACCTGTTGTATATTTACCAGAGCTTGTTGCACCATACAGCATTTACAAGCAGAGGTGGTATTTAGTTGGGCTGACCCCTATTAGTCGACTAATCGGTCGAAAGGAGCCGTAGTTGACTGCCAACCTCTTAGTCGAATACAAAAAAATATATATAATAATAATTATAAAAAAAAATAATAATAGATAAACCCAACTTCCTTTATACTTACCGGTCATACGTGCCCCCCCCCCCCCCCCCCCCATACTAGCCCTTGTTTAAAAAATCCTAGATAAAATATCACTCACCAAAGCTGTGGACTCGCTTGAAGAGAAAGGCAGCACTGGCTTTCGATGTTGGCCAATGCGTTAAGTCGTGGCTGTCCCATGGTATTGCGAGTAAACATTTGTTTCCTCTTTAACATTGGGCGCCGGGCATTGTGCCCATCATTGTACCCAGTCTGCCAGCACTGTAATCCTATGGAGATGTTTACCTTCTTTGCAGGGCTATAACTTTTTAAATGTTATTGCTATATTGACATTACTATGGCCCATTCAACATCGATTATCTATCGTTCCGAATGTGGGAACGTTATATTTTTTCATTCATACATTGTTGTGTTAATACCTTCGAGAATATAAGTATGTTTTAAGCTTTTCTGCTGTGATTCCAAAAACGCTAGTTATATATTCGTACTGGCATCGCGTCCTGCTCTTAAGCCATACTGAGATATACCTCATCTCATGTACCTAGTGTACTCCATCAACGAATAAAACCAAATACACCCAGCACCTGCCAGGCCCCGCCCCTACTGCCGTACTATATAGTACTGGGCGTGGCCACTACTCACTCTTCCTCTATTTTCGTTTCCATCATAGCGGATGCATGACACCCTATGCAACTAGTTGTTATGAAAAGTTTAGATAATATTGAGTGCTTACGGAGATTTGCTTACCCCTGGAATCTTCGGGGTATGTTCCAACGACACGTCGGGTCTATTCTGATGTTCCCTCGTCTTGTGGCAGCAGATCGAGGGACAGCGTGCAAGGTTTGGCTATTGAGCCGGCTCGCACACAGGTAGGCCCTGTGTCATCAGGCATTGATGCTAGTGTTAGTAATGCTGGTTTGTTTTGTTACACAACCGAGTTGTGTGTCGGCGCCAGGGGCGGGATGGTTTGGTGAACGTTCCCCTGAAGTGGACGGTTTCCAAGCGATCCTGGAGCGTGCTGCTAAACACTAATGCTAACGCTAATGCTAATGCTAACACTAATGCTGAAATGCTGGGCACTGTTCTAATGTTCCCCGCCGTGGGATGTTGCCGCTTTTCCCTCCTCTTAACCGGTTCATTGATGAAGGTCAGTCGGTAGCTAATGTGGGGGGTTTTGATGAGTCCTATTTTACCCTTTTTATGGGTAAATGGGTTGACAACAAGGTGCAGGGCGGGTGTGCCGTGGCTAGGTAGCCAGGTAGCATCGATCCTGTGCCCCGGCGGGGTTGGACGGTGTCCCACCCGGAAGCCGATGCTTGAGAGCGAGTCGGGCCGGCGGGTGGCAGTAGAGCTAGACTGCTGCAGGATGGAATTTAGCGGCGGCCAGTGTTGTCTGTCCACATTAGCGTCGAACGCTATGCTATATTGGGCTACTGTTTCTGTTCAGTCTCTCTGCTACGGGAATGTCTATCTATACTACAGTCTTCCCTCCTCTCAACCATTCATGCTGACGGTCAATCGGTGTCTACTGGGGGAGTAGTGCGGGGGGGGCTTTGTTTACCTTAATGGGTAAATGGGCTGAGGTCTAGGGCTGGTGTGCTGTTGTGAATATTATGAATGAATGCGGGTCTGGTTCTCTCTGGTCCGCCTCCCCTTAACGTTGTGTGCATGGGCTTGCCCATTCTACAGTATGTTCGTGGTGTTAGTTAATTTATTCATTAACCCCTTCATGGTGCACACCACAGTGGAGGTTGCTGGTTGCAACTAGTGCACTGCAACCTTGCCCAAGCCCGACGGGGCCCTACCCGACCCGACGGGTTCGGGCTGGGTAGGGCTTTGTTTTTAAATAAATAATTCGGGCTTGGCCGGGCCGTGCCCTCTTTAAAAAAAAATTTTTTTTATTGCGTCTTTTTATTTTTATTTTTTTTTGCGCTCGCTATACTCATATAACTAGGGTTATAGGTTAACCTTAAGTTTCTGTTTCATTTTCGCGTAACGTAGTGCTGTCATCAGAGCGTGAAAGCCTCGTGTCTGAGGAGTCAAGATGTATAGGTTAACAGATAAATAAAATAAGGGAAAGTTGCATTTTTGGAAACATTTGGATGTCTCCCTCCGCAGCCTGCAGGGATAACTCGAGGGGAGCGCGCGGCTCAGGTGGATGATAACTCGAGGGGAGCGCGCGGCTCAGGTGGATGATAACTCGAGGGGAGCGCGCGGCTCAGGTGGATGATAACTCGAGGGGAGCGCGCGGCTCAGGTGGATGATAACTCGAGGGGAGCACGCGGCTCAGGTGGATGATAACTCGAGGGGAGCGCGCGGCTCAGGTGGATGATAACTCGAGGGGAGCGCGTGGCTCAGGTGGATGATAACTCGAGGAGAGCGCGCGGCTCAGGTGGATGATAACTCGAGGGGAGCGCGCGGCTCAGGTGGATGATGAACAAATTAACCAGACCGAAGCGGCATAGGTTGAAGTTGGAATATAGCCAGTTGGCGAATGTTTTAATTTGTTCTTGGATGTTAACGTTGTTAACGTTGTTCAACGCCTTGCTGACATCAACACAGCGAAGTGGTGAGTTTGATTATTATTATTTGCTGGTGTCTGGGGTGACGTCGCTGCTGCCCTGTTCTGTTGCGCTTTCATTATATAAATGTTGCTCTGCTCGAAATCTGATTTATGTTTTCTGTTTGTTTGTACAGTGACTGAGTAGGCTATTGTGTCGTGTGTGTGTGTGTGTGTCAAAGAAGATTCCATATAGCCTTCAAATTACGAGTTTTACGAGGCTGACTCGCGCTGGGAAATAGAATTTGCGAAAAAAGGCTATACTGGTTGTTAGTTTTCAGCATGATAATGTGTTATTTAGTTAGACCTATTGGACATTTTCGTTTTTGTTTATTTATTAAGTTAATATATAAACAGTGTTTAGAATATTTAAAATAAAAAAATTAATAATAAATAATAAAAAAAAAAATCTGGTTTTCAGTCGGGCTTATTTTCGGGCAGGGCCTGAAGTTCACGGTACGGGCTTCATTTCAAGGCCCTTGCAGACCACTAGTTGCAACCACCACTGGTGCTCCGTGTTAGCATCAGTCCTTTGCTTTTGACATGTTGAAACAGTGCCCCGCCCGGCCGACGCCATGAGGTGGGTCGACCCGGCGAGTGGCTGGTGGGCTGCTAAAGCCTGTACTGCCACGGTATGGAATTGGTAGCGATTAGTAACTGTGTTCGAATAGCTGTTTTTTCTATCAAAAAAATGGTGTCTGGTGGCAGGGCCTTGAGGGCCAGCCGACGTTGACACATCGCGCAAGGTTGTTGACGTTATTAGCTTTGACCTAGCCGCAAGCTATAACCGCTCAGGGCTCCCCTCTCCGCAGAGGATTTTGGTCTTCCGCTGGAGCGCGGGCGGTATTTGCCCTAGGCCCCACACCGAGCAGCCAGAAGAAGAGAGAGCACGGCCTAGTCAGCGGCGATGACGAGGCCCTCGACAGGCGGCCATGTTTTCCCCCGCCAGAGGTATCCTGGGCGTTGAATCGACAGGTGTCCACAAGGCCGACAGCCTTGGCGGCCGAGGGATCGGCCATGTTGGATGGGCTCGGCTTGGAATATACAAGCCGTCGCCGTCCTGCTGCGAGCAGCCCGCTCTCCGATCACTCCCTCCCCCAACACCAGCGGAAAAAGGGGGCTCTGATTGTTTCCTTTGGCTGCGGGCCGCGTGCCTTCGTTGAATCGCGGGCGGCCCCACTTTTCGCTTCTCATGGGGACAGGGGCTGACACCCAGTTGATGGCTGAGCCTGGGTCTGTCCGTGAGAATGTTATTGTTGTGCTGTCAAGCGGCTCCCACACCATAAGCTGTGTTGGTTGAGCCTGGTGTTACGTCTGTCAACTATAAGTGTTGTCAGCAGGGGGGCTCAAAACCTTTTGAGGCACACAGTGCGGGCTTCCCCGGCCTCGCCTTCGCCAGGCCAGGTATCATGTTGGTGCCTCCCACTCCTGAAAGATTGGCAGTGGTCTCGCAGGCGCGGGTGATTTGGGTAGTAGTAATATCACTGCAGGGCTACGGTGTGTAGGAACCCATGGGGGCCTCACACCTTGCATGTCCGGCTGCAGAACAACTCCTCAGCATGTTCTGGAGGGGTGTTCAGTGGGGGAGCTTTTGTCACCTAGAACTGATGTCAGCTTCCCCCGTATCAAACCGGCCCTTTCTGTCGGGGTCCCCCCTTGGGTGCGATTGCCTCGTGGGTAGTGTCAGGGTCAGATGTCCCGACACAGAACGCTCTGCTCGCACGGGTCCAGGGTTGGCTACGCACAGCGGGTGGGACCGGGCCGCCCATCTACAATTCCTAGCGGACCTGCGCCACATGGTGGCGAGTGCGTTGGGAGTGTCATCACATATGGCTACAGCAGTACCATATGTCGAGGTGGATGGAGAGAACGCTGAGGCTGGGACTTGTATTTACACAACCCCACCCGTTTTCGGGTTTGGTACAGACCCTATTATTGTCAGGGTCACCAGCAGTGACAGCTCTGGTTGATGAGATCTGATCTCTGTGGACGAAGCAAGCCATCGTCGTGGCATTTTCCTCCCGGTGTTCTCTGGTGCCTGAGAAATCGGGAGGGGGGGGTATCAGACCCATGTTGGACCATGGGAAGGTTCAGTATTTTTTGGATCGTCTCCTACCTGTTGAACACTGTCAGGTGGGGGTCTGGTTCTCCTCCATAGTGTTCGCATCCCCGATCTTCCGTCCTAGGGCTTACCTATGCTTCCTTACAGGGTTAGCGTATGAGTACCAGGGGCTGCCGTTCGGCTTTTCTCTGGCTCCCCGCATATTCACCAAGTGCGTGGAGGTGGTTCTTTTCCAGTATGGAAATAGATCCGATGAGAGGCAAGTCAGGATGGACAATACGACGTCAGTGTCGTATATGACAGACAGGGAGGAGTACGCTCCCCCCGTCTGCACCGGGCGGCGGGCGGCTGGTTATGGGCGTTCTCCATCTGCCCGGCCTGAGGGCTCTCCACATCCCCGGCAGGGTGAATGTGGGTACAGGTGTAATGTCGTGGGGCGGTCCTCACCCTGACGGGTGGGGATTACGTCCGGACATAGTCAGGCAGGTCTGGGACCGATGCCGTGCCGCCTGGGATTCTTTCCCCCATACATCTGTTAGGTCAGTTGTTGGGGCGGGTACGTTGAGGAGCGCAGGTCCTTGATCCTGATTGTGCCGGACCGGGGCGCAGCTGTGTGGTTCCCGGTCCTGATCCAGCTCTTGGTATCCTGTCATGGCCTGTTCCTTGGTCATCGCGGGCCCTCTCTCAAGCGCACAGGTCTCTGTGTTAGTTCCCTGTGCTGGGCCAGCTGCTGGTAGGTTGGCTGGTGAGTCTGGAGAGGATGGATTCTTCTGTGGTTGATACCATCCGGAACGCGCATGCTCCTTCCACTATCGCGGGTTACGCGGGTAAGTGGCGTATTTTCCAAGAGTGGTGTAAGGCCACCCTCTTGTGAAGAGTTTCCTGCTTGGCGTTGATGCCTTAAGCCGGTGAAACGCTCTTTGGCTCCGAGCTGGGATCTTCAATTGGTCCTCGGTCGGTTGTCCTTGGCCCCTTTGAGCCTCTTGAGCAAGCGCTGTTGGAACGGCTGTCGTTCGAAGGCTGCGTTCTTGCTGGCCATCACCTCCGCTAAAATGGGTGGGTGTGCTTTGTGCTCTCTCGGTACGGCCAGAGTGCCTGTCTTTCGTTCCGATAGCGGTGCCACTCTGCGGCCTAATCCAGCCTTCGTGCCTAAAAATATCCGGAGTGCTTCCGCTTAAGGGATATTATGGTTCAGGTGTTTCATCCGCCTCCTCACGCTAGTGAGTTGGAGGTGGGCCTTCACCCGTCATGTCCGGTCCGGGCTTGGGGGTTTACCTCAGCCGTACTCAGGGCCTCAGGGCTACCGTTCAGTTGTCTGTTACGGTGGCTCTCGTGCTGGTAAGGCACTGTCGAAACAGCGCCTGTCCCATTGGTTGTGCGAGGGCATTGCCCTTGCTTCACGTTGGCCGGGTTGGCTCCCCCTGGGGGCGTCAGGGCGCACTCCACTCGTGGGGTGGCGGCCTCTGCCGCTCTGCTGGGTGGGGCCTCGGTGGAGGACATCTGTGCTGCAGCTTCATGGTCCTCCCCGAGTCCCTTTGTAAGGTTTTACCTCATGGACATGACCGGGGGTTCTGTCTCCCAGGCGGTTCTGAGGTCTGTGGCCTCTCCTGCTTCCCGTCCTTGGTGGGGTAGCAGGGGTGTGTGGGTGTGGGCCACAATGTATTGTGTCACACGTGGTTCCGCCTGTGCTGTGTGTTCAAGAGGTTCTAGTTCCCGCTTGCTCGCACTTGGGTGGAGTTGACTGCGCCCCCTCTTCATTAGGAAGGATGGGGTGACGGGACTCCCCTCCCCCCTGATGTGGGCTTACGGGTCCTCAGGGGGTGCATTTGTCGGGCCTCGCGTCCGCTCTACCCCATATCTCGGTATGGCTTAAGAGCGGGACGCGATGCCAGTACGAATATATAACGACAGGTTATGTATATAACCTAGTTATATGAGTACTGGCTAAGCGTCCCGCTCTTAGCGTGCCCCGAGTTCCCTTGGGGAAACTTTTCTTTGGAAACGATTTTTTCCAAGGAAGAGTGAGTGGTGGCCACGCCCAGTACTATATAGTATGGCAGTAGGGGCGGGGCCTGGCAGGTGCTGGGTGTATTTGGTTTTATTCGTTAATGGAGTACACTAGGTACATGAGATGAGGTATATCTCGGTATGGCTTAAGAGCGGGACGCTTAGCCAGTACTCATATAACTAGGTTATACACATAACCTGTTGTTATAGGCCCTAACGCATATGATAGATTATCGATTGGCGTTTATTTCCTATACATGCTCTATTAAAAAATTCAAATTGGGGGGGGGTAGTTTATAATTCCTTGATCGTCAGTAACGGCTGTATTTAGTAAGGGTTGATATATTGATCAGACTGATTGCAAACAAGGAAATGGACAATCGGCCTGAAAATAACGTTAGTGTCCTCTTACCGTATGCCGATGAGACTGGAGGAAAAATATCCCAATTATTTGACGCCGATCTCCTAGATCCATTTCCGGTTTGTATGGCGCAATAAACGCCGAAATCATATTGATTATTGCGTTTCGAAAGCGATCCAAATGCACTGAGTGTTTGTCTGGAGTCCCGTAACAAGATATGACTGCCGGAGGGATTTCCTTTATGCACCGACCGCCACTTCCGGTTTGACGTGAGTGTAACTCGCCTGACCATCCACCAGGCGGCGGTATTGAGGCGTTGCAATCTCAGACAGGGTGCCGCTGCAATCCGGATGGATGCTGGATGAATTATGAATGCCATGGCCAAAAAATTTAATATTGATCCCAAAAAAGATTTACGGCGTTGTTGGCGTTCAACGCATGGCGGGCAATAACGATTTACGCCGTTTATGGTGCACAATGTGTTAAGGTGGAAAAGTTCCTCTCACTCGGATCATAGGAGTTGTTACGATGATTTTAGACAGACTAACGGTCTCAGTAAAAGCCTCTTCTAGGTTGTTCTCATGGATGGATGTTAACGGTTACCTTTGCAAGCTGTTTGAGTTATAACGATATCCAGTGCTTGGAGAATCCTTGTTGACGGCCTATGCCCCAAACGGGGTAAAAGGCGTAAGTAAGTGGCTTGGTGTGGACCCAGGTGTTTGATTTAAATGATCTCCTCCAAATTCAGGTGTTTAAACCTGTGCTTGAGTAAATAATCCACCTTGTTCATTTTCACGTAACGTCACTAGGTAACATTAGGTAGTTTACGCTACAGTAGCTGCCGTTAGCAATGAAAAGCTGCTTTGCCGACTGAAATCCGACACCAGCCAATCAACTTTGAAATATGAAATAATAATCAATTTAATTTATAGAGAGAAGCGCCTTTCTCAGACTCAAGGACACTTTACAAGAGAGAGAAGCTATATAAAAGAGGGGGTAAAAATACAGGAAAAATAAAACAAATTAAAGAAAAAAAATCATAATAAGGAGGCAAGGTGCTGTCCAATTGGACGAAACAGTAACAGAATTTTTTTTACAAAAAACAGAAACAATGGGATCGGTAACTTAAAAGAGTCAGGGGGGAAGGGGGTGGGCTACTTGGGAGCAGGGCCGTGTTGCGCAAAGGCAAGTGTGAACAGGTGGGTTTTTAGGTGGGTTTTGAAGAGGTTGATGGTCGTCACACACAAAAAAACATACAAAAACAATTATTATTGCAAAAACAAAATTATTAAAAGTCAGTACACACAATGCATAATGAAACTACTGTAACAATTAAGATAGCTAAAATTACATTACAGTGTAAAACAAAAACTAAAAATTACTTTACAGTGTTAAAAACAATTTAAAAACAATTTAAGATTATTTTTTAAAGTGAATCTACTGTAAATGCAGCAGAGGTTTTGAGGCAGATCATTCCAAAGAGTTAAAGGCCAACCTTCACGTTGTATTTTTGTTCAATAAACAATGTGGACTAGGCCAACGGTGACTTTCATGAAGAAGGGAAAAAAAAGTATTGAAATTGACCCAGTTTTAGCGTTTTTATCAAACATTTTGTCTGCCCAAAACACAATCACCACGCACATGGATATTTTAATCAATGGTTCATAACGTGCGTGTGTAATCGAAATGATCTCGTCACAACAGGTGCAGGGCACCAGGGGGCTCACCAGGGGGCGCTGAGAGTCACACACAGCTAGTGGCAGGCACTGCAGGCAGAGAGCCTTGCTACCATAGATATATGATTGCTACTACTAGCCGAATGAAAATGTATCTGTTTCACCTAACACTATTGCTCCGTGATTATAGCCATCCATCTCTAAAGCTAACCACTATTTATAAAAGCCACAACCACGTTACCATATTTGTAATAATGTAAATCATTGTGTCGTTGTACATATTGTGTTTATAACGTTAGTAGCTAACATAGCTTAGCTTGGTAGCTATTGTGCTAACAACATATCCCGACATCCGGCTCGCTGGCTGGCATGAACGGCCGACCCAAAATGGTTCTCTCCTCTCTGTACACCCCGTCCCCACGGGTACCCTGCCAGGGGGCCCATGGACGCGACAACGGCGGCAGCCGTAGGGTGCTCGAGCCCGTAAAGGCTAGTGGTACACGATAGCTATGAGCTAACTAACGCTACAGGCTCAAACACCCTACGGCCGCCGCTGTTGTCGCGTCCACAAGCTCCTCCGCAGGACACCCGCGAGGACGGGGGCACACAAAGAGGAGAACAACCCGCAGGGACGGCGGAGCTATAGGCTAACGTCAGTGTAGTGGTCCCGACTGTAGCAGGGACGGCGGAGCTATAGGCTAACTGTGATGCACCGAGTGGGCCACCATTGATCTACATGCCCCGATCTCAAATGGTTCACGACAGTAGACATAATGCTAACGTTAGCCAGCGCCATATATCGAGTAGTACTATGACCCGGACGGGCAAGGCATACGTTTCCTGAAGTGACGTCACGGCCGTGCTAGCGTCTGATAAGCTTTTAGATTCGGCTCATTAATATGCACCTGTAGTGACGTCGGCGTTTGATAAGCTTTTTTGATTTGCGCGTGCATGTTATTCGTGCATGGACCTTTTTAACTCTTTTGGAGTGGCATTTCCGGTGTCAAATGAAAAAATAAATAAAAATGAAATTATATACCAATGATGTAAACTACCCATAATTGATCAGTAGGGTTTAACCTGGATGTTGGGCTTTAATGCTCTAAAAATAAAAGATATCCTTAAGGCCCTCCCATAGTCGAGCAGACTGTACACAGAGCAGACTCCGCGGAGGTCCGCGCGGACTCTTTGAGCTTTGATCTCAGCGGACGTCCGCGCGTCAGAAAATAGGAGCTTCGCACTTTGCACTCTGCTGTGGGTCTGCTTTGAGTCCGCGCGGACCTCCGCGGAGTCTGCTCTGTGTACAGTCTGCTCGACTATGGGAGGGCCTTCAAAGCGTTGGTTTTAGGACCTGGCAATTCAAGCTGCCCACTACTGGAACCTCTAGTGCAGTGGTTCCCAAACTGTGGTGCGCGCACCCCTTGTGGTGCGCGAGCGCCCTCTAGGTGGTGCGTGACATGAAAAGGCTAATGGTGGTAAAAAAATAAAATAAAAATAAAAAATTCACAATAAAATGTCATACAAATCTTAGTCAAACCTTTAGTATTATGGATATTAAACATGCTGGCAGAGTATTGTCGTGAACATTTTAATTAAATAAAGAAATTCCCTATCCATAGTCGCCGTGGGAAGAGATAAAATCTGTGCACGGAGACCAGCAACAATTTTTTCTAACAGAAACCCATTGGGGGGTGCGCGAGCTAGGTCGGGAGGTGACAGGGGGTGCACGGCCAAAAAAGTTTGGGAACCGCTGCTCTAGTGTAATGCTTGTGCACAGTATTACTAAAAACAATCTGATTATGTATAAAAACAGAGTTTTACTGCTCATGACCAACTTGAACAGCATAAGTATATTAAAAGACAATCTATTTTCAACGTTAAGCCAAGAGAGGCGGGCATGCATACGGCTCACATTAGACCTTAATGAGCAGCCAGTCAGAGCCTCGGATGGAGAGGGAGAGGGAGTTCCACAGGCTCGGGGCAGCTACAGATAAAGCTCGGTCTTCCAGTGTGGAACGCCTGGTGCAGGGGATGGTGAGGAGGTCGGAGTTAGAGGAGCGGAGGCCTCGTGCTGGAGTGTAGGGGTGGAGTAGGTCGGTCAGGTAGGAAGGGGCCAACCCATGCAGGGATTTGTAGGTGAGGAGGAGGATCTTGTAGGGGATTCAGTAGTTGATGGGGAGCCAGTGGAGTTTTTGCAGGGTAGGGGTGATGTGCTGCCAGGGTTTGGTGCGCGTGAGGACCCTCGCAGCTGAGTTTTGAACGTACTGTAAGCGATCCAGAACCTTCTTGGAGGCACCAAGAAGGATTCCGTTACAGTAATCGAGGCGGGAAGTGATGAAGGCATGAATGAGTGTTTGCGCTGAGGTGTCGGGAAAGTGAAGGGCAGAGGCAGGAAATGGTTCTGAGCTGTAAAAAGGCGGACCTGGTGACAGACTTGACGTGAGGGTGAAATGAGAGGGTTGAGTCCAGTATTACGTCCAGGTTTCTTACCTCCGTGGAGGGGCAGATGGAGTAGCCATCCACGGAGAGAACAAGGCGGTCAATCTTTTGGAGGAGGGCTGGGGAAGCTACAACTAGTCTTCTTGCTGTTGAGTTGGAGGAAGTTAGTGGCCATCCATGTTTTTATGTCCTGGAGGCAGGCAGTGAGGGAGGGGGGAGAGAGGGGAGCCGAGGGTTTGATGTGGAGGTAAAGATCTGTGTCATCTGCGTAGGAGTGGAAGTGGAGGTCATGTTGCTTATGATCTCACAGAGTGGGAGGAGGTAGATAGTAAAAATGAGCGGACCTAGCACAGAACCCTGGGGAACACCCTGTTTAACAGGTGCTGGAGCTGACCTGAAATGACGTACACTTGGGGCTAGGGGCTCCGAGCCCCACTTGCCATCAAATTGATGTGGTCTACTGTGAATGATACAACACCCTGAGCATGCAGACTTAGATTTTCCCACGTACAGTACACCTTGTGTAACGGATATGTGCCGCAATAGTGTGACTACGGCACATAGAAGTAAAACTCACTCCCCAGAGGCATCCAAACTGAGCTCTTAGAAGGGAATTCCTTTCTTGGCGCAGTGGTTTGCGATGCTGGCCCCGGTGCGGACGCCCGGGGCTCGACTCCCACTCAAGGCATGGTCGAAGTAGTGGCAGGTTCAGCATTGAACCGGCTACACTTGCATTGATAGGGGCTAGCCCCATTCGTGCTATTTTAGACCTAACGATCAGGAGAATGACGCCATCTGAAACAGCAAGGCAGAGAGATGACATGAACTAAAATACTAATACAATTTACTGTACTGCCTTGCACTATATAGTATTGTATATTAGTACACTGCACAGTATTGTATATTGTATGGTAACTACGTCTACGAACATTGTACATATGTCTAAACTGAACACTGTGACCTCTTTTTTTACTTCTAATTTTTAATATGTCTTTATTTCATACTTATCTTGTCATGCACAGTCTCTGGAGCGCAACAGTAAGAAGCATTTTGTACAAAAGTATTCTGTACTTCTGTATGACAACTATTAAAGAAACTTGAAACTTGAACTTGAAACTATATGCAATTCAGTAAAATGCTATATTCATACATAATACATTTGAGTAAATAATAGGCAAATCTTTCAGAATGAATAACATTTGTCTGCAGTTCTTTTTGGTGACACTAGATGGGGCTCTGCCCCTAATAACCAGTCACCACTGGCTAGGACACCAGGGAAGAGAGCCCCCCCCCCCCCCCCCCCCACCGGAACATCTTTATACAAAACTGGAAGGGGTGGGGGCCACAGGAATACACGAACATAGGGGTATGACATATTTGGGGACATATGGAAAGGTGGGGAAGGGTATGAAGGAATGGGGTGAGGGATGGGGGTAGGAAGGAAAGATGGGTAGATGGAGATCCTCAAAGGGAGGGGGGAAGGGGGTCTGATCTCCCACAGAGACATAAAGAAATAAAACTGGTTATGTACTACCGTTCAGTTGTAATTGTTCAATGTCCCTCATCAGGGGTGGTGGTGTGGTTCAGACAGTTCATAATTAATACAATCAAAAATACCAATAAAGGAGAGAAACAGATGTGCCAATATTAAATCAATTTCATGCTTTGAAGGCACCGTTGCATTGCCAAGGGATATTAGGTTAGAACATACATGTATCAATTTGATTATGTCTGATACACCCATCTTGTATTCCCCATTGTGTACCGTACAATAATTGTTGCCAGAAAGAGTCTGGTATAAACCATGCCCAATTCCGGTCTTCTATCTGAATACATAGAATTGTGTTTTTCTTTATTGTGTAAGAAATGTTACCTTTCAAAAGAGACCAGACTCATGCATGTGCTATAAGTATAAAGTATAATAAATCGCAAATTACTTTGGGTATTCAATTGTCAGGCATTTTATGCAAAATGTGGGGTAAGCTTAATGGGGTTAAACAGATACAGATAATGATGTATCTGCACACCCTTAACACATCCACCGCCAAACGCGGCTTACGACTGGTTTCAAGGTCATGCCACGGCGTACAACGTTATTGAGATCATATTTCATTTTTTCGCCATGGTATTCATAATTCCCTCACCCAGCCTCGGCTGAGACAGTGGGACTCGGCACAACCGTGCAACGCTTCAATACCGCCACCTGGTGGATGACCGGGCAAGTTACAACCGGAAATGGATCTCTGGTGATCTCTGTGCATCTGGGAAATGCGTCCGGCAGTCACATATTGTTGCGGGACTCTAGACATACATCCGTGTATATGGATCGCTGCCATAACTCAATAATCTGTATGATTTGGGCGTTTATTTCGCCCTACAAACCGGAAATGGATCTAGTCGATCGACGTCAAATAAGTGAGATCTTTTTCCTCCAGTCTGATCGGCGAACGGCAAGAGGACAGTAACGTTACTTTCACCGTGATTGTTTATTATTATTAATGCAAACTGCTCTGATCAATATATCACCCATACTACATAAAGCATTTACTGACGATCACGGAATTATAACGACCCCCCCCCCGTTCATCCGCGCATGATGAGTCATAACGTTTAGGATCGTATTCAGTTGGATTTTTCAATATAGCGTGTATCACGAATAAACTGCAATCGATAATCTATATTATGCGTTTAGGCCTATAACTAGCGTTCTAGGAATTACTGCAGAAAACGATAAAAACATATTTATATTCTAGACGGTATTTTCGTATGAATCTATGAATGAAAAAGTATAACGTTCCTACATCCTGAACGATAGATAATCGATGTTGAATGGGCCATAGTAATGTCAATTTAGCAATACAATGCAAAGAAGGTGAACATCTCCATAGGCTTAGAGTGGTGGCAGAGAGTGGTATGAGAGGGGCAAACTGCATGGCAGTTAATGTGTTAACAAACATAAATAAACACACACAGTTAAACCCAGATGTCACACTATTTCACCAGATAGAGTGACCCCTTGGGCGGCCATTTTCTCCTTGTCTGCTCAGGGTCAAAGCATATACGGTCAGCCTCCCCATCACTCACTCTCTCTCTCACACAAACACTCTCGCACACACACACACACCACAGTATTCATATTTGTCTTCCTTTATATTCCCCACAGTAAACAAGCCTAGTGCATGGAGCTAAACATCAATACACATATTGTCTGAATAGATATAGAATGGACATTCCTACACGGCAACACACCTCCAAGCAAGGTGTGATAAACAATAGCTTTTCTTTGACATGAAATGGAAAATAAGAATCAAACCATTGGGGACCTGCAGACACTTCGGTCTCCATTCATTATTCAATATCTAGACGTTTTACCCTGAGGGATGATCTACAATAAAGTGCTATTAAAAAAACTGAAAAGTATACTTACATTCTTCACGCTAGAACTCCCAAAACAACTAGCAACGTAAAAAAAATCATAGTTCAGCTGTAACTAGGTTCCACAAGTTTTCCGTCTAGTGTTTTTCCAACAAGGCTCTTTAGATTGCTGCTCGGAGTGCACATAGGGCGGCACGGTGGTCTCACAGCTAGAAGGTCCTGGGTTTGATTCCCGCTTGGGGACCAGGTTGCCGTGTTGCCAGTTACCCAGGTGGGGTATCTCCCGGGCCTTTCTGTATGGAGTTTGCATGTTCTCCCCATGCCCGCAAGGATTTCCCCTCCAGATAAGATAAACCCAATGGAAAAACATGCACAACAGATCGCTAACGTTGTCGCGTCCCTGACGAAGACGGACAGGAGCACTTGGATTGGTCCCCAGGCGCGGTGCACGCTGCAGCCCTTGTCTGCTCCCGGCTGCCCTTGGGGGGAATGACGACGGGATGGAAAGTGCAGAGAACATTTCGTCAGCGACTCAGTGCATGTATGTTCCTGTGGGTTGCCCATCTCATTTGTGTGTGTGTTAATCTTTATTTTTTTTAAACTTTTTCTCCTTATTTTCAATTTTTTTCTCCCATCCCAATTTCGCTGTTTCCAATTCTCCCCGCCCCTGTCTTGAACGTTGCTCGCATATGCCCCCCACAGGTCGGTCTTAGGGAGGATAGAAGCCTTGCATCACGTGTCTTCTCCGGTACACGAGGAGGCAGCCTGTCACAGCTTTTCACCTGCCAGCGCGGACTCTCATTGGCCAGGTGTAACACGTGGGAGGCTCACACTACCCCCGCCATTTCCTGTCTCTGCTGTGCAGGCGTCCCCCAATCGACCTGTAGGAGTCGCTGTCCACAACGTCCAGATTACCACCGTTCGACTTCCACCCGCTGACTCTGCCAATTGAGCCAGTATGACGGCCGGCCCAAGCCGGAGGCAACGCCGACAGCCGGATTTGAACCCGGTGTCTCTAGCGTTGGTGACGAGCGCAATGTCCGCTGCGCCACCCAGTTGCCATGTGTGTGTGTTAATCTGATGACAAATAAAGACTTCTACACATCACTCTTCGTGGCCGAGTTGGGTTCTGAACTAGTTGTTGAATTGTTGGCACGTTCGTCAGCTCCAGGAATCAGACCTAATGTAAATGTTTCACTCCGCTAAATGCAAGTTTCTCTTGTCCATCATGCAGCATTTTCAAGATTCAAGAGGTTTATTTATCACATACATACCAGGGCATACAGTGAAATGCGGGTGGTCATGCCCGCATCGATTGTGCAATAATTCAATAATAAAATAGACATAAAAATAGACATGCTAAATTCCTGAGAAGGCACTGGTTCCTATGTACACTACTAGGGGTGGGAATCACCAGTTTCATCACGATACGATACGATAGATTCTTTGGACAACGATACGATATTTTCCGATATCACAAAGTCTGCCACGATATGATACGATACGATTAGATTCAGGTGCGATCGATATGAGATGATATTATATGCCCATTTAACACAATCAGTAACATTTAAATAAACAAAAAAAAAGGCAATGGAAATATCATTTGACATTTTTTTTTTGAGCTCTTCCAGACATTTAAATGAAAAATCTATTGTTTTTAATACAAATAGACCTCCTGTTCACTGTTTTTGGTTAGTTTTTCTTTTTTTTTCTCGATATTAATATCCTATTCACTGTCAGAGCTGTATTTTGGCTGGAAAAGGCATATTGGGAGTCCGAAGGTGCAGTACCGGCCAGATCCTGGTAGTGGGGCTATCTCGAGAATGCAGTAACCCCCCTCCTTCCCAGTCCCTAGTGGACCTCTGCTGTTCTCTCTATATGGCTCTGATCAGCTTAGTTAGCTTACGCTAACGCAACGTTAATTTCGGTATTTAACGCGACGTGGGCATAAATGAATGGCGAGGATGCAAAGCATGTTAGATGCATTTGACCAGTTGTGGGGAAAAAAACAACAGGCACTTATTTCGGGTCGCAAAATAGGCGGACTCTGAAGCAATGCTGTCTAACGTTAACACTGCTACTGCATTGCTCACCAGGGGATTTTCAAAATAAGAGTATCGCAATATGAATCGATCTTTTTACATTGCATCGATCCTATTTGATAATTGATAATAGATCGATATATCGATCTGGATCGATGTATCATCCCACCCCTATACACTACTATACAATATACAATTTTAACTCTGTCATTATGCTATACTTACTATATCTAAACTATACTATACAAGAACCACATCTGTTATTTCCTTAAAGTGACTTTTATATTCCTCATTCCTTTAAAGTGAATTTTCCATTTAGTTTAAAGTGACCTTTTGTTACTCAGGGCTGAGTGTCTCCTGGTCCATCATGCAGGGCTGAGTGTCTCCTGGTCCATCATGCAGCATACTCAGGGCTGAGTGTCTCCTGGTCCATCATGCAGCGTACTCAGGGCTGAGTGTCTCTGGTCCATCATGGAGCGTACTCAGGGCTGAGTGTCTCTGGTCCATCATGGAGCGTACTCAGGGCTGAGTGTCTCTGGTCCATCATGGAGCGTACTCAGGGCTGAGTGTCTCTGGTCCATCATGCAGGGCTGAGTGTCTCCTGGTCCATCATGCAGGGCTGAGTGTCTCCTGGTCCATCATGCAGCGTACTCAGGGCTGAGTGTCTCCTGGTCCATCATGCAGCGTACTCAGGGCTGAGTGTCTCCTGGTCCATCATGCAGCGTACTCAGGGCTGAGTGTCTCTGGTCCATCATGGAGCGTACTCAGGGCTGAGTGTCTCCTGGTCCATCATGCAGCGTACTCAGGGCTGAGTGTCTCTGGTCCATCATGCAGCGTACTCAGGGCTGAGTGTCTCCTGGTCCATCATGCAGCGTACTCAGGGCTGAGTGTCTCTGGTCCATCATGCAGCGTACTCAGGGCTGAGTGTCTCTGGTCCATCATGCAGCGTACTCAGGGCTGAGTGTCTCCTGGTCCATCATGCAGCGTACTCAGGGCTGAGTGTCTCCTGGTCCATCATGCAGCGTACTCAGGGCTGAGTGTCTCCATCATGCAGCGTACTCAGGGCTGAGTGTCTCTGGTCCATCATGCAGCGTACTCAGGGCTGCTGTGTCTCCCGTCCATCATGCAGCGTACTCAGGGCTGAGTGTCTCTGGTCCATCATGGAGCGTACTCAGGGCTGCTGTGTCTCCCGTCCATCATGCAGCGTACTCAGGGCTGCTGTGTCTCCCGTCCATCATGCAGCGTACTCAGGGCTGAGTGTCTCCTGGTCCATCATGCAGCGTACTCAGGGCTGCGTGTCTCTGGTCCATCATGCAGCGTACTCAGGGCTGCTGTGTCTCCCGTCCATCATGCAGCGTACTCAGGGCTGCTGTGTCTCCCGTCCATCATGCAGCACAGGGACGTGCACAGGACTTTAGAGGGGCAGGTACTCAAAGGCTGAAAAGGGCACTGGGCCTGTGCGCGTGCAAGCCCGATTTTTTCACAATCTAATGTACATTTTCACAATCGAAAATCGAATGTTTTATTTTACAATTAATTCATTGATTTGGTGACAGCCCTAGTTCCTAGTAGACAGTGTTCGAGAGTAGTTTAAGTACATTTTGCAGTAGCATGCTGGTAGTTTATTTGGTGTTGTTTCAGCTATAGTGAGGAGCATGCGCGTTGCAATCAACTCAAATGAGTGGTATATTATCCAGTTGTATTGTATTTTTTTGGTATTACATTTCACTGTACATACTCCTTTATTGGTATTACATATGTAAAAAATAAAAAAGGGTACAGGGACAAAAAAATAAAGGACGACTTTTTCTAAATAGCTTTAGTTAACCAAGCTGTATTCATCTCGAGGGTAGCTTTGCTATAGTTCCACTTCTTCCAGAGTGAAGTACTTGGTAGCCTGCGAAGCACTGCGTTCAGTAGCTTCCCTAAACAAGAGTGTCCCCACAGACTATCACGAAGAAGGAAACAGAAGCGCTTAGCATTTTTCAGGAAATAACATGGTTTTGCAAGACATTTTCCTTTTTCTTTTTAGGTTAGGGTTAGGTGTGAAGTCTCCTGTAAGGTTAAGGTTAATAAGGTACATTTAGGTTCATAAAACAACCGTCCGAGGCAACATGGCATGAGAGCCTTGAGAGCTAATTAGAATGTAAACGCAAACACACTGCGTCACTGCCTGTGTGTGCGTCTGTGTGTGCGTGTGTGTGTGTGAATGAAGGATAATGTGACACCATGCTTCATGATAAACTGTTGGTGAATTGATATCTGTTTACTCAGCCAATGTACAGGCTAAACAAATGAGTTCATGTTTACTCAGCCAATGTACAGGCTAAACAAATGAGTTCATGTTTACTCAGCCAATGTACAGGCTAAACCACACGTTCATGTCAAGCCACAGTGTCTTGAATAATCTATAGAAAGGGATATTGTTACACACACGTTCTGGTTAACAAAAACAACATCCGGCGCAGTCATGAGCAGTCGCATTACAGAGAGCTCTCACCATCGATCCAAAACAACAAGGTTTTGTGCACATTTTCTCCTCCTCATAATATGGATTACGGATTTATACCTCAATTCATCAATGAAGCAACATCTAACAGAAGTGGAGAGAAGTGAAAACGGATTTAACGAGACCCACAGTGACTTCTACCTTCTCAATGGCTCTGAAAAGAAACATCTACACGTCGGAACGGCGGCTATACACACGCTACTAACAGCGAGCCCGGCACGTAAGAACTTACCCCCGAATGGCAGATTGGACCGTAGGACCATGATCATCCTGGTTCTACTACTTTCGGGAGACATTCATTTAAACCCAGGCCCGGTCTTGACCAGAACTCAGGCGAGAAGACTTGGTCTGGCAGCGCAAGAAGCGAAGGTGGTTTCCATCGCGACCAACAGCAACATCAACAACTCGACCCGTGGCAACATCCACTGCGCGGACGGCAACTGTTCCCCAATGACGCCGCAGCAGACGAGCACACGTGAGGCAGAGACGAGAGGAGGTGAACCGAGGGTCGAAACCATGACGACCAACTCGACGCGGGATTTAAACATCTCGACGCCCGATAGCCGGCTAGCTAGCAGAGCTAACAACGGAAACATCCAGGAACGAGTCCTTTGTTGTTCCAGCACGGCGCGGGACCCGACCCCCCCCCTCCCCCCTTCTTTGTTGTTCCAGCACGGAGCGGGACCCGACCCCCCCTCCCCCCTTCCCACCCTCAACAACAAAGCCCCCCAGCCCCACACAGAGGAACAGATCACAAACGAACAATACTTCGAACCTGCCAACATCAATGAAATAACCAACGCCAATGGACTGAACATTTTTCACATTAACATTAACAGCTTAAAAAACAAATTGGATGAAATCAAACAATTATTCATAAATGGTAAGGCAAACATACTGTGCTTCTCAGAAACTAAGCTTGACGATTCTGTAAAAGATCCAGAGATAGAGATTGAGAACTACTCAATAATTAGGAATGATAGGAACAAACATGGAGGTGGTGTCTGTATGTACATACACAAGGACACCAAATTCATCAACAGAAATGACCTGAATCATAAATCAATTGAAACTGTATGGGTGGAAATCCTATTCGAAAGGGCGAAATCCCTACTGGTTGGCACAGTCTACAGGCCGCCAGATCATAGTGAATTTTATGATACACTGGATGGGTGTTTAGCTGGAGTTGAGGATGTAGACAAAATTCTTATTGGAGACTGGAACACGGATATGCAACGAAAAGATGCACCCGTCTTCAAGTCATTCAGTAGGTTTTGTGATCTGCACGGCCTCAGCCAGCTAATCACCCAACCCACACGTGTATGTGAATCAACTCAGACTACCATTGACCTCATTCTGACCTCCGACAAGTCCAAGATCTCCAAGAAAGGGGTTATAGCATGCGGGTTAAGTGATCATTATATGATATTCTGTACCCGCAAAAAACTAAAACAAAAGGCTGGCTGCCACAAAACAGTCACATCTAGAGACCTCAAAACCTACTCTAGCGAGGCCTTTAACCTTGAACTGGAGAGCCTGGACTGGTCAGATGAACTCAATGGTACACTGGTTGAAGAAACATGGCTTGGTTTCAAAACCAAATTCTCAACAATACTAAACGACATGGCCCCCCTAAGAACCACCAGGGTAAAAAATCGCGCTGAGCCGTGGATGCACTCCGAAATACTGGCCGCTATGAAAACCAGAGACAAAAAATGCTCTGAGTTTCGTAAAAGTCAGTCAAAGCTTACTAAAAGCACGAGCAGTGAACTCCAAGCCCACGTGACTGAACTCAAACTAGAAAGAAACAGACTAAGAAACGACGTAAACTCCATGATCAAAACTGCAAAAAAGAATTTCATCAATGACAAAACTGAGGAAAACAAAAACAAACCACGTGAACTTTGGAAATTACTCAATAATCAACTAGGATGCAGTAAAAAACTTAAAACCAGATTCTCAAACATAAACATAAAAACGGACAACACGCTCAAGCTGGATGTAGCCAATTACTTAAACATTTTCTTCACAAACATAGCCACAACACTGGTAAACAAACTACCCTCCCACTCAGGGCTTTATGGGGTAGAACACATAGTAGCTTACTACAAAAACCTAGGGGTCCGCAAGGACGACTTCAAGCTGGAAATGGTAACAACAGATGAGGTACTCAATAAACTGAGCGCCCTCCAACCTAACAAGGCCACTGGCCATGACAACATCCCCTCCAAATTCCTCAGAGACTCAGCAGCCGCCATCACCCCAATCATCACACACATAATAAACCTCTCCATAAAACAGGGACACGTCCCCAAGGACTTCAAAATTGCGAGGGTGACCCCTCTGCACAAAAAGGGCAGCAAATTAGACCCAGGCAACTACCGCCCTGTTTCTATTCTCACCTCCATCTCGAAAGTCATGGAAAAAATAGTCTACGAACAGGTCGAAAAGTACCTAGCGGAAAAAAATCTAATCTACGAATTCCAATCTGGCTTCAGAACATCCCACTCCACTGACACATGCCTTCTCTATTTGAATGACCACATCAAACAAGAGGTGGACGCAGGCAAATACTGCGGCATGGTCATGCTGGACCTACAAAAGGCCTTTGACACGGTCAATCACTCCATTCTGATTGACAAGCTAAAAGCAATTGGTTTTGATAGTCTATCAGTGAGCTGGATGCAATCCTACCTTGAGGGGAGGGAACAGATGGTGGAGGTAAACGGTACCCTATCCCCCCCTCTCACAGTGAGCTGTGGTGTTCCACAAGGAAGCATACTAGGACCGCTACTGTTCCTAATTTATGCAAATGACATGTCGTCAGCTTGTGACTGCAACTTGTTCCTGTTTGCGGACGACTCAGCCCTGCTGGTCTCTGACAAGAACAAGTTACAGGTTGAAAAAACCCTCAGCTCGGAACTAGGCAGAATCTGCATATGGCTCGCTGATAACAAACTATCATTACACATGGGCAAAACAGAGTCCATTCTCTTCGGTTCAAATAACAAACTCAGCAAGACCGACGGCTTCTCAGTTACAGTGGGTGACAATATTGTCACAAGGAAAGATGAAATTACCTACCTGGGTTCCATCCTAGAGGCTAATCTCTCCTGTGACAAAATGGCATCCAATGTAATAAAAAAAGTCAACCAACGAACTCGATTCTTGTACCGGATCTCCTCTCTGGTAAACAAGAATACCCTGAAGACTCTGGCAGGAGCACTCATTCAGGGGTACTACGACTATGCTTGCACCTCATGGTACCAAAGCACCTCAAAGGCGCTAAAAACAAAATTACAAACATCTCAAAACAAACTGGTCAGACTACTGCTTGACCTTACTCCTAGAACCCACCTCACCCCTGCCCACTTTGACAACCTAGGATGGCTTAGAGTAGATGACAGAGTACAGCAACTTGCAATGGGCCTGGTCTACAAGATACACTACACGACCAAGGTACCCATGTACATGGCAAAATACTTCCCAAAGGTCAGTGAATACCACGATCACAACACCAGAGGGAGCTCCACAAATCATGTTAAACCCAGATTCGGCTCAAATAAGGGACTAAACACGTTTCGCAATTATGCCACATCAATGTGGAACGCCCTACCCAAAGCTGTAAAGGAATGTGGATCACTACCCACTTTCAAAACCTCTCTCAAGAGACACCTACGGGAGACTGCAATTCAACACTGGCCCCTGTAAATATCCTAACCCAACCCCCTCCAATGTACAGTCATTTACCTAGTATGGTTTTGTCAATAGTCCAATGTACAATTTTGTTTGTTTGTACAGAGTCTCCCCCCCCTCAATGTACAGTTTTGCTTGTTTATACAGTGTGCCCCCCCCCCCCCCCCCCCAACCACCTCCAATGTAAATTACCCAGTATGGTTGTCAATATCCCAGTGTACCCAACCCCCCCCACCCAACCTCCTCCAATGTACAGTTTCTACGTCAAATGTATATACTCCCTTTTCTTGACTCCTTCTGTATCACAAACAGTACTGTATTTGCAAATCTGGTATGTCATAAATGTATAGATGTAGCAGTACTGACTATCTGTATGTCATGTATGTCATATATGTCCTGATGAATTGAAAATGGGGGACCCTGGTGTAAACAAGACGAAAGTCTTTCTCTGGTCTGCATCCCCTTAACAATTGTGTGTATTGAGCTGTACTGTATTGTACCCATTCTGCAATCTGTTAATAAAGTTTTCAATCAATCAATCAATCAAACCGTCTGTAGTGTGATAGTAAAGGGTTAACCTTCTGTAGTGTGGTAGTGAAAGGGTTAAATAGACGATACAAATGTTTGCACGCGAGTGTGCATGTGCGCAAAAGCATACACGTGCAGGATGTGTGTGGCTTTACATTCTAATGAGCTTTCATGCATAGTTTACACATAAACACACATCCTGGCTGTCCACACACACAGTACATTCCCACACAACGCCTTACATCTCTATACAGTTTGTCTGCCAAGACAGCTGAAGAAGGACCATGTCGGATCAGAATGTTAATCCATTCCTATAGATCAGAATGTTAATCCATCGCAATAGATTATCCAGACATCACAAAAACACACCACATCACATTTTGTTATTCTCCCTTTGAGGCTAAATAGAATTTTCTAGCAGGTTAAATTGTACAGAAGTAGAAAGATCACTGAAATTGAATGAGTTAATCCAACAGAGAGCAGACACTGGCATTACCACCATGGCCACCAGTAGAGGGGACTGTGAGGTGCCTTTTCGGTATACTACCTTTGGTAACTACTGGAATAGCCTACCAGTTGTGATTAGAGAGTGCCCTACATATCCCATGTTCAAGACCCATCTTAAACTGCATTTGTACAGTGAACCAGAACTGAGATAATTTTTTATCTGATTTTGTTTATGTAACTTGTTTCTTGCTTTTATTATTATGATTTTGATTTGAAATATTTATTTCGAACATGCAATGAATACAAACAAACAACAAAAGCAAAACACAACTCAATCTACATGTTCGAAAAGGAGTAGGAAGAAGTATACACTTATTTAATCCTACCCCTTTTCCACTACTCAAATGAGTGTACTATTTTAAAACAATTATTGATTGTCACAATGCTTTTACCTTATTAAGCAGGCTAATTATTTGAATGGTTTTTTGCCGTCTCCTGCTTAGGAACTACGGGTGTAAATGAGCATTTCTGCTACAATCCGGCATGTTTATATTTTGTATTTTTTGTGCTTGATGTTCATTAACACTTTGATCGCCATGGTTAAATTCATAATTTACCATCCCTCGCCATCTCTATTTGTCTATGGAGAAGTTCCCCTTCTTTGCAGGGCTATAACTTTTTAAATTGTATTGCTAAATTGACATTATTATGGCCCATTCAATGTCCTATATCTATTGTTCAGGGTGTAGCAACGTTATACTTTTTCATTCACATATTCATACTAAAATACGGTCTAAAGTATAAGTATGTTTTTATCGTTTTCTGCAGCTTTCTCCAGAACTTGATTTATAGCCCTAAATGCATTATATTGATGATCAAATACAGTTTGGTAGGAATCTGTGCGAGATAAAAAATTTCAACTGGATGTGCTTCTAGGAGTTACTACGTATGATCTGATGTTGACCGGATGGGCGGGGGGTAGTTTATAATTCCGTGGGCAACGTTATATCATGTGGGTGATATGATCATCAGAGCAGTTAGTAAAGAACACGTTGGAAAATAACGCTGGATCTTACCGTATCTTCCTCGCGCCGTTGGGCGATGAGCGTGGAGCAGAGATATTCATATTATGGGATGTAGAAATACCCGATCCATTTCCAGGTTGTATAATAGTATATACGTCCAAATCATGTTGTTTGTCGAGTTATTTGCAACCGATCGACATCCATTGTGTCAAGATGGAGTCCTGCTAATGATAGCGAGTGCCCGGACGAAATATGGGTGAGCACCACTTCATCCACATGACTTCCTGTTGGGCGATCTGCCGATCGGCCACCAGATGGCGCTCTTGAACCGTTAGAGAGTTGAGTGGAGCTCAGCAGTATATCTCAGGTCCCCGGGGGAGAAATATGATTTCGATCACATATTTTTGAAATATTGATATCAAAGACGTGTTACGGCGTCTTCGGCAGAATGAGCATGGCGGGGAATGACGAGTTACGGCGTTTCCGGCGATTAAAGTGTTAACATGTGCTGTCCCTATCAAATAAAGTAAACTACAAATGTGTGGTAGCGTTACCTTGTGGGCTCTAGCTGAATATATTTTCGTAGAGTGGAAAGGATGGTGCCATGTTTATAGATATCCTACATGCTAGTTTACCCGCAAAGGGGGTCAATCAAATAAAAATGTATTTGTAAAGCCCCAAATCACAAGGTAATGCGCCCATGGGCTGTACAAGTCTTCTTTAAAACAAGTCAAGAAGAAACATCACAATAAATCAAGAACAAAAATCCAAAAATGCAACACTCCCAGACATTAAACCTGGTAGATGAGGTTAGATTATGGTAGATGGGCCTCTTTCGCTGATATTTTGAAGGGAAGAGATACTGCAATATTGTATATCCACAGGTTATCAGGATGAATGTATGCCAACTCCATGTTTATTTAGACTAACGTTAGTGTCGCCGGTCGAGAAAATCGACCTGGACTAGTCTCCACAGGTTCCCAACACAGTAACACAGCAGGACAACAGATGAAGATGTTAAGAGGTACATTTAACACAGTGCAAACACAGTACAGACAGTTGCATTGCCAAAATGGCTAAATGTGCAGAGTTATTTAACGGCAAACTGGCCACATGTGGCCTACTTGTTATAGTGAGCCACACTCTGTTGATAAGAAATCACTGGGCTAAACATGCACTGGCAGCAGAATGCCAAAACAATGCCTGCTGCTACAGCCACAAAATAGCGTCCCCGCCACACGAGTGGACCACCGTGTGAAGCAAGCAAGCAGACAATAGGGACACAGGGAAAACACTAGGAACTAAAACAACCCAAAATAACCTACCGAGCCAAAGACAAAATAAAATACAATGCCGCTGCCCTGGGGGTGTAGAGCACAGCCAACGTGGTATTGTTGAGCCAACGATACACACAGGGCAGAAAGCCAAACAACTGGGGTGCATCCATGAAAAATCTCTGACGTCTGGTCAGTCGATACACTTAATGGAGAGGAAAACCTTTATCGGGGACTTGTGGTTCTCAGTTTAACATCCAACCATATACATGCGAGTTAACAAGAGGCAGCTTATCTGGGGGGTGATGGTGCGTCCAAGGGCCCCCGGGTGAGTGGAGGTGAGGAGGTGGGGTATACAGCTGTCAGATAGTTCTGCTCCTGTGAGTGGCCAGGTTGTCTTTACTGAAGGCTCCCGTTACAAAGCCCAGGTGTGTCCCTATTACCACATCATGCACCTATATGGGAGGGCTGGGGGAGGAGCCTGGGAGCTTGGTTGGCAGCCAATCCCCAGGTCCTCTCCCGACGAGGTCAGTTGTTGACAGCTGTGCCTAATCATGTATCAATTAGTCAATAGTGTCCAATGTGCAGGCACAGCTTGGGGAGAAACACACCAGAAGTGTTTACAAAACAAAGTAATCCTCAGACATTATATCCAAACGTCATTTATATTCCAGGTTTAGTTGCCACAATAATCCATATCAGTACAAAAGTGGTATTCCACATGATATCAACCCAAAAAATGCACATCAAAATATTTAAAGGTGCTATAGATAACATTTTGACATAAAGCAATAATTTTAAATATATATAAATCAAATAAAAAAAAGACAGCCACAGAGCTTTTAGAAAAGTGTGGAGTAAAAGTATTTATCCCTTTCATTAACTCTTTCACGGCCATACCCGAGTATAGTCGGGTTATCTCGCCAATGGTTGAGCGCCAGACACCTGAGTATACTCTGGTTTTGATCCTTTGATCTTTTCCTTTGGTCCGCGTTATATACGGTCACCCGGAGCCATCTATGTGTCTATGATTCATCTACCTACAGTACATTGGAATTGCCTTTTTTACCTTTTGAACTCGGAAATCACACAGAAATGGGTCAGGAGAGGCAATGAATGAAATGGACTATCGAGACTCGCTCTGAGGCGGAGACGCTCCTGCAAAGCAATCGCTAGCAGATTTGCTCACCTCAAAACCTATAGTGTCCCGTAAACACGTGTAATTACATATAAACGAGTAATCGCGATCGCCGGGATCATTGGAATTATTCTTTTTGGAGCACCTCCTGGCTAAGGTAAGGACCCCTATGTCTATTTTACCGAACCTGAAACATGTTCCTGTAACGATCACAGTGGGTTTCTTTACCGACATAAACCAAGCTTCTTCTAACGATCGGATTTTTCGGGTAAGACTACCCCCCCCCCCCCCCCCCCCTTGAAGATTTTGTGAAGGTACATATGTACATGTTATATACCTTTGATTTGGGAGTATTCAGGGCTTCAGGGAATCAACCAGAACGATTCGGGCTTATTGCATATAATGCGTCCTATCTCGCCGATCTATGGGGAAAGACTGGATTATTCCAGAAATGGGGCCCTGTTTAGCGTGTAGCATGTAACAAACTACATTGTGTAGAAATTTGCTGATTAGGCAGTAATGGACTATGAACAATGCCTGTCAAATGAGCCATACTATTGTCTCTATAGCTATAATACAGAACACACGATGGGTCTGCAAACATAATGACCACTAAAATGGTCATTAACGCTGGCCCGAAACGCAGATGGCGAAAGCTAGTGGCCGTGAATGAGTTAATGAATTTTTTATTATAATTAATGAATGTAGTTGTTTACATGTTGCATGCATGTTTCGCCTCCCTACTTCCCATTCCCCCACATGGAATGCACCTGATTGGATAAATGGCTTGATGGTGCTCTAGTGCGACATCTAGTGGCTGAATTAAATCTATAGCACCTTTAAACAGGGAAGGCTCAATATGGGGAGCACCGTCCTGTCAACCTGACGTTAGCAAGCTGTCATTAACCATCTAAACTAGCGAGATAATACAGCTAACATGAGTCAACTTACGGTTAGCAATGCAGTGTCTCATATGTTATTATTACATTGTTGTATTTATCAGATGCACACAAACAAATCTATTAAATTATCTCTGAATATCGGTCACTGAAAAATACATGTTTGTCGACCAGTAATTAAAATATTACTTTTACTAATATTACACAAGTAGAAGTACTGCTACTTATTTTACTCAAATAAAAATAAGCAAACTAGACAAAGACAAATAGAAAGAAAAAAATACTGAAGAAACGTATTGTGTTTTACAGTGTATTTGTGATGTTGCAGATTGAAATTCAGCACATCATACCCTGTGCCTGGGTTACTGCAATGCTCTTCATGCTGGCATTGATCAAGCATCACTCCGCCGCCTACAGCTCGTCCAAAATGCCCGACTCCTCACCAGCACAAAATAGCGTGAGCACATCACCCCAGTCCTGGCCTCACATCACCGTCCGTCACTGCATTGATTTTAAACTACTTTTAACTGTTTTTAAATCCCTAAATGGCCTGGCCCCACAGGACCTGACCGAGCCACTGCGTCTCCACACCCCATCCAGAGCCCTAAGTTCAGCCGACCAACTGCTGCTAAATGTACCCAGGTCTAGGCTCAAAACCAGAGGGGACAGAGCCTTTTCCATAGTCGCCCCTAAACTGTGGAACAGCCTCCACATCAGGTCAGCCCAGATCCTGGAGGCCTTTAAGTCCCGGCTAAAGACTCATCTCGTTTCCCTGGAGGTCTTTAAGTCCCGGCTAAAGACTCATCTCTTCTCCCTGGAGGTCTTTAAGTCCCGGCTAAAGACTCATCTCTTCTCCCTGGAGGTCTTTAAGTCCCGGCTAAAGACTCATCTCTTCCCCCTGGAGGTCTTTAAGTCCCGGCTAAAGACTCATCTCTTCTCCCTGGAGGTATTTAAGTCCCGGCTAAAGACTCATCTCTTCTCCCTGGAGGTCTTTAAGTTCCGGCTAAAGACGCATCTCTTCTCCCTGGAGGTCTTTAAGTCCCGGCTAAAGACTCATCTCTTCCCCCTGGCCTTTGACCAGAACTGAGCCCGCCTCCTAGGCCGCTACCTTTAGTCCCTTTATGCCGTATTTCTGTAATCTGCTGTAATCTTTATTTTATCTTTCTTTTTTATTTCTATCTGAACCCTGCAAGTATTTGTATTTGCACTTTAACAATTATGTTTATGTATTCTTTGCTCTATGCTTTTACCTGTGAAGCACTTTGGTACACCGTCACAACTGTTGTAAATGTGCTATATAAATAGTCGATTATGATGATGATTATGTGCCACATCACCCCGACCCTCTCTGTCTCTCTCCAGACAGACCAGTGCACCGGTGCTTTACAGGGTTTGCTCACTGAAGGGAAGTGTGTTCTCCAGACGTCGCAGCTGTGTGTGTGTGTGTGTGTGTGTGTGTGTGTGTGTGTGTGTGTGTGTGTGTGTGTGTGTGTGTGTGTGTGTGTGTGTGTGTGTGTGTGTGTGTGTGTGTGTGTGTGTGTGTGTGTGTGTGTGTGTGTGTGTGCACATGATGAATGTGGCGACGAGGCCTCGCCAGCAGGGTGGCGGGAGGAAGCGATCGAGCGAACGCACTTATGTGTGAACACAAGAAGACAAACCCGTCAGGGGGCAGGACAAATCTGGATGGGGGTGAAGTGGATGAATAACGATCTCCCCTCCCTCGATACCCCGCCGCTTGACGTGCCCTTGAGCAAGACACTTAACCCCCGACTGCTCCAGTGGAGCCGCTCAGTGGCCCGCCGGTGTCAGACTGCGGTTGCACCGGGCAGTGTGGGAACTGTACGAGTGTGAAACAGGATGTTGCAGCCAGTGTTGTAGTCGAGTAGCTAAATCTCGAGTCCCCAGTGTTTGAGTCAGAGTTCAAGTCTGAGTCACCAAAGAAGAGCCCAAGTCGAGTCCGAGTCGAGTCCCCATTAGCCTAGTCCGAGTCCGAGTCATCAAGGTTGAGTCAAAGAGCTGACATACAAAAAAGATCTACATTAAACATAAATGACACAGCGGTCACTGTTTCAAAGAGTTTATTTACTTTGTGACACAATAGCCAAACAAATGCACTAGCCATCAATATCTTATGACAAATGATTAGGACCTATTACAAAAAAATTATAAAATAAATAACTATATTTATCAATTAACAAGTCAGAGCGGACAGTGCCGGTTAGCCTTCGGGAGAGGTGTTAGTTGGACAATGCCTAGGCCCTAGGCTAACCGGCACTGTCCGCTTCCATGCATTGTGCTAAGCTAGGTTAACGTGCAGCCAAATAGCTTTCTTCTGAATGCACAGAGAGGAAACTGGTATCTATCTTCTTGTCTCTTTCTGGAGAAGATGATAAGCTAAATTTCCCAAAATGTTGGCTGGTTCCTATAAGATACAGCTATATGTGGTGATCGATGCATCAAGCCTGCTCGTTAGTCGATCAGCCTCTAACTGATTGGAGTGCAGGCTTATTTCTTCTTGATGACACAAACTTGCTGAATAAGCAGACAACCAAGTAGATACTCAGAACCTAAGTAGCCTATCTGCTCTGAAATGAAAACTGCTCGGAGATCATTAATGGCAGCCCGAGGCGCGATGCGGCTCCCCATGGTTTGATTATTTCCCGCTCAGCGCAGCCCAGGAGCATTGAATATCCATTCTATACATTATCCTATTAATATGGATCCAAACTGCAGCGGCTGCTTTCTTTGTAGCAGAACAGCGGCTCGTCTTTTGGGACGAGGAGACGCAGCGATGATGACGGGTGGTCCTGGATGTCAGCATGCAGAGGGGAGAGAAGATTATGTCGAATGGGGAAACGGCAGTGTGCAGACCGGCCACATGCCTTCACATCTTCTCACGGTAGAGGGCCCGAGCTGTAGAACGTGATGACACGGAGATGCACGGGTGTGTGACGGAATGCATCTCCCTGTCCTACCGCCTTCCGGTGGTTATAGGGATTTTATCAAACGGTGGTCTTTTACGTCCTATGAGCAGTTAGCTAGGGGGTACAAATCTGTGTCAGAATTAACCTTCCCACATTATGGAGGCTCTTGGCCGTGTCAAACGTTATTGATCCAGGCCAACTAGCCTAATGGTAGTGGAGTCGCCAGACCTTTGTTAGGGGCACTCAAACACATATTATAATAATATCATATTTTATACTTATAATTTCTGCAAACACAAAACATCTTAGGCCATGTTTAGACGGAGAGAATCTGAACAGAAACCGCAAAAGTCGTCTTGCGGTCTCACTTTTAATGTTGCGTTTAGACTAGTGTTTTGGGATGGAATTCTGCGTGCAGACGAGGCTGTAAAAGTGTAGTCGACTCGAGACAACAGAGCCCTGCAGTCACGTGATTGGCGCAGATGTCACATGACCAGAAACGTCAGTGGCCAATCAGATCGCGCAAACCGAACACGGAAGTGCAACTCTGTTAGGGAAAATAGTCACGCAACCCATACGCTACACTGTCTCAGGTCGTTGAGACAACCAGGCGTGCTGTGAAGACCTGCCCTACTCTGCCTCTGATTCGCAGACTGTGGGTGGGGGAATATGATTGGACCAAAGCAGAGTCACACAGACAGTGGCTCCAGTCACTAATAGTTGCGATAGCCACTGGACTGATTCTTGTGTATTTAAAAGTACTGCCAATGTGGTGATCTCCGTGGATAGAATCAGACATGCTTGTTCGCTTTGTTTACGCTTCTAGGCTACTGGCGCATGCCTGTGATGTAAGCTGTACGCGACGAGAGCCTTGACAACCCTTTCATCATAGTTTTATGCGGTTTGACTGTTCAGATGATAGCGCGAAGGTGTATCGTTTCTAGGATTTCCACCCAGGAAGGTGGTCTCACTTTTTGGCGGATTCTCCCCGCAAAAACGCGTTGCCGTATAAACAAAAGGCACATCCGAAAAAAATTAAATCCGGATCCACCTGCTAGCGTTTCCGTCTAAACATGGCCTTAGTCCCATTAACTGACTTCCACAGGCAAACTAAGGAGTCCATAGGTACCAAGCAGGTCATGCTAGCTTGTCTGGAAGGGGGCTAAATAACGCTCCACAGTAAGGCAACATGTTCCATTGTGACCCTCTAGGGATAATCAATAATCACAGCCTCATGGAACCTTTCTTACCACCCAGAGGTCATACTGTGTTTCATAGCTGTGAGCTTTAACCCCCCCCCCCCCCCCCCCCCTGTGCCTTGGGTCTCTCTCTCTCTCTCTCTCTCTCTCTCTCTCTCTCTCTCATCTCTCTCTCTCTCTCTCTCTCTCGTCTCTCTCCTCCTCTCTCTCTCTCTCTCCTCCCTCTCTCTCTCCTCTCTCTCTCTCTCTCATTCTCTCCTCTCTCTCTCTCTCTCCTCTCTCTCTCCTCTCTCTCTCTCTCTCTCTCTCTCTCTCTCTCTCCTCTCTCTCTCTCTCTCTCTGTCATGGTGACTGTGTGTGTTGGGTCTTATATTTGTGTTCAATAATAACAGCCCAGGTTTACTAGGGGTGGGTAGCATGTGTGTTCAAGCCTTTTCCTCTCCTGTTTTCGGCTTAGTTAGGAGGTTAGCCCACCCTGAAGATACAACATATTCGGTACCCTTGTTGCTAGTATTTCTGAGCCTGGGTTTCCTCTAGGCTGGGCCGTGACACTTTACAATCACAAACTAGAGACCTGGGCCATTCAGAGAGAGGATATATCAAAGTATCTAAGTATACTGAAGCATAGAAGGGGGTGGGGGGTGAATCATTTAAATAGGTGAGATTCAAATCATGTTTATTGCCTATTAATAGCACAACATACAAGATTGTCATACAGTGTTGAGGAGCATCTTACATGATTACTTAGGGGTCCCAGCTTTCCAATGGTGTTTACACTTGTGGCACCTGTCATGCACCTCCATGCCTCCAGGCTTCTCATCTTCTATAACTCCTTGGTTTCTCTCAACTCTATCCCAACCTAGCTACTCTCTCTCTCTCCTAAGTACAGGTTGGGTGTGCAAGTGTGTGAAGACCGGAGGAACAGCTGATTGACATCTACCGGCTGATTGCTCTACCTATTAGACCCGGCTCAGATGCCATGAGGCTGCCAGATCGTAGTTCCTTATTTCCAGTCAGTCCGTATTCTCGTGCCTTGTTCTCTTGTCAGTTCGTGTTCTACTTTGCTTTACCTAACATTTCTTGTCCTCCTTTGCTCACAGTTTGTTCCTGGCTCCACACCCTGTTCCCACGTCTTGGATCCCTGTGTATGACCTCCGCCTGCCTGACCACTCTCTCCGTGAACATCCCTGGACAGTTGAGAACCCGCTCCCGGCTACGACCCCCCGCTCATCTGACTACCACTGCACCCGCTCACTCCCCTGGACTGCCTAGTGACCGGGTTCCATTACTCTTCTTTTCTAATTAAATGCACCCGTCATTTGGGTTTTACTCGGATTCCACATCGTCTCTGCATGTTTGTGTCTGCATCTGTGTTCTGGCTTAGTTAAACCGTTACAGTACTGGCTGCGGGGCCTTGGAACCACATTGAATACTGTTGTAACTTAATAGGCCAGGTTAATGATTATGAGTTATATTTCATATAATAACGATTATTGTTTACATTTGAAGAAGAAGAGTGTTTGTTTATTATAGTCAGAGATACTATTATTTACATTAGTGCCCACGTTAGTAGAAATACAAGTCCCAGAATGCCTTGCGCCTGTTAACCAGCTGTGTCCTTTTAGGGTGATTGAGTTGCCGACTGCAGAGAGCGTTTTTTTGTGAATGAAACTGAGGATAAGAATGTATCATGTGCCGAAAGCTTTTATCGTATTGGAACCCGTCGTATTGGACAATCTATTATTTTGGGAAAGTAGTTTATTCTACAAATACGTCTTAGGGCTTAACCCCCCATGTGCACACACACACACACACACACACACACACACACACACACACCCACACACACACACACACACACACACACACACACACACACACACACACACACACACACACACACACACAACACACACACACACACACACTTACATCTCAATACAGCTTGATTTGACTCCTGCATTTGATGTCTTCATACTGTACATGTGATGTTTCCTCTACCTACCACACACACACACTTACAGTACATCTCAATACATGCACACATGCACACACGCACAGCATTTCCTAAATCTCCTTGCAGCGTGATGTCTTCATTACAATGCCTCTACTGCCGAGTGAGAGATAAGAGATTCATCTAAATCCATTCCCATAGATTAGCCCTTGTGCTGTGCAGAAATATGTCACAATCCCTCCTTCAGTCTCTCTCTAGTCATTCTCCGCACAGAGATTTGTTCCAGTCAAATCCACTAAGACGCCACTGTGGCTCAGTGGCACGAGATGTGAACCACGTATTTGCGATGTCGCAAGTTCAAATCCGGATCACAACCTTTGACGTGTGTTGTCAAATTGTCTCTCTCTTCCCGTCTCCCTATAGGCCATGTTTCCTGTCACTCTATGGATCAGACGCAGAATCACTCCATTCACCAGTGTGGGTGGGTGTCCATTAGAATGTCATATTGTCTATAAGGTAGAGATACATTTCCCAGCTAATGGGACAATAAAGTGACTTTGGACTTGACTCTTGATATGGTGGTCTGGTCAGGTAGGATCCTACTGGGTATATATCTATAAGGTAGAGCTATGGTGGTCTGGTCAGGTAAGATCCTACTGGAATTAT
>NC_140180.1:97500213-97647981 GCF_963971535.1 Notolepis coatsorum
CATGCAGAGACGATGTGGAATCCGAGTAAACCCAAATGACGGGTGCATTTAATTAGAAAAGAAGAGTAATGGAACCCGGTCAGGCAGTCCAGGGAGTGAGCGGGTGCAGGGTAGTCAGATGAGCGGGGGGGGGTCGTAGCCGGGAGCGGGTTCTCAAACTGTCCAGGGATGTTCACGGAGAGAGTGGTCAGGCAGGCGGAGGTCATACACAGGGATCCAAGATGTGGGAACAGGGTGTGGAGCCAGGAACAAACTGTGAGCAAAGGAGGACAAGAAATGTTAGGTAAAGCAAAGTAGAACACGGACTGACAAGAGAACAAGCACGAGAATACGGACTGACTGGAAATAAGGAACTACGATCTGGCAGCCTCATGGCATCTGAGCCGGGTCTAAATAGGTAGAGCAATCAGCCGGTAGATGTCAATCAGCTGTTCCTCCGGTCTTCACACACTTGCACCCAACCTGTACTTAGGAGAGAGAGAGAGTAGCTAGGTTGGGATAGAGTGAGAGAAACCAAGGGTTATAGAAGATGAGAAGCCTGGAGGCATGGAGGTGCATGACAAGTGCCACAAGTGTAAACACCATTGGAAAGCTGGGACCCTAAGTAATCATGTAAGATGCTCCTCAACACTGTATGACAATCTTGTATGTTGTGCTATTAATAGGCAATAAACATTTGAATCTCACCTATTTAAATTATTCACCCCCCACCCCCTTCTATGTTCAGTATACTTAGATACTTTGATATATCCTCTCTCTGAATGGCCAGGTCTCTAGTTTGTGATTGTAAAGTGTCACGGCCCAGCCTAGAGGAAACCCAGGCTCAGAACTATGTTGTATCTTCAGGGTGGGCTAACCTCCTAACTAACCGAAAACAGGAGAGGAAAAGCTTGAACACACATGCTACCCACCCCTAGTAAACCTGGGCTGTTATTATTGAACACAAATATAACACCCAACACACACAGTCACCACGACAGAGAGAGGAGAGAGAGAGAGAGAGAGAGAGAGAGAGAGAGAGAGAGAGAGAGAGAGAGAGAGAGAGAGAAAGAGAGAGAGAGAGAGAGAGAGAGAGAGAGAGAGAGAGAGGGAGAGAGAGGAGAGAGAGAGAGAGAGAGAGAGAGAGAGAGAGAGAGAGAGAGAGAGAGACCACAGGCACAGGGTGGGGGGGGGGGGGGGGGGGGTTAAAGCACGCAGATGAACACAGTATGACCTCTGGGTGGTAAGAAAGGTTCCATGAGGCTGTGATTATTGATTATCCTAGAGGTCACAATGAACATGTTGCCTTACTGTGGAGCGTTATTTAGCCCCCCTTCCAGACAAGCTAGCATGACCTGCTTGGTACCTATGGACTCCTTAGTTTGCCTGCGGAAGTCAGTTAATGGGACTAAGGCCATGTTTAGACGGAAACGCTAGCAGGTGGATCCGGATTTTATTTTTTTTCGGATGTGCCTTTTGTTTATACGGCAACGCGTTTTTGCGGGGAGAATCCGCCAAAAAGTGAGACCACCTTCTGGGTGGAAATCCTAGAAACGATACACCTTCGCGCTATCATCTGAACAGTCAAAACCGCATAAAACTATGATGAAAGTGTTGTCAAGGCTCTCGTCGCGTACTGCTTACATCACAGGCATGCGCCAGTAGCCTAGAAGCGTAAACAAAGCGAACAAGCATGTCTGATTCTATCCACGGAGATCACCACATTGGCAGTACTTTTAAATACACAAGAATCAGTCCAGTGGCTATCGCAACTATTAGTGACTGTCTGTGTGACTCTGCTTTGGTCCAATCACATTCCCCCACCCACAAGTCTGCGAATCAGAGGCAGAGTAGGGCGGGTCTTCACAGCAAGCCTGGTTGTCTCAACGACCTGAGACAGTGTAGCGTATGGGTTGCGTGACTATTTTCCCTAACAGAGTTTGCACTTCCGTGTTCGGTTTGCGCGATCTGATTGGCCACTGACGTTTCTGGTCATGTGACATCTGCGCCAATTGCGTGACAGCGGGGCTCTGTCGTCTCGAGTCGACTACACTTTTACAGCCTCGTCTGCACGCAGAATTCCATCCCAAAACACTAGTCTAAACGCAACATTAAAAGTGAGACCGCAAGACGACTTTTGCGGTTTCTGTTCAGACTCTCTCCGTCTAAACATGGCCTAAGATGTTTTGTGTTTGCAGAAATTATAAGTATAAAATATGATATTATTATAATATGTGTTTGTGAGTGCCTCTAACAAAGGTCTGGCGACTCCACTACCATTAGGCTAGTTGGCCTGGATCAATAAAGTTTGACACGGCCAAGAGCCTCCATAATGTGGGAAGGTTAATTCTTACACAGATTTGTACCCCCTAGCTCACTGCTCATAGGACGTAAAAGACCACCGTTTGATAAAATCCCTATAACCACCGGAAGGCAGTAGGACAGGGAGATGCATTCCGTCACACACCCGTGCATCTCCGTGTCATCACGTTCCACAGCTCGGGCCCTCTACCGTGAGAAGATGTGAAGGCATGTGGCCGGTCTGCACACTGCCGTTTCCCCATTCGACATAATCTTCTCTCCCCTCTGCATGCTGACATCCAGGACCACCCGTCATCATCGCTGCGTCTCCTCGTCCCAAAAGACGAGCCGCTGTTCTGCTACAAAGAAAGCAGCCGCTGCAGTTTGGATCCATATTAATAGGATAATGTATAGAATGGATATTCAATGCTCCTGGGCTGCGCTGAGCGGGAAATAATCAAACCATGGGGAGCCGCATCGCGCCTCGGGCTGCCATTAATGATCTCCGAGCAGTTTTCATTTCAGAGCAGATAGGCTACTTAGGTTCTGAGTATCTACTTGGTTGTCTGCTTATTCAGCAAGTTTGTGTCATCAAGAAGAAATAAGCCTGCACTCCAATCAGTTAGAGGCTGATCGACTAACGAGCAGGCTTGATGCATCGATCACCACATATAGCTGTATCTTATAGGAACCAGCCAACATTTTGGGAAATTTAGCTTATCATCTTCTCCAGAAAGAGACAAGAAGATAGATACCAGTTTCCTCTCTGTGCGTTCAGAAGAAAGCTATTTGGCTGCACGTTAACCTAGCTTAGCACAATGCATGGAAGCGGACAGTGCCGGTTAGCCTAGGGCCTAGGCATTGTCCAACTAACACCTCTCCCGAAGGCTAACCGGCACTGTCCGCTCTGACTTGTTAATTGATAAATATAGTTATTTATTTTATAATTTTTTTGTAATGGGCCCTAATCATTTGTCATAAGATATTGATGGCTAGTGCATTTGTTTGGCTATTGTGTCACAAAGTAAATAAACTCTTTGAAACGGTGACCGCTGTGTCATTTATGTTTAATGTAGATCTTTTTTTATTTGTATGTCAGCTCTTTGACTGCCAGAGTGGAGTGGACTCAACCCTGATGACTCGGACTTGGACTACGCTAATGGGGACTCGACTCTGGCTCTTCTTTGGTGACTCAGACTTGGACTCTGACTCAAACACTGGGGACTCGAGACTCGACTCGGACTCGAGATTTAGTGACTCGACTACAACACTGGCTGCAACATCCTGTTTCACACTCGTTCAGTTCCCACACTTCCCGGGTGCAACCGCAGTCTGACACCGACGGGCCACTGAGCGGCTCCACTGGAGCAGTCGGGGGTTAAGTGTCTTGCTCAAGGGCACGTCAAGCGGCGGGGTATCGAGGGAGGGGAGATCGTTATTCATCCACTTCACCCCCATCCAGATTTGTCCTGCCCCCCTGACGGGTTTGTCTTCTTGTGTTCACACATAAGTGCGTTCGCTCGATCGCTTCCTCCCGCCACCCTGCTGGCGAGGCCTCGTCGCCACATTCATCATGTGCACACACACACACACACACACACACACACACACACACACACACACACACACACACACACACACACACACACACACACACACACACACACACACACATACACACACACACACACACACAGCCGCGACGTCTGGAGAACACACTTCCCTTCAGAGAGCAAACCCTGTAAAGCACCGGTGCACTGGTCTGTCTGGAGAGAGACAGAGAGGGTCGGGGTGATGTGGCACATAATCATCATCATAATCGACTATTTATATAGCACATTTACAACAGTTGTGACGGTGTACCAAAGTGCTTCACAGGTAAAAGCATAGAGCAAAGAATACATAAACATAATTGTTAAAGTGCAAATACAAATACTTGCTGGGTTCAGATAGAAATAAAAAAAGAAAGATAAAATAAAGATTACAGCAGATTACAGAAATACGGCATAAAGGGACTAAAGGTAGCGGCCTAGGAGGCGGGCTCAGTTCTGGTCAAAGGCCAGGGGGAAGAGATGAGTCTTTAGCCGGGACTTAAAGACCTCCAGGGGGAAGAGACGAGTCTTTAGCCGGGACTTAAATACCTCCAGGGAGAAGAGATGAGTCTTTAGCCGGGACTTAAAGACCTCCAGGGAGAAGAGATGAGTCTTTAGCCGGGACTTAAAGACCTCCAGGGAGAAGAGACGAGTCTTTAGCCGGGACTTAAAGACCTCCAGGGAGAAGAGATGAGTCTTTAGCCGGGACTTAAAGACCTCCAGGGTCTGGGCTGACCTGATGTGGAGGGGAGGCTATTCCACAATTTAGGGGCGACTATGGAAAAGGCTCTGTCCCCTCTGGTTTTGAGCCTAGACCTGGGTACATTTAGCAGCAGTTGGTCGGCTGAACTTAGGGCTCTGGATGGGGTGTGGAGACGCAGTGGCTCGGTCAGGTCCTGTGGGGCCATTTAGGGATTTAAAAACAGTTAAAAGTAGTTTAAAATCAATGCAGTGACGGACGGTGATGTGAGGCCAGGACTGGGGTGATGTGCTCACGCTTTTTTGTGCTGGTGAGGAGTCGGGCAGCCGCATTTTGGACGAGCTGTAGGCGGCGGAGTGATGCTTGATCAATGCCAGCATGGAGAGCATTGCAGTAACCCAGGCACAGGGTATGATGTGCTGAATTTCAATCTGCAACATCACAAATACACTGTAAAACACAATACGTTTCTTCAGTATTTTTTTCTTTCTATTTGTCTTTGTCTAGTTTGCTTATTTTTATTTGAGTAAAATAAGTAGCAGTACTTCTACTTGTGTAATATTAGTAAAAGTAATATTTTAATTACTGGTCGACCAACATGTATTTTTCAGTGACCGATATTCAGAGATCATTTAATAGATTTGTTTGTGTGCATCTGATAAATACAACAATGTAATAATAACATATGAGACACTGCATTGCTAACCGTAAGTTGACTCATGTTAGCTGTATTATCTCGCTAGTTTAGATGGTTAATGACAGCTTGCTAACGTCAGGTTGACAGGACGGTGCTCCCCATATTGAGCCTTCCCTGTTTAAAGGTGCTATAGATTTAATTCAGCCACTAGATGTCGCACTAGAGCACCATCATGCCATTTATCCAATCAGGTGCATTCCATGTGGGGGAATGGGAAGTAGGGAGGCGAAACATGCATGCAACATGTAAACAACTACATTCATTAATTATAATAAAAAATTCATTAACTCATTCACGGCCACTAGCTTTCGCCATCTGCGTTTGGGGCCAGCGTTAATGACCATTTTAGTGGTCATTATGTTTGCAGACCCATCGTGTGTTCTGTATTATAGCTATAGAGACAATAGTATGGCTCATTTGACAGGCATTGTTCATAGTCCATTACTGCCTAATCAGCAAATTTCTACACACTGTAGTTTGTTACATGCTACACGCTAAACAGCGCCCGATTTCTGGAATAATCCAGTCTTTCCCCATAGATCGGCGAGATAGGACGCATTATATGCAATAAGCCCGAATCGTTCTGGTTGATTCCCTGAAGCCCCGAATACTCCCAAATCAAAGGTATATAACATGTACATATGTACCTTCACAAAATCATCAAGGGGTGGGGGGGGGGGGGGGGGGGGGGTGGGGGGGGGGGGGGGGGGGGGGTAGTCTTACCCCAAAAATCCGATCGTTAGAAGAAGCTTGGTTTATGTCGGTAAAGAAACCCACTGTGATCATTACAGGAACATGTTTCAGGTTCGGTAAAATAGACATAGGGGTCCTTACCTTAGCCAGGAGGTGCTCCAAAAAGAATAATTCCAATGATCCCGGCGATCGCGATTACTCGTTTATATGTAATTACACGTGTTTACGGGACACTATAGGTTTTGAGGTGAGCAAATCTGCTAGCGATTGCTTTGCAGGAGCGTCTCCGCCTCAGAGCGAGTCTCGATAGTCCATTTCATTCATTGCCTCTCCTGACCCATTTCTGTGTGATTTCCGAGTTCAAAAGGTAGGTGATACTGCCACCTGGTGATATCCAATCGTCATTGCAATTCCAATGTACTGTAGGTAGATGAATCATAGACACATAGATGGCTCCGGGTGACCGTATATAACGCGGACCAAAGGAAAAGATCAAAGGATCAAAACCAGAGTATACTCAGGTGTCTGGCGCTCAACCATTGGCGAGATAACCCGACTATACTCGGGTATGGCCATGAAAGAGTTAATGAAAGGGATAAATACTTTTACTCCACACTTTTCTAAAAGCTCTGTGGCTGTCTTTTTTTTATTTATATATATTAAAAATTATTGCTTTATGTCAAAATGTTATCTATAGCACCTTTAAATATTTTGATTTGATTTTTTGGGTTGATATCATGTGGAATACCACTTTTGTAACAATTTGATTACTGATATGGATTATTGTGGCAACTAAACCTGGAATATAAATGACGTTTGGATATAATGTCTGAGGATTACTTTGTTTTGTAAACACTTCTGGTGTGTTTCTCCCCAAGCTGTGCCTGCACATTGGACACTATTGACTAATTGATACATGATTAGGCACAGCTGTCAACAACTGACCTCGTCGGGAGAGGACCTGGGGATTGGCTGCCAACCAAGCTCCCAGGCTCCTCCCCCAGCCCTCCCATAGGTGCATGATGTGGTAATAGGGACACACCTGGGCTTTGTAACGGGAGCCTGCAGTAAAGACAACCTGGCCACTCCAGGAGCAGAACTATCTGACAGCTGTATACCCCACCTCCTCACCTCCACTCACCCGGGGGCCCTTGGACGCACCATCACCCCCCAGATAAGCTGCCTCTTGTTAACTCGCATGTATATGGTTGGATGTTAAACTGAGAACCACAAGTCCCCGATAGAGGTTTTCCTCTCCATTAAGTGTATCGACTGACCAGACGTCAGAGATTTTTCACGGATGCACCCCAGTTGTTTGGCTTTCTGCCCTGTGTGTATCGTTGGCTCAACAATACCACGTTGGCTGTGCTCTACACCCCCAGGGCAGCGGCATTGTATTTTATTTTGTCTTTGGCTCGGTAGGTTATTTTGGGTTGTTTTAGTTCCTAGTGTTTTCCCTGTGTCCCTATTGTCTGCTTGCTTGCTTCACACGGTGGTCCACTCGTGTGGCGGGGATGCCATTTTGTGGCTGTAGCAGCAGGCATTGTTTTGGCATTCTGCTGCCAGTGCATGTTTAGCCCAGTGATTTCTTATCAACAGAGTGTGGCTCACTATAACAAGTAGGCCACATGTGGCCAGTTTGCCGTTAAATAACTCTGCACATTTAGCCATTTTGGCAATGCAACTGTCTGTACTGTGTTTGCACTGTGTTAAATGTACCTCTTAACATCTTCATCTGTTGTCCTGCTGTGTTACTGTGTTGGGAACCTGTGGAGACTAGTCCAGGTCGATTTTCTCGACCGGCGACACTAACATTAGTCTAAATAAACATGGAGTTGGCATACATTCATCCTGATAACCTGTGGATATACAATATTGCAGTATCTCTTCCCTTCAAAATATCAGCGAAAGAGGCCCATCTACCATAATCTAACCTCATCTACCAGGTTTAATGTCTGGGAGTGTTGCATTTTTGGATTTTTGTTCTTGATTTATTGTGATGTTTCTTCTTGACTTGTTTTAAAGAAGACTTGTACAGCCCATGGGCGCATTACCTTGTGATTTGGGGCTTTACAAATAAATGTTTATTTGATTGACCCCCTTTGCGGGTAAACTAGCATGTAGGATATCTATAAACATGGCACCATCCTTTCCACTCTACGAAAATATATTCAGCTAGAGCCCACAAGGTAACGCTACCACACATTTGTAGTTTACTTTATTTGATAGGGACAGCACATGTTAACACTTTAATCGCCGGAAACGCCGTAACTCGTCATTCCCCGCCATGCTCATTCTGCCGAAGACGCCGTAACACGTCTTTGATATCAATATTTCAAAAATCTGTGATCGAAATCATATTTCTCCCCCGGGGACCTGAGATATACTGCTGAGCTCCACTCAACTCTCTAACAGTTCAAGAGCGCCATCTGGTGGCCGATCGGCAGATCGCCCAACAGGAAGTCATGTGGATGAAGTGGTGCTCACCCATATTTCGTCCGGGCACTCGCTATCATTAGCAGGACTCCATCTTGACACAATGGATGCCGATCGGTTGCAAATAACTCGACAAACAACATGATTTGGACGTATATACTATTATACAACCTGGAAATGGATCGGGTATTTCTACATCCCATAATATGAATATCTCTGCTCCACGCTCATCACCCAACGGCGCGAGGAAGATACGGTAAGATCCAGCGTTATTTTCCAACGTGTTCTTTACTAACTGCTCTGATGATCATATCACCCACACTAGATGAATGATATAACGTTGCCCACGGAATTATAAACGACCCCCCGCCCATCCGGTCAACATCAGATCATACGTAGTAACTCCTAGAAGCACATCCAGTTGACATTTTTTATCTCGCACAGATTCCTACCAAACTGTATTTGATCATCAATATAATGCATTTAGGGCTATAAATCAAGTTCTGGAGAAAGCTGCAGAAAACGATAAAAACATACTTATACTTTAGACCGTATTTTAGTATGAATATGTGAATGAAAAAGTATAACGTTGCTACACCCTGAACAATAGATATAGGACATTGAATGGGCCATAATAATGTCAATTTAGCAATACAATTTAAAAAGTTATAGCCCTGCAAAGAAGGGGAACTTCTCCATAGACAAATAGAGATGGCGAGGGATGGTAAATTATGAATTTAACCATGGCGATCAAAGTGTTAATGAACATCAAGCACAAAAAATACAAAATGTAAAAATGCCGGATTGTAGCAGAAATGCTCATTTACACCCGTAGTCCCTAAGCAGGAGACGGCAAAAAACCATTCAAATAATTAGCCTGCTTAATAAGGTAAAAGCATTGTGACAATCAATAATTGTTTTAAAATAGTACACTCATTTGAGTAGTGGAAAAGGGGTAGGATTAAATAAGTGTATACTTCTTCCTACTCCTTTTCGAACATGTAGATTGAGTTGTGTTTTGCTTTTGTTGTTTGTTTGTATTCATTGCATGTTCGAAATAAATATTTCAAATCAAAATCATAATAATAAAAGCAAGAAACAAGTTACATAAACAAAATCAGATAAACAATTATCTCAGTTCTGGTTCGCTGTAAAAATGCAGTTTAAGATGGGTCTTGAACATGGGATATGTAGGGCACTCTCTAATCACAACAGGCCCCGTTCCCCGTACCTGGATAACTGAGTTAGCCGGATAACTTTCGGTGAAGTCTGACTTAAGCCGGACTTTCCCGTTCCCCGAAGCTGGATTGTCTAAATCACCATGACAACAGATCAAAAAGTTTGAGCCTGGTCGAGAGCAGGGTTTAAGTTCAAGTTAGCCGGATGAACCATCGCCACGCCCCCGCAAAGAAGTGACAGCGCGTTTCCTGAAATTATTCCCACAGTCTAGGATCTGCATTATACCATTCTGAATTACGTTTTTGTGCTCCATTCTTCCAGAGGGGGCTTTTGAAATGTAAAATAGACCCGAAATGCTGATACTAAATTCACTTTGTCCTAAATAATGCACGTTATATACCGTGGCGCTCGCTCGGTGCGATGTACACATTATGTGGTTATTTTAACAACGCGCAGCATTGCAAATGTGAATCCCGCGGGGATATCCTTAATGATTGAAACCTATCGCTCGTTTGGCTCTGATTCCTTTCATATTCTCCGCTGTGGATGAGGAGCGAGTAAGGAGAGGAGCGCCTGGATTTTGTTTCATTCAAGCATAAAATTGAAGTGTCTATGCGTGGATTGTGGATCTTGTGTGATATTGTAACTGGGATTAAAATGTCTGATGAGATGCGCTGTTTGACGGATTTGAGAAATTGAATGAGCCGTTGACGTCACATTAATGAATGAGAATAAAGAGATAAAACTTCATTCAAAATAAAGAATATTCTAAACACGGGTCTCTCGTTCATTAATGTATAAACAATGAATTTATCCCATCTGGCACAGTGGCGCAGCGGTAGTGCTCAATCCTGGCAACCCGGCGACCGGTGTTCGAAACCCCGTGTTTCCAATATAATTTTTTGGAATATAATATTAATGATTATACGCAAAGGTAGCCTAGTTTTAAGTTAAAATATTATAAATCTACATGCATTGAGGATGTCATTCTTTATATAGCTCTCAACGTGCACCAAATTGAATTATTCCTACATTGCAAAACGAAGGAAAAGACTAGGTTTCGAACCCCGGTCGTCTGCGTGAAAGTCAAAAGAAGAACCCGTTACACCACAGTGGAGATAAGTAAAAGATCGACCATACATCAATCAATGGGTAAGAGAGCCGTATCGTTATTCTGTATAACAGTTTAACTAATTATTTTCGCTAGCAAGATCTCATTTGATTATTCAATCCAGCAGGCAAGTTTAAAGAAATATAATCTGATTGATTGAGGTAATGAGGGACTTAAAATGTGCCTATAGATAACGCATTTAACTTGTCGGCGAGGCGATTGAGCCGTACTGCAATATGTTAATAAAGTTTTAAATCAATTAATCAATCAATGCCGCTAGAGAATCAGGATCTCTGCTATCGATACGTGCTGGCTTTTCAACTGAGGCGGCCGCGCGCACTTATCCTGGGTCTCAAGTCTGGTTTGAGTTAACGAGACTGAATCCACCTTCGAGGAACAGGAAAATCCCGGCTTCAAACATCGGGTTAACTGAATCTGGATAATGTGACTCTTGATCGACTTAGTTGAACCAGGTACGGGGAATAGGGCCAGTAGGCTATTCCAGTAGTTACCAAAGGTAGTATACCGAAAAGGCACCTCACAGTCCCCTCTACTGATGGCCATGGTGGTAATGCCAGTGTCTGCTCTCTGTTGGATTAACTCATTCAATTTCAGTGATCTTTCTACTTCTGTACAATTTAACCTGCTAGAAAATTCTATTTAGCCTCAAAGGGAGAATAACAAAATGTGATGTGTTGTGTTTTTGTGATGTCTGGATAATCTATTGCGATGGATTAACATTCTGATCTATAGGAATGGATTAACATTCTGATCCGACATGGTCCTTCTTCAGCTGTCTTGGCAGACAAACTGTATAGAGATGTAAGGCGTTGTGTGGGAATGTACTGTGTGTGTGTGTGTGGACAGCCAGGATGTGTGTTTATGTGTAAACTATGCATGAAAGCTCATTAGAATGTAAAGCCACACACATCCTGCACGTGTATGCTTTTGTGCACATGCACACTCGCGTGCAAACATTTGTATCGTCTATTTAACCCTTTCACTACCACACTACAGAAGGTTAACCCTTTACTATCACACTACAGACGGTTAACCAGAACGTGTGTGTAACAATATCCCTTTCTATAGATTATTCAAGACACTGTGGCTTGACATGAACGTGTGGTTTAGCTTGTACATTGGCTGAGTAAACATGAACTCATTTGTTTAGCCTGTACATTGGCTGAGTAAACAGATATCAATTCACCAACAGTTTATCATGAAGCATGGTGTCACATTATCCTTCATTCACACACACACACACGCACACGCAGACGCACACACAGGCAGTGACGCAGTGTGTTTGCGTTTACATTCTAATTAGCTCTCAAGGCTCTCATGCCATGTTGCCTCGGACGGTTGTTTTATGAACCTAAATGTACCTTATTAACCTTAACCTTACAGGAGACTTCACACCTAACCCTAACCTAAAAATAAAAGGGATAATGTCTTGCAAAACCATGTTATTTTCTGAAAAATGCTAAGCGCTTCTGTTTCCTTCTTCGTGATAGTCTGTGGGGACACTCTTGTTTAGGGAAGCTACTGAACGCAGTGCTTCGCCGGCTACCAAGTACTTCACTCTGGAAGAAGTGGAACTATAGCAAAGCTACCCTCGAGATGAATACAGCTTGGTTAACTAAAGCTATTTAGAAAAAGTCATCCTTTATTTTTTTGTCCCTGTACCCTTTTTTATTTTTTACATATGTAATACCAATAAAGGAGTATGTACAGTGAAATGTAATACCAAAAAAATACAATACAACTGGATAATATACCACTCATTTGAGTTGATTGCAACGCGCATGCTCCTCACTATAGCTGAAACAACACCAAATAAACTACCAGCATGCTACTGCAAAATGTACTTAAACTACTCTCGAACACTGTCTACTAGGAACTAGGGCTGTCACCAAATCAATGAATTAATTGTAAAATAAAACATTCGATTTTCGATTGTGAAAATGTACATTAGATTGTGAAAAAATCGGGCTTGCACGCGCACAGGCCCAGTGCCCTTTTCAGCCTTTGAGTACCTGCCCCTCTAAAGTCCTGTGCACGTCCCTGTGCTGCATGATGGACGGGAGACACAGCAGCCCTGAGTACGCTGCATGATGGACGGGAGACACTCAGCCCTGAGTACGCTGCATGATGGACGGGAGACACAGCAGCCCTGAGTACGCTGCATGATGGACGGGAGACACTCAGCCCTGCATGATGGACCAGGAGACAGTCAGCCCTGCATGATGGACCAGAGACACTCAGCCCTGAGTACGCTCCATGATGGACCAGAGACACTCAGCCCTGAGTACGCTCCATGATGGACCAGAGACACTCAGCCCTGAGTACGCTGCATGATGGACCAGAGACACTCAGCCCTGAGTACGCTGCATGATGGACCAGGAGACACTCAGCCCTGAGTACGCTCCATGATGGACCAGGAGACACTCAGCCCTGAGTACGCTCCATGATGGACCAGGAGACACTCAGCCCTGAGTACGCTGCATGATGGACCAGGAGACACTCAGCCCTGAGTACGCTGCATGATGGACCAGAGACACTCAGCCCTGCATGATGGACCAGGAGACACTCAGCCCTGAGTAACAAAAGGTCACTTTAAACTAAATGGAAAATTCACTTTAAAGGAATGAGGAATATAAAAGTCACTTTAAGGAAATAACAGATGTGGTTCTTGTATAGTATAGTTTAGATATAGTAAGTATAGCATAATGACAGAGTTAAAATTGTATATTGTATAGTAGTGTATAGGGGTGGGATGATACATCGATCCAGATCGATATATCGATCTATTATCAATTATCAAATAGGATCGATGCAATGTAAAAAGATCGATTCATATTGCGATACTCTTATTTTGAAAATCCCCTGGTGAGCAATGCAGTAGCAGTGTTAACGTTAGACAGCATTGCTTCAGAGTCCGCCTATTTTGCGACCCGAAATAAGTGCCTGTTGTTTTTTTCCCCACAACGGGTCAAATGCATCTAACATGCTTTGCATCCTCGCCATTCATTTATGCCCACGTCGCGTTAAATACCGAAATTAACGTTGCGTTAGCGTAAGCTAACTAAGCTGATCAGAGCCATATAGAGAGAACAGCAGAGGTCCACTAGGGACTGGGAAGGAGGGGGGTTACTGCATTCTCGAGATAGCCCCACTACCAGGATCTGGCCGGTACTGCACCTTCGGACTCCCAATATGCCTTTTCCAGCCAAAATACAGCTCTGACAGTGAATAGGATATTAATATCGAAAAAAAAAAGAAAAACTAACCAAAAACAGTGAACAGGAGGTCTATTTGTATTAAAAACAATAGATTGTTTTTCATTTAAATGTCTGGAAGAGCTCAAAAATAAAAATGTCAAATGATATTTCCATTGCCTTTTTTTTGTTGATTTAAATGTTACTGATTGTGTTAAATGGGCATATAATATCATCTCATATCGATCGCACCTGAATCTAATCGTATCGTATCATATCGTGGCAGACTTTGTGATATCGGAAAATATCGTATCGTTGTCCAAAGAATCTATCGTATCGTATCGTATCGTGATGAAACTGGTGATTCCCACCCCTAGTAGTGTACATAGGAACCAGTGCCTTCTCAGGAATTTAGCATGTCTATTTTATTATTGAATTATTGCACACTCGATGCGGGCATGACCACCCGCATTTCACTGTATGCCCTGGTATGTATGTGACAAATAAACCCCTTGAATCTTGAAAATGCTGCATGATGGACAAGAGACACTTGCATTTAGCGGAGTGAAACATTTACATTAGGTCTGATTCCTGGAGCTGACGAACGTGCCAACAATTCAACAACTAGTTCAGAACCCAACTCGGCCACGAAGAGTGATGTGTAGAAGTCTTTATTTGTCATCAGATTAACACACACACATGGCAACTGGGTGGCGCAGCGGACATTGCGCTCGTCACCAACGCTAGAGACACCGGGTTCAAATCCGGCTGTCGGCGTTGCCTCCGGCTTGGGCCGGCCGTCATACTGAGTCAGCGGGTGGAAGTCGAACGGTGGTAATCTGGACGTTGTGGACAGCGACTCCTACAGGTCGATTGGGGGACGCCTGCACAGCAGAGACAGGAAATGGCGGGGGTAGTGTGAGCCTCCCACGCATTACACCTGGCCAATGAGAGTCCGCGCTGGCAGGTGAAAAGATGTGACAGGCTGCCTCCTCGTGTACCGGAAGGGACACGTGATGCAAGGCTTCTATCCTCCCTACGACCGACCTGTGGGGGGCATATGCGAGCAACGTTCAAGACAGGACAGGGGAGAATTGGAAACAGCGAAATTGGGATGGGAGAAAAAAATTGAAAATAGGGAGAAAAAGTAAAAAAAAAAATAAAGATTAACACACACACAAATGAGATGGGCAACCCACAGGAACACACATGCACTGAGTCGCTGACGAAATGTTCTCTGCACTTTCCATCCCGTCGTCATTCCCCCCAAGGGCAGCCGGGAGCAGACAGGGCTGCAGCGTGCACCGCGCCTGGGGACCAATCCAAGTGCTCCTGTCCGTCTTCGTCAGGGACGCGACAACGTTAGCGATCTGTTGTGCATGTTTTTCCATTGGGTTTATCTTATCTGGAGGGGAAATCCTTGCAGGCATGGGGAGAACATGCAAACTCCATACAGAAAGGCCCAGGAGATACCCCACCTGGGTAACTGGCAACACGGCAAGCTGGTCCCCAAGCGGGAATCAAACCCAGGACCTTCTAGCTGTGAGACCACCGTGCCGCCCTATGTGCACTCCGAGCCTAAAGAGCCCTGTTGGAAAAACACTAGACGGAAAACTTGTGGAACCTAGTTACAGCTGAACTATGATTTTTTTTACGTTGCTAGTTGTTTTGGGAGTTCTAGCGTGAAGAATGTAAGTATACTTTTCAGTTTTTTTAATAGCACTTTATTGTAGATCATCCCTCAGGGTAAAACGTCTAGATATTGAATAATGAATGGAGACCGAAGTGTCTGCAGGTCCCCAATGGTTTGATTCTTATTTTCCATTTCATGTCAAAGAAAAGCTATTGTTTATCACACCTTGCTTGGAGGTGTGTTGCCGTGTATGAATGTCCATTCTATATCTATTCAGACAATATGTGTATTGATGTTTAGCTCCATGCACTAGGCTTGTTTACTGTGGGGAATATAAAGGAAGACAAATATGAATACTGTGGTGTGTGTGTGTGTGTGAGAGAGTGTTTGTGTGAGAGAGAGAGAGAGTGATGGAGAGGCTGACCGTATATTCTTTGACCCTGAGCAGACAAGGACAAAATGGCCGCCCAAGGGGTCACTCTATCTGGTGAAATAGTGTGACATCTGGGTTTAACTGTGTGTGTTTATTTATGTTTGTGTTAACACATTAACTGCCATGCAGTTTGCCCCTCTCATACCACTCTCTGCCACCACTCTAAGCCTATGGAGATGTTCACCTTCTTTGCATTGTATTGCTAAATTGACATTACTATGGCCCATTCAACATCGATTATCTATCGTTCAGGATGTAGGAACGTTATACTTTTTCATTCATAGTGTTGGTGACAGGTATACACAATTCGGGTTGTTAGGGTCACGTCATTGATCACGTCATTCACAAATGGGTCACGTGGTGTCGTAGTAGTAAAGTCAGCTGTTCACCTGCGGGTTTCGGGAACAGTAACAATGAGGGGGTGAATGGGGAAGTCACACTTTGCTGACCGCACGTACGCTACACTATGATGAATCAAACCGTGACTCATTCTACTTTTTGATACTATATGAACTGTTTTTAACTACAATAAACTAACCAAACACAGTATCCTGGATCCGTGGTTATGTGGCGAACGGCGCGTCTGGCAGGTACCATTATTTCCCCGTGTTAGTCTCTCGGTGACTGCAGAATGTTTGGATAGTCACCATATATTTGTCAGCAAAAACGACACTGAACGAAGGATTGGATCCACGAAAGGTCCCGATAAGTCAGACATTATTGGACGGAGCAAAGGAGCAACGCGCGCATGTAAACAATGGGATGATCGCACGCACGCACGCACGCACAAAGGACCGGACCAAGCCAGCATACGTCAACGGATTTGCGGTAATGTAACCCGACCCGTTGCGCAGTGTGGACCCATGTTGGTTCGTTTGGAAATTTTTTTAGCTGGTTCTACCTAACTAACTGTTATTATGCTGAAACACGCTGTGGATGTGTGTGCGCAGCCCGCCGGGCAAAACTTATATTATGTGTGTGTGACAACAAACAATTGACGTGCGCTGCACTGCACTGCTCTCTTGCTGTGGCTGATATATGTGGCGGGTTTTGCAGATGCGTTGAACGTTGGAATTGGATTCTCATGGCTTGTGATAACTTTCTTGTGCTTTCAAAATGAGTGATTCAAATGTTGGGAAACAGGACAAAGAAAATAGAAAAATAACTCTCACTGCAAAAGCTCTTGCAAATAAAGTCGAATCACTCCAAATTCAGTTAGAGGCTCATATCAGGCCTACTGAAATACAGCAGCATGAGGTTACAGAGGAGGAAAATGGAGAGCATGGGGGTGTGGGAAATGTGGAAGTGACGGGCCTCAGTTGCACAGTACTCGTTATGCTCAAGAGGATGTTCAGCCAGGGGACAGCATATCCAACCATGGTAGCAAGAGTTATGGTTCAAGATCTTCTAGATCAAAGGTTTCCTCTAATGCATCCACACGTCTCAGAGCCGAGGCCGACATGGCCGCCTTAATGGCTCGGCAAGAGTTGCTTGAACAAAAGCATGCTCTTGAAGACCAGGAAGCTCACATAAAGAAACAAAAGGAACAACTTCAGTTGAAAGTGGACATAGCTGCATCAGCAGCAAGGCTAAATATTCTGAGAACCTCTGGGTCAGGGGTGTGGAGTGCTGCTTCTCGTAAATCGGATGGAATGGAATCCTACTTTGAAAAGGGCCTCAACATTAATGCAGAGACATTTGTATCACACAAGGATGGAAGAGGACAACCTGCATATGTTGGAGGCACACGACCAAAGCAAAGGCAATCTGACGGAGCCAAATACCTCCAGAAGCCCTCAGCACTCACACAGACCCAGACTATGATCTCAAACGCTACAGAGTACCCAGCGCTCACACTGAGACAGAGCACGGTCCCAAAGACTACTTGGCCTCCATTGTCTTTGCATAGAGACATACAACCTGTTTCAAGGAACAACAGCAGTGAGCAGAACAACATAATGTCTATTATGCAAAAACAAAACGACCTCACTTCCATGTTGGTGCATCAGCAATGCATTGCTTCACTGCCTAAAAGAGACATCCAACCATTTGAAGGTGACCCTCTGCAGTACCATGGCTTTATACAGTCCTTTGAACAGACTATAGAAAGGAGGACTGACAATGCTGTTGATTGCCTGCACTATTTGGATCAATACACCAGGGGGCAGCCTAAACAACTAGTCAAAAGTTGTCAACATATGACTGATGGCACTGGATATGCTACGGCGAAGGCTTTACTCCAGGAACACTTTGGGAATGAGCACGTCATAGCATCCGCTTACATGGACAAAATATTTGCATGGCCAGCTATTAAGTCGGAGGATGGGAAAGCCTTACAAGCATACAGCCTATTCTTGCGCGGATGCTGCAATGCCATGAAAGACGTACATAATCTATGTGACCTAAACACATCTGCAAACATGCTTGCTGTCATCAAGAAGTTGCCCTACAAGCTGAGGGACAAATGGCGAACAGAAGGATGTAACATCCAGGAAAGACATCGCAAACGTGCTATGTTCACAGATATTGTGACTTTTATTGAGCGGGAAGCGAGAATCGCTACAGACCCTGTATTTGGAGACATACAAGACGCTCCAATGACGGGGGCTTTTAAGGAAAGTGGCAGAGCTAGACCTGTGCCTCGTCTTCAGGCTAGAGGGAGTAGTTTTGCCACAACGTTCTCCACAATTGAAAGAGATGCTCATTGGGAAAACAGAGTTAAGGATGGATGTGAGGAGACTTGCCTTTTCTGCAAAGAGGGTGGACACACACTGGAGTCATGTACTCTACTGGAGAGGAGAGCTCACAGCGAGAAGATGGAGTTCCTGAAGGAGAATGGAGTTTGCTTTGGATGCTTGTGCACTGGGCACATCAGCAGAGAGTGCAGGGAACGTCTGTTTTGCAGGACATGTGGCTCACGACACCCCAGTTTGCTTCACATCCACTCTAAGGAGAATGGAGATGCAGAGAAAGGCAGGAGCAACTCAGACAGAGCAGTGGACAGAACTCTAGTCGAGATCCATACCGGTGGCCTTACTGGGGCCGGTGACCAAGATTGCAAGCTTGCCATCGTACCAGTTAAGGTTAAATCAAGCACAGGTCAAAGGTCAGTGGAAACCTATGCCTTTCTAGACCCAGGGAGCTCAGCGTCCTTCTGCACAATGGGTCTGATGGATAAACTGGGACTATCTGGGAGTAAAACAAGGATCCTTCTACATACCATGGGTCAAGAAAATGTGGTTGACAGTTGCACTACATCTGACTTGGAAGTCGCTGGACTGGACGGTGACCGAAACTGTAAAATACCAAAAATCTTTGCACAACATCAAATGCCTGTCAATCGAAGTAACATCCCACAACAGCAAGATCTGGAAAAATTGCCTCATCTGAAGCATGTCTATCTGCCACAGATAAATGCAGACGTGGAGATGTTGATTGGTCTGAACGTTCCCAGAGCCTTAGAACCACTGGAAGTCATCCGAAGTGTGAATGGAGGGCCATATGCAGTCAATACGATGCTTGGATGGACTGTAAATGGACCAGTTGGAGGAGACAACAGTGTCATGGCAGCGTTCGGAGCTAGTTCTGAAAGCTCGAGCAGCACCAATAAGATGGAGTATAAACGTAAAATTCATCAGGAGGTGATCGACGAGGCCAAGCAGGAGTTAAAGATTCAGAGAGGAGAGAACACATGGCTCCTCCCAGAGCTCGACCAACGTCTTCATCAGACACAGCAGGAGACCATCTTCCAGACCAAGAAGAAGAAAAGGAGAAGAAGAGACAAGAGGTGGAGAAAGCCAAAGCAGAGGTCATCCAACAGGCTGGTCTGCATAAGCTGGAGTTGAACCCATACTGGAAAGATGGAGGGAGTGGTCTTCCCCCAGTGCATAAGACTGGTACTGCAGCACAAGGAGGTGTTGGTTGGTTGAGGAAGAGTTTGAAGAGGATGAAAGAGCAGGCGGAGAGAGAACAACGCAGCCTCAGTGACGTGGTGTCTCAGAGATATGGATCCATTGAAACGTTTCAGAATCGACTTGCAGAAGCTGAGAGAGCAGCACATGGAGAAAGGAGGAGAGGAGGAGAAAGAGAGGAGAGGATGGCATTGGCAAGAGGAGGAGGAAGAGAGGACAGAGAGAGGAGGATGGAGGAGGAGAGGAGAGGAGGATGGTATAGAGAGAAGAGGATGAGGAGGGACTCCAGACAGTACTCCACGAAGTAGAATCAATTCTCAACAGTAGACATCTCACATACCTGCCACAATTACAGGAACGACAGAACAAGGATCAAGCGAGGCGGTTAGGTGGCCGAGCGGAGATTGCGTTCGTCACCAGCCCCGGAGCTGAGCTGGATTTGCCTGTTCGAATCCAGCTCACAGCTCCGGGGTTGTCACCAGCTTGGCTGGCCGTCTGCACTGATACAATTGGCTGTATCAGAGGGTGGGAGAAGCTGGCGGGGTGGGTCCGGGTCGTTGTAAACAGCGACTCCTACAGTTCGGTCGGGGCGCCTGCTAAGCGCGGATTGGACGTGAGGGGGATAGTGTGGTCCTCCCACACGCTACGCCCTCTCAATGAGAATCCGCGCTGCCAGGTGAAAAGAAGCGGTGATTGGCTGGACGTGTGTCGGAGGAAGCACGTGGTAGCCTCCACTCTCCCAGATGATCTGACTGTGGGGGGTAAGTGCGCAGCGACCAGGAAGGGACTGGGAATTGGCATACGACTAACATTGGGATGGGAGAAAATCGGCGGAAAATGGAGGGGGAAAAAGACCAAAAAAAAAAAAAAGAACACGGATCAAGCGGAACTTCATCCCCGGTGACATAGTGCTCAATAATGGACGATTCCGCACCACGGAATTCCTGAATCATTGGGAGGATTACAGAGACGATGCCAGACAAGATCGGACCTGTGCGAAAGGTCTGGATTAAGACGTGGACCCGCAGCTTTCCCTATAGACCTGTGACAAAGATTTGCCTTCTTCAGGAGTCGACAGTCATGAAGGCTTTGTTTCTTTCTCATGATTTTGGATTATTTTGACTTTTTCGTGACTCTGACTGTTGTGAAGGGCCAGATTAAACCGAATATATATATTTATTTATATATATATATTTAATTGTATTTGTATATTCTCTAATATTCCCTGATATCCCTTGTATATTCCTTGTACAATATGCATTGAATATCCATTCTAGCCTACTGAACATCCCATAATAGTCTCCATTCTACTATTGGTCGAGACCTTGGTGCCAGGCTGCCATACCCCTCAGACCCAGTTCAAACGTACCGCTCGACATGTACGAACAAGTCCTAGTTCCGCGTAGGAATTTGGCTACCGCACCACTAATGGGACTATTTGTTCATAGTGCGTATATATACTGCGCTACTAAAGTAGGACTTTCTTTTCAGTCCAGTTTCTTACCCTCCAATAGAGTCACAGACGTAAAGCCTCCCCGCGATGCCACGTGTGGGAGTAAGGCCAAGTTCGCCTACCATCGGTATTGAGACATCGTGTATATTAATATTTGAATAGTCATATTTGGCACTATATCGTCGAGTTGGACGTAGTCTATTAAGCTAATAATAGTCTGTTAATATATAGTGCTTCGTGCGGTGAGAATACTACCGTAGTCAGTACCCCATCGTTTCGGGCAGAGAACTGGCTGCTTACCCAGGGTGGTTGACCCTATGTGAAGCTGCACCCGAGGAGCCCCAGAGCCTACGAGCGAGTGGACCTGTATACTGGATTATTCTACCGACGACAGCCCGCCTTCCCAGGCACGGATTATGCTTTGGATACTTTGATTATTCTATGGATAAAGACCCCCGACACTACCGTGTGTTGGAACCCCCCCCCTGGAGAGGACACAAGGTGAGGAGACGCTCTGCAAGACGAGGTCTCTCCACATCTCTCCCCCGTGGACCGGAGAGAGCCGGCCCACAAAGAGTCCACCTGCTTTCATCTGTGGTCCAAGGATCGCCGGCGCATTGAACGGCACTACAGTGGGTTCTCCTGGGATACCCTTGGCCGGACGAGGCAGCTGGATTCTACCCCCCCCCCCCTCCTACTCCTGTCGGCTTACAAGCGACCGGATTAACCCCCTCTAGTGTATCCAGCCTATAATCATTAAAGTATCATTGCTGTTATTCCTTAACTATTCCAGGTCGTATATTTACCACCTGCGCCTTCAGAGATTGGACATTATCTATTGATATACCGACGAATACTCCTTGCCATAAAAGAGCATACTATTTCAATTCATAAATGTAATTAAGTGATTAAAGGTGTCATGCAGTGCTATTCCTAGCACTATTTGGGCAACTTTACACACTTCCTGTGAGTCTATGTAACACATGTGTAATTTTTATTCCAAAAATAATCATTGTTTTATATTTCTAATCTTGTACTCAAAACCAGCATTTTTCAGCCTCATGAAATCAGGCTATTATTGGCTTGGCTCCACCCACACTTTGAGTGACAGCCACCCACCAAATAGCTCCGCCCATCTCCCCGTCATTCCATCCAGGTAGAGGTCTGAGGTCTTAGGTTTCAGGTTTTTATTTCGACACGCAAAAACATATACCGATTTTACTAACTAATACAACATGGATGTGCATTATGTTTGGGATCCAGAGAGCGACCCACAGTTTGATCCCGAAGAAGAAGAAGAAGGCGATTTGCTACAGCGAGGCTTACATTACATCGTTTCCGATTGGTAAGTTGATTAATTGCACTATTAGTTACTTACTGTTATATAATAGTTGTGTACTTCTGTCGCGCGCGGCCCGTCGAAAACACACACTCACTAACGTTAGATTGTACTGACACTAACCCCCAAACAACAGCGATCGAGGCTTACGTTACATCGTTTCCGATTGGTAAGTTGATTAATTGCACTATTAGTTACTTACTGTTATATAATAGTTGTGTACTTCTGTCGCGCGCGGCCCGTCGAAAACATTGGCGACCAGTCTTGCGCCGATTTATAGGCCAGAGGACAGAGGTTTGTTTACAAACCGATGTACTTTCTAAGAGCTATATATATAATTTATAGTATTGCTATCTGTCCATTCTCATTGTCACTTGAGTGCATAAACCGTGCCTTCATAATGGCTTAAAGAAAATAAAAATCCATCGGTTGGTTGTCATTTTATAGCGTCGTGAATATATGGTTTATCGCACTTTTCGTCTCGTCTTTTTTCCCGGGAGCTAGATAATAGGCTAAACGTTGGCGCCGTTATATCAAACGCCATTTCTGCTGTATATATACAAATGAAATAAAACAAACTGCGTAGCATCCGGACTATTACAGAGCATCTATGGATGAAATGGGGGCGGCGGGGAACGCCGATTAGTATTATTGATTAGCAATACAGTGTGCGTTCAGGTAGCCAATGTCAGTGATCGATCACGTTAGGTTTTAAAACAATGTCCAATCCAGCTGTAATTTGGGGGAATAGTATCCTACCGTCAGGCCATGTGATCGCCGGCAGCATTTCGTCATTAGTCATCGGAAAATCGGTAGCTCTACAACCAGGAACATTACATCTGCGGGGTTTGCTGCTCATCGTGAAATTGAGGCGAGTGACAGCAATTTCTGTTTCCAGGTTGTATCGGCTCCAGGTACCAAGAATGGAGGCGGGCATTAGGTAAAACCACACAGCCAATCACATCACCTTGCGCTATAAACAGCGCCCTGTGACGTTGCCCAGCTCGTCAAATCAACATGACCTGATTTACTAGAGGCAAACAGGGGATGGGCTGTAGCTGAGGAATTCGTCAATATAGTATTTAGGCCCAAAAACACATTGATACGAACTCCTATTACTATAATACAATGCTAGAGACTGAAAAATGACATTTATAACGCATAGCCCCTTTAAGTGTTTAGTCTACACACCATCGCTGTGTAGGCAATAAAGACTTGTTTCTAATTCGTACATTTGTGTTGGATCCGTTTCATCTACGTGAGAGTGTTCATGATAATATATTTATGCCGTGTACTGGGTGGCCGAATATTAAGTACAAAGGTAGTGGTAGTAAGTATCATATCTAGTAATACAGTCAGGGAATTGTACCCCTCAGTTACAATTGGTCCTTCGAGCCGGAGGGTAATTAGTGTAATATTAATATAGTGTTATTAATATTGAAATGGCCTATGATGAACACTCCACGAAACGATCCTCCTAACCAACGCCCGCAGCGCGAACGACGGCTCCCTCAGTACTTAGAGGCTTACGCTGTCAGTCAACAACCTAGTCTTCTACTAACAGTAAACGCGGTAAAACTAGAAAGTAAAAGTATGTCTAACCCCAACGCCCAGACTACCCCGACCATAGAGGCCCCTACGGGCTCTAATGTAACTGACCAAGTTCACGGTGGGGACCAGTGGGAACCAGACATGACTTCACACCCCGCCAGTACTGAAGAAGTAGTCCCCGATGAGTCCCGGGAGGAATACAACGCTACCGAGAGAGAACTCGGCACGGAAGAAGACGGGGAGAGCACCGTGGAGATAGAGCTCCAAGGCTCCGCAAGGAGTACCCCGAGGGAAGGCTCCCCTATACAACCGCCTTCTCCCAGCGAGGCAGAGAGGACCCTACAGCAGGCATTCCTCGTCAGCCTGAAAGCCTCTACTGAACGCGATAGACTCCAGGGTGAACGCGATCGATTGCAGATACAGCAACGGAGCGAAGAAGAGCACATACGCCTGGAAATAAGACGCATTCAGATGGAAGAGAATGTGGCCCGAGACCGAGCAGACAGCCAGCGAGCAGCTGCTGGTGCTCTACGGGACGCAGAGCGCGACAGACAGCAAGCGCAACTAATAGAACAGCTGATCAGACGGACAACACCCTCTCCCTCCGCCAGAGGCTCCAGGAACTCGTCTAGACACACCTCCAGGGCGGCATCCCCTAGCCGAGTAAACAACCCTGAACTTGACCAACAGACGAGGTCTATACCCCCCACAGACCACCTCCCCCCACCGGTCCAAGCGAGACCTAGCAACCGGGAAGGAGCAGCATATCCTGTGGAGAGGCTAAACCAGAGACTACAAGCACTGGATGACCTAACTGAAGACGAAGAGGAAGAGGAGGAGAACCACGCCCGAAGACAGCACAGTACTCTACCGGACCAGGAGGTCCGGTACAGCCCAGGCTATACTCCCGCGGAGCTGCGCTACAGACCCCCGACTCTATACACGGGTGAGCACGACGCACGACCCGCACCGAGGAACAGCACCTGGACAAGCGGGCCATGGTACACTGCCGGTACCAGCCCATACCAAGAAGCGGGAGGAGACTCGCCTAGGAGGCCTCTCCCCCAACGCTCGCCGATGTATCCACAGTCAGCGTCATACATTGGCACGCCTATGGTACCCGACTTCACCCAAGAGAACCGGGCCCAGTATACAGAACTCTGCATGTGTCTGGAGACCATGTTGGTGGATGTATTGGATGAACGCCACAAATACGCCATCCTACTGCAGCACTTAAAGGTGCCCCGCGCACATAATATAGCGCTCGCCTACGTGACTTCCACCACCCCATACACAGCAGCGCTGGTAGCATTGGACCAGAGGTATGGGCGCATATGGGATTACGTGATCCAGGAGATCCGACACATCGACCGCTTACCCCCAGCAATAGACAATCGAGCACTGGACGACCTGTCCATCAGAGTGCAGTCCCTGGTAGGGATGTTGGGAGCGCAAAGAGAGAAGGGGAAGTATGAACTTTACGCCAACTCAAATGTGGAAAGGATCCTGGAGAAGCTGCCGCCCGCTCGTCAGGAGCGCTTTAGGCGGCAGAGGGACCACAGAGACCCGAATGGCCCCGAACCGAACCTCCTCGATCTAGCAGACTTCCTGGCGAGAGAAGTCTGCAGCCTACGGCTAGATACATTCGGACGGAGCACCCCTGGCTCCAGAGAAGGAACCAGACGACTAAATGATGGAAGAAGATCGGTGACTGTGATGCACCAATCGGAGTCAGTACCGAGCAGCAGGAGCCACAGTACCCCCTCCAGAACGGAGAAGTGGAAGATAGTGTGCCCCTACTGTGAGAAAGAACACTGGCTAGCGCAATGTGACTCCTTCCCCAAGCTGAACGCGGAGGAAGCAGGTCAATGGATAAAGTCCAACAAGCGCTGTTTTCGCTGTGCGCGCTCACACATGGCAGCCGAATGCCGCTTAAAGAAAAGGTGCACCAAGTGCGATGGAGCCCATCTGGACATACTTCACGACAGTAACAGACGGCGCCCTTCACCTGCACCATCCAGCCGCAAAGCGAGCGTCATGTACATCGATCCCGCCAGCAGCAGTGGAGCCCGAGTACTCCTAAAAGTAGTGCGTGTGACACTAAGCTACCAGAATAAAGTCCTGGACACTTACGCCGTCCTCGATGACGGGTCAGAGAAGACCCTGCTGCTCGCCTCCGCTGTGGCCCAGCTAGGGCTGCGGGGAGGCGAAACCCAAATGACAATTCGGACAATAAGACGAGATTTGAAGACGATAAAGGGCGAGAATGTCTCATTCTCTATCGCAGCAAGCGGCCAGCCTGAGCGACGGTACCAGATTGCAGACGCTTTCACCAGCCAAGAAATAGGACTGTCGCGGTACACATACCCCGTCGCCAAGCTGATGGAGAAATATGCACATCTGCGCAAGTTACCGATCCCGCTCATAGACAATGCTATGCCGACCCTGTTGATAGGCTCCGACCATGCAGACCTCATTGTCCCGATAGACCGGGTTCATACCGGACCCCGAGGCTGTCCTGCAGCAGTCGAGACCCGTTTGGGATGGACTCTCCAAGGCCCGCTCGCCAAATCTCTCAACCGAAGTACAGCCACTAGATGTCTCCACTCCCGAGTCACAGAGGGAGAAACCGCACTCCTGCAACACGTAGAGCGGCTATGGAGCTTGGAACAAATGCCCTTTAAGAATGGAAAGAAAGACATTCGCTCTAAAGATGACATTTACGCCATTCACCTCCTCGAGACAGGGACCAAGAGAGTCCCGGTCAACGGCGTGTTGAGATACGCCACGCCACTCCTGCGGCGAGAAGGAATGCCTACTTTCCACGCCAAGACAGACGCCATAGAACGGTACCTGCTGAACACGGAGCAGCGCTTAGCCAAGAACCCCGCCCAAGAGAGTGTATACCGCGCTGAGATTGAGAAGCTCATCACAGCGGGACACGTCACAAAGATGGACATTAAAGAGGCTGACCAGACCACTGAATCGTGGTACGTGCCCCACCACAAGGTCCATCACAACGGTAAAGACCGCATAGTATTTAACTGCAGCTACCAGATCGGATCCCAAAATCTGAATAAAGAGTTACTGCCCGGTCCCACACTCGGCCCCTCCCTACTCGGCGTTCTACTCCGCTTCCACCAGGAAAAGGTGGCCATCAGCGGGGACATTAAAGGAATGTTCCTGCAGGTGAGATTAGTAGAGGCGGACAAGCCCCTGTTACGGTTCCTATGGAGAGAGAAGCCAGGAGATGAGCACCCAGCCATCTACCAATGGGAAGTCCTCCCCTTCGGAACGACGTGCAGCCCCTGCTGTGCGACATTTGCACTACAGAAACATGTAGCAGAGGACCCAGCAGCGGACGAAGAGGTCCGACACAGCGTAAAGAACAGCTTCTACGTAGACAACTGTCTACAAAGCCTTTCAACCCAGGAAGAAGCCGAGGCTCTCCTGATTAAACTCCGCGCCTCATTGATCAAAGGCGGCTTTGATCTCAGGCAGTGGGCCAGCAGCGATCCGCAAGTACTGCGCAGCCTCTCCTCCGAGGACAAGGCAGCCAGCAGCGAGACCTGGATGGCTACAATCCCGGGAGAAGCCCAGGAGATGACCCTGGGATTGGTGTGGCGATTCAAAACAGATTCGCTTCACTACAGACACAAGCCCCTGACTACGGAGCAGGGAAGGCCGGCGGCGGCGCCGACCACCAGACGGAGTGTGTACACAACACTCGCCCGACAATATGACCCGCTAGGATGTATTCTACCGTACACCACCAGGGCAAAAATGATTGTACGAGCATTGTGGGACAAGGACCAGGGCTGGGACGACCCCATTCCCGCACACCTTGCATCCACCTGGAGAGAGGTGGATGCAACTCCCAGGCGTTAATATGCGCCGAAGCTACTTCCCACCCACGGTGAGGCCAGAGACATGTAAAATGGACTTGCACGTCTTCAGTGACGCCTCAGAGGTCGCATACGGATCAGTAGCCTACTTGCGGGCCCAAGACCAAGGGGGAGAGATCTACACAGCATTTGTCCTCGCCCGCTCGAGAGTAGCCCCACGCAAGCAACAATCTATCCCACGTCTAGAGCTCTGCGCAGAACTTAAGACCCACCTCGCTCCAGCACAGGTTGATTTCCAATTCAACCCCCCAAACGCACCCCACTTCGGTGGCACTTGGGAACGAGAAGTGCGCTCCATAAAGACAGCCCTGTACGCAGTACTTGGGGCCCAGACTGTGGCGGAAGAAGTCCTAATGACAGTCCTCACGGAGATTGAGGGAGTACTTAACTCGAAGCCCCTCGGATATGTCTCCAGTGATGTGGCGGATATCGACCCAGTTACCCCCAACACACTCCTGATGGGGCGGCTAGATCCCACATTACCCCAGACGGTGTACCGGCCTGAAGAAGCGAACGGCCGACGAATGTGGAGGTACAGCCAAGTATTAGCCGACAAGTTTTGGAACAGTTTCCTACTGCACTACCTACCGTCTCTACAGACCCGCCAGAAGTGGGTAAAGGAGAGAGACAATTTGACAGAAGGAACAGTCGTCATGATTATTGATCAATCACTGCCCAGAGCTATGTGGCCGGCCGGCCGCGTAAGCAAAGTGATCACCGGTGCCGACGGCAAGGTCCGAGCAGCTGAAGTGCTCGTCCAGGGTCGCACTTACACCCGTCCCGTGGCAAGGCTCATAGAACTGCCTCGACTCCCAGACACAATCGATGATGACCATGACCCTACAACCCTATGACTTTGTGAAGTTGACTGACCCCTACAGCAAACCCTTATGTGTAAATAGACAACGCGATTAATCTGTCTCCGTTTAACTGATTAGGTCTGGGACCTATTCAGGGGGTGGCTGTTGTGAAGGGCCAGATTAAACCGAATATATATATTTATTTATATATATATATTTAATTGTATTTGTATATTCTCTAATATTCCCTGATATCCCTTGTATATTCCTTGTACAATATGCATTGAATATCCATTCTAGCCTACTGAACATCCCATAATAGTCTCCATTCTACTATTGGTCGAGACCTTGGTGCCAGGCTGCCATACCCCTCAGACCCAGTTCAAACGTACCGCTCGACATGTACGAACAAGTCCTAGTTCCGCGTAGGAATTTGGCTACCGCACCACTAATGGGACTATTTGTTCATAGTGCGTATATATATACTGCGCTACTAAAGTAGGACTTTCTTTTCAGTCCAGTTTCTTACCCTCCAATAGAGTCACAGACGTAAAGCCTCCCCGCGATGCCACGTGTGGGAGTAAGGCCAAGTTCGCCTACCATCGGTATTGAGACATCGTGTATATTAATATTTGAATAGTCATATTTGGCACTATATCGTCGAGTTGGACGTAGTCTATTAAGCTAATAATAGTCTGTTAATATATAGTGCTTCGTGCGGTGAGAATACTACCGTAGTCAGTACCCCATCGTTTCGGGCAGAGAACTGGCTGCTTACCCAGGGTGGTTGACCCTATGTGAAGCTGCACCCGAGGAGCCCCAGAGCCTACGAGCGAGTGGACCTGTATACTGGATTATTCTACCGACGACAGCCCGCCTTCCCAGGCACGGATTATGCTTTGGATACTTTGATTATTCTATGGATAAAGACCCCCGACACTACCGTGTGTTGGAACCCCCCCCCTGGAGAGGACACAAGGTGAGGAGACGCTCTGCAAGACGAGGTCTCTCCACATCTCTCCCCCGTGGACCGGAGAGAGCCGGCCCACAAAGAGTCCACCTGCTTTCATCTGTGGTCCAAGGATCGCCGGCGCATTGAACGGCACTACAGTGGGTTCTCCTGGGATACCCTTGGCCGGACGAGGCAGCTGGATTCTACCCCCCCCCCCCTCCTACTCCTGTCGGCTTACAAGCGACCGGATTAACCCCCTCTAGTGTATCCAGCCTATAATCATTAAAGTATCATTGCTGTTATTCCTTAACTATTCCAGGTCGTATATTTACCACCTGCGCCTTCAGAGATTGGACATTATCTATTGATATACCGACGAATACTCCTTGCCATAAAAGAGCATACTATTTCAATTCATAAATGTAATTAAGTGATTAAGTGTTTAGTCTACACACCATCGCTGTGTAGGCAATAAAGACTTGTTTCTAATTCGTACATTTGTGTTGGATCCGTTTCATCTACGTGAGAGTGTTCATGATAATATATTTATGCCGTGTACTGGGTGGCCGAATATTAAGTACAAAGGTAGTGGTAGTAAGTATCATATCTAGTAATACAGTCAGGGAATTGTACCCCTCAGTTACACTGACGTTTGAATTGACTTGACTTTGGTTGATTTAAGAAGAGTATCAAGACCTTATCAATGAACTATGAACTCCTTGCGCACAAAAAAAACGGAAAAAAAAAGACAAAAAATTGCAACGAAATTTGTATTGTGGTGTTTTATATTAATTGAAGTATTGGTAATTATTACTGTGAAATGAGATTATGTAATAATTAGGGGCCGGATTTTGGTGGTGACAGGTATACACAATTCGGGTTGTTAGGGTCACGTCATTGATCACGTCATTCACAAATGGGTCACGTGGTGTCGTAGTAGTAAAGTCAGCTGTTCACCTGCGGGTTTCGGGAACAGTAACAATGAGGGGGTGAACGGGGAAGTCACACTTTGCTGACCGCACGTACGCTACACTATGATGAATCAAACCGTGACTCATTCTACTTTTTGATACTATATGAACTGTTTTTAACTACAATAAACTAACCAAACACAGTATCCTGGATCCGTGGTTATGTGGCGAACGGCGCGTCTGGCAGGTACCATTATTTCCCCGTGTTAGTCTCTCGGTGACTGCAGAATGTTTGTATAGTCACCATACACATAGATTCATACGAAAATACTGTCTAGAATATAAATATGTTATCGTTTTCTGCAGTAATTCCTAGAACGCTAGTTATAGGCCTAAACGCATAATATAGATTATCGATTGCAGTTTATTCGTGATACACGCTATATTAAAAAATCCAACTGAATACGATCCTAAACGTTATGACTCATCATGCGCGGATGAACAGGGGGGGGGGGGGGTTCATTATAATTCCGTGATCGTCAGTAAATGCTTTATGTAGTATGGGTGATATATTGATCAGAGCAGTTTGCATTAATAATAATAAACAATCACGCTGAAAGTAACGTTACTGTCCTCTTGCCGTTCGCCGATCAGACTGGAGGAAAAAGATCTCACTTATTTGACGTCGATCGACTAGATCCATTTCCGGTTTGTATGGCGAAATAAACGCCCAAATCATATCGATTATTGAGTTATGGCAGCGATCCATATTCACGGATGTATGTCTAGAGTCCCGCAACAATATGTGACTGCCGGACGCATTTCCCAGATGCACAGAGATCACCAGAGATCCATGTCCGGTTGTAACTTGCCCGATCATCCACCAGGTGGCGGTATTGAAGCGTTGCACGGTTGTGCCGAGTCCCACTGTCTCAGCCGAGGCTGGGTGAGGGAATTATGAATACCATGGCGAAAAAATTAAATATGATCTCAATAACGTTGTGCGCCGTGGAATGGCGAAATTCGCATGACCTTGAAACCCGTCGTAAGCCGTTTTTGGCGGTGGATGTGTTAAGGGTGTGCAGATACATCATTATCTGTATCTGTTTAACCCCATTAAGCTTACCCCACATTTTGCATAAAATGCCTGACGATTGAATACCCAAAGTCATTTGCGATTTATTATACTTTATACTTATAGCACATGCATGAGTCTGGTCTCTTTTGAAAGGTAACATTTCTTACACAATAAAGAAAAACACAATTCTATGTATTCAGATAGAAGACCGGAATTGGGCATGGTTTATACCAGACTCTTTCTGGCAACAATTATTGTACAGTACACAATGGGGAATACAAGATGGGTGTATCAGACATAATCAAATTGATACATGTATGTTCTAACCTAATATCCCTTGGCAATGCAACGGTGCCTTCAAAGCATGAAATTGATTTAATATTGGTACATCTGTTTCTCTCCTTTATTGGTATTTTTGATTGTATTAATTATGAACTGTCTGAACCACACCACCACCCCTGGTGAGAGACATTGAACAATTACAACTGAACGGTAGTACATAACCAGTTTTATTTCTTTATGTCTCTGTGGGAGATCAGACCCCCTTCCCCCCTCCCTTTGAGGATCTCCATCTACCCATCTTTCCTTCCTACCCCCATCCCTCACCCCATTCATTCATACCCTTCCCCACCTTTCCATATGTCCCCAAATATGTCATCATTCTGAAAGATTTGCCTATTATTTACTCAAATGTATTATGTATGAATATAGCATTTTACTGAATTGCATATACAGTAAATTGTATTAGTATTTTAGTTCATGTCATCTCTCTGCCTTGCTGTTTCAGATGGCGTCATTCTCCTGATCGTTAGGTAGCACGAATGGGGCTAGCCCCTATCAATGCAAGTGTAGCCGGTTCAACGCTGAACCTGCCACTACTTCGACCATGCCTTGAGTGGGAGTCGAACCCCGGGCGTCCGCACCGGGGCCAGCATCGCAAACCGCTGCGCAAAGAAAGGAATTCCCTTCTAAGCGCTCAGTTTGGATGCCTCTGGGGAGTGAGTTTTACTTCTATGTGCCGTAGTCACACTATCGCGGCACATATCCGTTACATTCACCCCCCCTAAACTCACACCACCCAAGGCATCCGGGTCACGGCAACACTGTAGCCGGTTAAACGCTGAACCTGCCACTAATTCGACCATGCCTTGAGTGGGAGTCGAACCCCGGGCGTCCGCACCGGGGCCAGCATCGCAAACCGCTGCACCAAGAAAGGAATTCCCTTCTAAGCGCTCAGTTTGGATGCCTCTGGGGAGTGAGTTTTACTTCTATGTGCCGTAGTCACACTATCGCGGCACATATCCGTTACACAAGGTGTACTGTACGTGGGAAAATCCAAGTCTGCATGCTCAGGGTGTTGTATCATTCACAGTAGACCACATCAATTTGATGGCAAGTGGGGCTCGGAGCCCCTAGCCCCAAGTGTACGTCATTTCAGGTCAGCTCCAGCACCTGTTAAACAGGGTGTTCCCCAGGGTTCTGTGCTAGGTCCACTCATTTTACTATCTACCTCCTCCCACTGAGATCATAAGCAACATGGCCTCCACTTCCACTCCTACGCAGATGACACGCATCTTTACCTCCACATCAAACCCTCGGCTCCCCTCTCTCCCCCCTCCCTCACTGCCTGCCTCCAGGACATAAAAACATGGATGGCCACTAACTTCCTCCAACTCAACAGCAAGAAGACTAGTTGTAGCTTCCCCAGCCCTCCTCCAAAAGATTGACCGCCTTGTTCTCTCCGTGGATGGCTGCTCCATCTGCCCCTCCACAGAGGTAAGGAACCTGGGCGTAATACTGTACCCAACCCTCTCATTTCACCCTCACGTCAAGTCTGTCACCAGGTCCGCCTTTTTACACCTCAGAACCATTTCCTGCCTCTGCCCTTCACTCTCCCGACACCTCAGCGGAAACACTCATTCATGCCTTCATCACTTCCCGCCTCGATTACTGTAACGGAATCCTTCTTGGTGCCTCGCTTACAGTACGTTCAAAACTCAGCTGCGAGGGTCCTCACGCGCACCAAACCCTGGCAGCACATCACCCCTACCCTGCAAAAACTCCACTGGCTCCCCATCAACTACTGAATCCCCTACAAGATCCTCCTCCTCACCTACAAATCCCTGCATGGGTTGGCCCCTTCCTACCTGACCGACCTACTCCACCCCTACACTCCAGCATGAAGCCTCCGCTCCTCTAACTCCGACCTCCTCACCATCCCCTGCACCAGGCGTTCCACACTGGAAGACCAAGCTTTATCTGTAGCTGCCCCGAGCCTGTGGAACTCCCTCTCCCCCTCCATCCGAGGCTCTGACTGGCTGCTCATTAAGGTCTAATGTGAGCTGTATGCATGCCCGCCTCTCTTGGCTTAACATTGAAAATAGATTGTCTTTTAATATACTTATGCTGTTCAAGTTGGTCATGAGCAGTAAAACTCCTGTTTTTATACATAATCAGATTGTTTTTAGTAATACTGTGCACGAGCATTACACTAGAGGTTCCAGTAGTGGGCAGCTTGAATTGCCAGGTCCTAAAACCAACGCTTTAAGGATATCTTTTATTTTTAGAGCATTGACTCTTTGGAATGACCTGCCTCAAAACCTCTGCTGCATTTACAGTAGATTCACTTTAAAAAATAATATTAAATAGTTTTTAAATTGTTTTTAACACTGTAAAGTAATTTTTCGTTTTTGTTTTACACTGTAATGTAATTTTAGCTATCTTAATTGTTACAGTAGTTTCATTATGCATTGTGTGTACTGACTTTTAATAATTTTGTTTTTGCAATAATAATGTTTTTTTGTGTGTGGACCCCAGGAAGACTAGCTGGTTGCTATGGCACCAGCTAATGGGGATCTCTAATAAAATCAAATCAAAATCTGACGACCATCAACCTCTTCAAAACCCACCTAAAAACCCACCTGTTCACACTTGCCTTTGCGCAACACTGCCCTGCTCCCATGTAGCCCACCCCTTTCCCCCCTGACTCTTTTAAGTTACCGATCCCGTTGTTTCTGTTTTTTGTTTATTTTTTTCTGTTACTGTTTCGTCCAATTGGACAGCACCTTGCCTCCTTATTATTATTTTTTTTCTTTAATTTGTTTTATTTTTCCTGTATTTTTACCCCCTCTTTTATATAGCTTCTCTCTCTTGTAAAGTGTCCTTGAGTCTGAGAAAGGCGCTTTTCTCTAAAAATTTAATTGATTATTATTTCAAAGTTGATTGGCTGGTGTCGTATTTCAGTCGGCAAAGAAGCTTTTCATTGCTAACGGCAGCTACTGTAGCGTAAACTACCTAATGTTACCTAGTGACGTTACGTGAAAATGAACAAGGTGGATTATTTACTCAAGCACAGGTTTAAACTAGTGCTGTCAGGCGATTAAAATTTTTAATCTAATTAATTACAGGTTTTGTAATTAATTAATCTAATTAATCGCATTTTAATCGCATATTTATATTTCATATTCATATAAATATTTAAAATTCAAGGACATTACATTATTGTAGCAGGTGACTGATCAATTAAATACACCAAGAAGAATGCTTTAGAAATCAATTTTATTAAATAAATAAAATAAATAAAATGAAAACATACCTCTCAATAAGGTAACATTTGTTGCTGATACAGCTAACAGTTTACACTAAGCTACAGTATCCTCAAATCAGGGTCTACTGCAGGGTCTACTGCAGGATCTAGTGCAGGGTCTACTACAGGGTCTACTGTATGCATGACATCTATTCCTCAGCTTGTTTACATTGTCTGAGTGTAAGGCTGCCCTCTTCTTTTGGACTATGTGACCTGCAAGTGAAGAATGCTTTAGAAATCAATTCTATTAAATTGAATAAATAAATAAATAAAATGAATGAAAACATACCTCTCAATAAGGTAACATTTGTTGCCGATACAGCCAATAACAGTTTACACTAAGCTACAGTATCCTCAAAAATCAGGGTCTAGTGCAGGGTTTACTACAGGGTCTACTGTATGCATGACATCTATTCCTTGAGCCAATTGCTAAGACAAACAAGCTTCAGCTTGTTTACATTGTCTGTGTGTAAGGCTGCCCTCTTCTTTTGGACTATGTGACCTGCAAGTGAAGAATGCTTTAGAAATCAATTTTATTAAATTGAATAAAATAAAATGAATGAAAACATACCTCTCAATAAGGTAACATTTGTTGCTGATACAGCCAATAACAGTTTACACTAAGCTACAGTATCCTCAAAAATCAAAACAGCCCACAGCAAGCTAGTGTCTGGGGGCATGACTACAGGGTCTAGTACAGTGTCTACTACAGTGTCTGGGGGCATGACTACAGGGTCTAGTACAGTGTCTACTACAGTGTCTGGGGGCATGACTACAGGGTCTAGTACAGTGTCTACTACAGTGTCGGGGGTCTTTATCCATGGAATAATCAAAGTATACAAAGCATAATCCGTGCCTGGGAAGGCGGGCTGTCGTCGGCAGAATAATCCGGTATACAGGTCCACTCGCTCGTCGGCTCTGGGGCTCCTCGGGTGCAGCTTCACGTGGGGTCAACCACCCTGGATAAGCAGCCAGTTCTCTGCCCGAAACGATGGGGTACTGACTACGGTAGTATTCTCACCGCACGAAGCACTATATATTAACAGACTATTATTAGCTTAATAGACTACGTCCAACTCGACGATATAGTGCCAAATATGACTATTCAAATATTAATATACTGACTACAGGGTCTAGTACAGTGTCTACTACAGTGTCTGGGGGCATGACTACAGGGTCTACTACAGTGTCTGGGGGCATGACTACAGGGTCTAGTACAGTGTCTGGGGGCATGACTACAGGGTCTAGTACAGTGTCTGGGGGCATGACTACAGGGTCTAGGGGCATGACTACAGGGTCTAGTACAGTGTCTACTACAGTGTCTGGGGGCATGACTACAGGGTCTAGTACAGTGTCTACTACAGTGTCTGGGGGCATGACTACAGGGTCTAGTACAGTGTCTACTACAGTGTCTGGGGGCATGACTACAGGGTCTAGTACAGTGTCTACTACAGTGTCTGGGGGCATGACTACAGGGTCTAGTACAGTGTCTGGGGGCATGACTACAGGGTCTACTACAGTGTCTGGGGGCATGACTACAGGGTCTAGTACAGTGTCTGGGGGCATGACTACAGGGTCTAGTACAGTGTCTGGGGGCATGACTACAGGGTCTAGTACAGTGTCTGGGGGCATGACTACAGGGTCTAGTACAGTGTCTGGGGGCATGACTACAGGGTCTAGTACAGTGTCTGGGGGCATGACTACAGGGTCTACTACAGTGTCTGGGGGCATGACTACAGTGTCTACTACAGTGTCTGGGGGCATGACTACAGTGTCTACTACAGTGTCTGGGGGCATGACTACAGTGTCTACTACAGTGTCTGGGGGCATGACTACAGGGTCTAGTACAGTGTCTGGGGGCATGGTCTACTACAGTGTCTGGGGGCATGACTACAGGGTCTGGGGGCATGACTACAGGGTCTAGTACAGTGTCTGGGGGCATGGTCTACTACAGTGTCTGGGGGCATGACTACAGGGTCTACTACAGTGTCTGGGGGCATGACTACAGGGTCTAGTACAGTGTCTGGGGGCATGGTCTACTACAGTGTCTGGGGGCATGACTACAGGGTCTGGGGGCATGACTACAGGGTCTAGTACAGTGTCTGGGGGCATGACTACAGGGTCTAGTACAGTGTCTGGGGGCATGGTCTACTACAGTGTCTGGGGGCATGACTACAGGGTCTACTACAGTGTCTGGGGGCATGACTACAGGGTCTACTACAGTGTCTGGGGGCATGACTACAGGGTCTACTACAGTTTCTGGGGGCATGACTACAGGGTCTACTACAGGGTCTGGGGCATGACTGCAGGGTCTAGTGCAGGGTCTAGTGCAGGGTCTACTGTATGCATGACAAATCTATTCCTTGAGCCAATTGCTAAGACAAACAAGCTTGTTTACATTGTCTGAGAGTAAGGCTGCCCTCTTCTTTTGGACTATGTGACCTGCAAGTGAAAATAGCCTCTCACATGGCACAGAGGTAGCAGGAGTAGCCAGATATTTGCGAGCAAGAGGAGACAGCTGTCCATAGGCTTTTGCGTGAGCTGCCCACCACTCCAGTGGACAGTCATTCATTCCGATGCTGGGCTCAGCTTTGTAGAGGTCTAATTGTCCTGACAGTACCCTGACTTCATCTGAATCAGAGTCTGAAGACAGCAGGAGGAGGGTCCTCTTCGCTGGTGGCTCGTCCTCTGTGGCTTGTGGAGCAGCTTTGTCTGCTTCTGGTCCTGGCAGCATCTCTTTAAGCCAGGTCCACACCTAATAAGAGGGACAATTAATTAGTTGCATAGGACTTTTCATGACAGCCTAAGGACTTAACACTGGTCTTCTCATTCACACACACACCTCATCCCTCTCGTCCTTTGGTACGCTCTTCAAGTCCTTGAATCGCGGGTCGAGGGCTGTAGCCAGCTTCAGCCATCTGTTGTTGAGGGTCGCTTTGCGTGCGTCCAGGTCCTTCGTGAAGCTGGCCTTGAACTTTACCATGTAGCCCGGATCCTCCTCGTTGAGGTCCATGATGCGGTTTAGGTGGCAGAGTGCGGGGAGCACCACAGAGCATGAGACGTAGGTTTCCCCTCCAAGGAGCTCAGTCACATACCTGCAGTGAAACAAGAGAGCGAGAGAGAAAGAGGTGAAGGTGTGTGTATGAGAGGGAGATAGGTGTGTGTATGGGGGAGAGAGGGGGGGTGAGGTGTGTGTATGGGAGAGAGATAGGTGTGTGTATGGGGGAGAGAGGGGGGGGGGGTGAGGTGTGTGTATGGGAGAGAGAGGGGTGAGGTGTGTGTATGGGGGAGAGAGGGGGGGGGTGAGGTGTGTGTATGGGAGAGAGATATGTGTGTGTATGGGGGAGAGAGGGGGGGGTGAGGTGTGTGTATGGGAGAGATAGGTGTGTGTATGGGGGAGAGAGGGGGGGGGTGAGGTGTGTGTATGGGAGAGAGATAGGTGTGTGTATGGGGGAGAGAGGGGGGGTGAGGTGTGTGTATGGGAGAGATAGGTGTGTGTATGGGGGAGAGAGGGGGGGGTGAGGTGTGTGTATGGGAGAGAGATAGGTGTGTGTATGGGGGAGATTGGGGGGTGAGGTGTGTGTATGGGAGAGAGAGAGTGGGGTGTGAGGTGTGTGTATGGGGGAGAGAGAGAGAGGAGGGGGGTGTATGGGGGGAGAGAGAGAGGGAGAGACACTTACCTGCAGGGCTCAAGTACAAGCTCCAGCTTCTTCAGTTTGTCACACTCTGTGGGGGTCAGCATGGACAGCTTGTGGTTCTGTTGGGCCAAAGTGGCAGTCACAGCCTCCTGGTTCCTCAGGTACCGTGAGATCATGGCCAGTGTCGAATTCCACCTTCCAATTCAATAAAATAACTATTAGTCCCACTGGGGGTTGTTAATGCAGCATGATGCAATTGTACAGAATACAAAGAAATAAACACACACACACACTAAATTTACCCTAAGCATACAACAGGTAGTTAAACAGTCTCACCTTGTGGATACATCTTGTATCATGGGCTCTTTTGCTTGTCCGAGGGCAGTCTGCTGCTGCTGCAGTTCTTCTGTACTGGCAGGGCTGTGCTTGAAGTGGCCTACAATCTTGCGGCACTTTGCCAGGGTGGTGTCAAGGCTTCTGTCCTCAAGGGAGACTGTGATGGTTCTTTGCAGCACGTGTGCAGCACATGGCATGTGCTGGAACGGCATATAGCGCGCTGCTGCTATCATATTACGGGCGGAATCAGTCCCAATAGATGTGACTTTATCTTTTATATTCCACTCCTCTATTACGGTGTTGAACTGTTCAGCACACGCATCGGCGAAATGGCGGCCCACAGTTTTGGTCACCGTTAATGCAAATGATTGCAGTTTCCACTCAGTATCGATCAAGTGCACTGTGACACCCAAATAATTATGATTGCCCACCGACGTCCAGTGATCACCCGTTAGGGCCATTGGGCCAGCCCGTGCCAACACTTCTTCCCTCGCCTCCCTCTCTGTGTCATACATGTTGTGGATCCTTTTCATCACTGTAGCTCTCGAGGGTAGCTTGTAATTTGGGTCAGACGACGCTATTCGAAATGACTCCGCTAAACCCTTATCTTCCACTATAGCTATTGGCCTACAATATTTTGCTATCCACTTCGCGACGCTGTTGGTTAGTTTGTCTGTGGTGGATTTACTCAACCGTTTGCCTAACGGTAATTCTCCAAGAGTGGTTTGACGAAGCGTGCGAGTTGCTCTGGAGCTAACGTTAGCTACACTGGAGCTGCTCGAACAACTTGCCTGGACATGTTTAGCGTTCATGTGATACGTTAGACTAGAGCAGCTTCGGTGATACGCAAATTCTTTTTGACATAAGCTACATATTACAATGGTCTTGTTTACTGTCCCATCTATATTCTTTTTGAAATTGAACTTGCCGTTCATAGGTCCCAGGAGTATCGCCTCGGGTGATGCTGACATCTTGTTCCAGCTGAGCTAATTCCTTTGTGTGTTTGTTTTGTTTGATAGACGACGCATGTGTGAAGTGACGATCAAGTAGGCTACGGGTCATTCAATGGGCCAAGTTTAATACGCCCAACTCAAGCGTGGATTTCAAAATAAAAGCGCACCGATTTGCCACTTGTCTAAAGTAAATATAGGTCGGCTGTAATTAATTTTGCGTCAATTTTCATAACGCGATAATTTGCTGTGTAATTAATTAATCTAATTAACGCGATAAACTGACAGCCCTAGTTTAAACCCCTGAATTTGGAGGAGATAATTTAAATCAAACACCTGGGTCCACACCAAGCCACTTACTTACGCCTTTTACCCCGTTTGGGGCATAGGCCGTCAACAAGGATTCTCCAAGCACTGGATATCGTTATAACTCAAACAGCTTGCAAAGGTAACCGTTAACATCAATCCATGAGAACAACCTAGAAGAGGCTTTTACTGAGACCGTTAGTCTGTCTAAAATGATCATAACAACTCCTATGATCCGAGTGAGAGGAACTTTTCCACCTTAACACATTGTGCGCCATAAACTGCGTAAATCGTTATTGCCCGCCATGCGTTGAACGCCAACAACGCCGTAAAGATCTTTTTTGGGATAAATATAATTTTTTTTGGCCATGGCATTCATAATTCATCCAGCCTCCATCCGACTGCAGCGGCACCCTGTCTGAGATTGCAACGCCTCAATACCGCCGCCTGGTGGATGGTCAGGCGAGTTACACTCACGTCAAACCGGAAGTGGCGGTCGGTGCATAAAGGAAATCCCTCCGGCAGTCATATCTTGTTACAGGACTCCAGACAAACACTCGAGTGCATTTGGATCGCTTTCGAAACGCAATAATCAATATGATTTCGGCGTTTATTGCGCCATACAAACCGGAAATGGATCTAGGAGATCGGCGTCAAATAATTGGGATATTTTTCCTCCAGTCTCATCGGCATACGGTAAGAGGACACTTAACGTTATTTTCAGCCCGATTGTCCATTTCCTTGTTTGCAATCAGTCTGATCAATATATCAACCCTTACTAAATAAAGCCATTACTGACGATCAAGGAATTATAAACGACCCCCCCCCCCCCCCCCCCCCCATTTGAATTTTTTAATAGAGCATGTATAGGAAAGAAACGCCAATCGATAATCTATCATATGCGTTAGGGCCTAGTTATACGAGTACTGGCTAAGCGTCCCGCTCTTAAGCCATACCGAGATATACCTCATCTCATGTACCTAGTGTACTCCATCAACGAATAAAACCAAATACACCCAGCACCTGCCAGGCCCCGCCCCTACTGCCATACTATATAGTACTGGGCGTGGCCACCACTCACTCTTCCTCAGAAAAAATCGTTTCCAAGGAAAAGTTTTCCCAAGGGAACTCAGGGCACGCTAAGAGCGGGACGCTTAGCCAGTACTCATATAATAATAATAATAATAATACATCTATTTTATATAGCGCTTTTCCAGGTGCTCAAAGACGCTTCACATGGGCAGGAGAGACAAACTATGGCAAAACAAAAAAACAGAACAAAACAGAACAAAAATAATACATGACAAAATAAAATAAAACCGACAGAATTAGAGGTCAAAAGCAAGATTGAAAAAATTAGTTTTGAGGGCTGATTTAAAAGATGTCAGGGTGTTTGCATCACGGATATGGCTGGGGAGGGCATTCCAGAGGGAGGGGGCAGCAGCAGCAAAGGCCCTGTCGCCCCAGGTCCGGAGCTTGGTCGTGGGAGGTGTTAGGAGGTTGGCATCTGCAGACCTAAGGCGACGGGTGGGGGCGTGTGACGGTGGAGGAGGTCGGACAGGTAGGGAGGGGCAAGGTTGTTGAGGGCTTTAAATGTGATGAGTAGTATTTTAAAATGTATCCTGTATTTGATTGGAAGCCAGTGGAGGTCGTGGAGGACAGGGGTGATGTGATCAGAGCGACGGGTGGAGGTGAGCATGCGGGCAGCAGAGTTTTGGACATATTGGAGTTTATTGAGAATAGTGTTTGGTGAGCCGTAGAGGATGCTGTTGCAGTAATCTAGTCTTGATGATATGAATGCATGAACCAGTGTTTCAGCAGCGGAGAGTGATAGACGAGCAATGTTCCAGAGGTGATAGAAGGCAGATTTGGTTATGTGGTTCACATGGGGGAGGAAAGAAAGGGTGGAGTCCAGGATGATGCCAAGGTTACAGACGTGAGTGGAGGGGGTGACAATGGTACCATCAATATTTAGGGTGAAATCCTGGGTATGGCTGGTGAGGGATTTTGGACCGATAATGATGATTTCTGATTTATTGCAGTTTAATTTGAGAAAGTTATTTTGCATCCATGTTTTGATGTCTGTGAGGCAGGTGCTGAGGGTGGAGAGAGTGGCTGGAGTGATAGTCTTGGTGGAGAGGTAGAGCTGAGTGTCGTCTGCATAACAGTGAAAACGCAGGCCATGTTGGAAGAACCTGTCGTTATATATTCGTACTGGCATCGCGTCCCGCTCTTAAGCCATACCGAGATATGGGGTAGAGCGGACGCGAGGCCTGACAAATGCACCCCCTGAGGACCTGTAAGCCCACATCAGGGGGGAGGGGAGTCCCGTCACCCCATCCTTCCTAATGAAGAGGGGGCGCAGTCAACTCCACCCGAGTGCGAGCAAGAGGGAACTAGAACCTCTTGAACACACAGCACAGGCGGAACCACGTGTGACACAACACATTGTGGCCCACACCCACACATCCCTGCTACCCCACCAAGGACGGGAAGCAGGAGAGGCCACAGACCTCAGAACCGCCTGGGAGACAGAACCCCCGGTCATGTCCATGAGGTAAAACCTTACAAAGGGACTCGGGGAGGACCATGAAGCTGCAGCACAGATGTCCTCCACCGAGGCCCCACCCAGCAGAGCGGCAGAGGCCGCCACCCCACGAGTGGAGTGCGCCCTGACGCCCCCAGGGGGAGCCAACCCGGCCAACGTGAAGCAAGGGCAATGCCCTCGCACAACCAATGGGACAGGCGCTGTTTCGACAGTGCCTTACCAGCACGAGAGCCACCGTAACAAACAACTGAACGTTAGCCCTGAGGCCCTGAGTACGGCTGAGGTAAACCCCCAAGCCCGGACCGGACATGACAGGTGAAGGCCCACATCCAACTCACTAGCGTGAGGAGGCGGAGGAAACACCTGAACCATAATATCGCTTGAGCGGAAGCACTCCGGATATTTTTAGGCACGAAGGCTGGATTAGGCCGCAGAGTGGCACCGCTATCGGAACGAAAGACAGGCACTCTGGCCATACCGAGAGAGCACAAAGCACACCCACACGTTTTAGCGGAGGTGATGGCCAGCAAGAACGCAGCCTTCGAACGACAGCCGTTCCAACAGCGCTTGCTCAAGAGGCTCAAACGGGGCCAAGGACAACCGACGAGGACCAATTGAAGATCCCAGCTCGGAGCCAAAGAGCGTTTCACCGGCTTAAGGCGTCAACGCCAAGCAGGAAACGCTTCACAAGAGGGTGGCCTTACACCACAAATACGCCACTTACCCGCGTAACCCGCGATAGTGGAAGGAGCATGCGTGTTCCGGATGGTACCAACCACAGAAGCATCCATCCTCTCCAGACTCTCCCTCTCACCAGCCAACCTACCAGCAGCTGGCCCAGCACAGGGAACTAACACAGAGACCCGTGCGCTTGAGAGAGGGCCTGCGATGACCAAGGAACAGGCCATGACGGGATACCAAGAGCTGGATCAGGACCGGGAACCACACAGCTGCGCCCCGGTCCGGCACAACCAGGATCAAGGACCTGCGCTCCTCAACGTACCCACCCCAACAACTGACCTAACAGATGTATGGGGGAAAGAATCCCAGGCGGCACGGCATCGGTCCCAGACCTGCCTGACTATGTCCGGACGTAATCCCCACCCATCAGGGTGAGGACCGCCCCGCGACATTACACCTGTACCCACATTCACCCTGCCGTGGATGTGGAGAGCCCTCAGGCCGCGCAGATGGAGAACGCCCATAACCAGCCGCCCGCCGCCCGGTGCAGACGGGGGGAGCGTACTCCTCCCTGTCTGTCGATATATGACACTGACGTCGTATTGTCCGTCCTGACTTGCCTCTCACCGGGTCTATTTCCATACTGGAAAAGAACCACCTCCGTAACCTCCTCCTGGGGTGAAGAGGAGGCCAAGAGGGACCACGGAATGAGCAGATGCCCTCATACCGAGCAGGCGTATCACGGACAGCACCGTAACCGTCCTAGGACAGAACCTCCCGAGCGTGTCGCAACACGCTCTGAGAGGGATGCCCATAGCACTCCACCCGTTGACTGGGAAGAGGAGTACTCTACTTCCAGTCTACAGCAACCCCAGGCTGGTAGGAACCCTGCTTGGCATGAGACCTGACGATCCACCTTGACCGCCAAGGACCAGAACGTCGGCAGGGCAGAATACACTTCGTAACCCCTGATGACGCAGAGGCCCCAGTGCGGCCTCCACGCACTTTGTGAAGATGCGGGGAGCCAGAGAAAAGCCGAATGGCAGCCCCTGGTACTCATACGCTAACCCTGTAAGGAAGCGTAGGTATGCCCTAGGACGGAAGATCGGAGATGCGAACACGCATCCTATAGGTCTATGGAGGAGAACCAGACCCCCACCTGACAGTGTTCAACAGGTAGGAGATGATCCAAAAAATACTGAACCTTCCCATGGTCCAACATGGGTCTGACAGCCCCCCCTCCCGATTTCTCAGGCACCAGAGAACACCGGGAGGAAAATGCCATGACGATGGCTTTCTTCGTCCACAGAGATCAGATCTCATCGACCAGAGCTGTCACTGCTGGTGACCCTGACAATAATAGGGTCTGTACCAAACCCGAAAACGGGTGGGGTTGTGTAAATACAAGTCCCCGCCTCAGCGTTCTCTCCATCCACCTCGACATATGGTACTGCTGTAGCCATATGTGATGACACTCCCAACGCACTCGCCACCATGTGGCGCAGGTCCGCTAGGAATTGTAGATGGGCGGCCCGGTCCCACCCGCTGTGCGTAGCCAACCCTGGACCCGTGCGAGCAGAGCGTTCCGTGTCGGGACATCTGACCCTGACACTACCCACGAGGCAATCGCACCCAAGGGGGGACCCCGACAGAAAGGGCCGGTTTGATACGGGGGAATCTGACATCAGTTCTAGGTGACAAAAGCTCCCCCACTGAACACCCCTCCAGAACATGCTCAGGAGTTGTTCTGCAGCCGGACATGCAAGGTGTGAGGCCCCCATGGGTTCCTACACACCGTAGCCCTGCAGTGATATTACTACCACCCAAATCACGCGCGCCTGCGAGACCACTGCCAATCTTTCAGGAGTGGGAGGCACCAACATGATACCTGGCCTGGCGAAGGCGAGGCCGGGGAAGCCCGCACTGTGTGCCTCAAAAGGTTTTGAGGCCCCCTGCTGACAACACTTATAGTTGACAGACGTAACACCAGGCTCAACCAACACAGCTTATGGTGTGGGAGCCGCTTGACAGCACAACATTCAGACCCAGGCTCAGCCATCAACTGGGTGTCAGCCCCTGTCCCCATGAGAAGCGAAAAAAAGGAAGTACATATATATATTAGGGCTGTCAGTTTATCGCGTTAATTAGATTAATTAATTACACAGCAAATAATCGCGTTATGAAAATTAACTCAAAATGAATTACAAATTTTTTTTTTTTTTTTTTTTTTTATAATAATTTTTTTTTGTATCTCATTCATTTCATAAGAACGTAGAATACACATTTACAGATTTTTTTTTAATATGGTCCATTTGCATGTTCTTGGTATCTGATTCTAGGGACATCTATGAATCTCAGGGAATGTATTCCCAGTGTCAGAAATACTGTGGGCTAGATCCACAAAGAATGGATTGTACGGTGCAAGTTGCACCCTTACTTACAATTCATTATGAATTGAAAATGGGGGACCCTGATGTAAACAAGACGAAAGTCTTTCTCTGGTCTGCATCCCCTTAACAATTGTGTGTATTGAGCCGTACTGTATTGTACCCATTCTGCAATCTGTTAATAACATTTTCATTCAATCAATCAATCTGCGCGGTGATTGATTGAATGAACATTTTATTTTGAGTAAATTGTAATGAACCAAATGAGAATATCAATAAATTTTTTTTTTATCTTTGACTGTGAATAACACCATGCTCAAATTGACCAGACCTGAAAAATCTAAGCAAATTAATAGATGGAAGATGATTAAACAGAAGGTTTTGTAGATACAGTACTGAATTCTGCCATCCGGACACATGCAATTTGAAATATGATTATAGAATATAGAATATGAGGCATAAAATGGTAATGCGATTAAAATGCGATTAATTAGATTAATTAATTACAAATCCTGTAATTAATTAGATTATTATTTTTAATCGCCTGACAGCACTAATATATATATATATATATTTTTTTTTTTAGCTACGTATGACCGGTAAGTATAAAGGAAGTTGGGTTTATCTAGACAGGTAGCCTAAGTGTAGTAGGTAAGGTATAAAGGTAAGTATATTAGGTTACATTATTTTACCAATAGCAGATCAGACAACTCTTCAGCCATTGGGGTTCATAGAAAATATTTTATTGGCACCACTGCTGTACAAGTCTCTTTTTTCACATGAAAGACACAACATAATAATAATAATAATAATAATAATAATAATAATAATAATAATAATAATAATAATAATAATAATAATAATAATAATAATAATAATTATAATAATAATAATAATAATAATAATAATAATAATACATCACAGGACAGAAACGTATTGCAATAATGACAAGATAAAATAGAATAAATAATAAATTATATTGATAGACATTACAACAGAGATTCCTAATTACAACAATAATTGTTCACCCAAGGGCTGTCTACTATTAACAAACCTAAAACATGTTACCCATTGTAGGTCATTCACCAGGTCAGAGCGAAATAGTAAATTATAGGCACAACTCCCAATATCAGTAACGGGTCTATTGTTCTAAGAATAACATTTGTCTAAAAGCCCAATAGCCAGCAAGGCCACTGGACTGGAGACCAGAAGCAGAGCAGCCATTGTAGTGCTGTACACGTATTTTAAAGTGTTTTATCACTCAATACATTCAATTAATAATAAACTAAATTAATTGTATCACTCTATCAAGTTGCCCCATGGCATGAAATTATTCATTCATATTAATTCAAGTATTTGCATGTGAGTGAAAGGTACATGCATTGTTTCAAATATTGTATTGCCACCAGTGCTGTGCTTATTTACATTTATACAACTGGTTACAAATCAAACAAAGTATTTTAAACAAGTGTTTTCTCACTCAATTATCAAGTTGCCCCATGACATGAAAGGGATTCAAGTATTTGGATGAATGCAAGGTACACACATACTATTTTATTGCCTCCACTGCTGTCAGACAACTATTTACTTCTCCAAGTATTAACATAAATGACCACTCATTAGCAGATCAGACTTTTCTCTTGTAGTACTTTTACCACTGGATGGCACTATCACTAAATACTAGGGCTGTCCCCCCTAAGGATTTGGATAGTCGACTATGATTGGCCAAAATTTAGTCGACAAAAAAAAAATATATATATAATATATATATATATATATTTTTTTTGTATCATTCCATTTGGGCTGTGGGGGGTGCTTAATGTCTGAAGGAGTCGACTGAAGGCTTCTTGTCCTCTGCAAAAGCATGCAATTGGTCCACTGATGGATACATATTTGTCTAGTCTAGTGTGTTCATTAGATGGGTGAAATCCTCTTTCAGTGCCTCTGTGCCTGTTTTCGTAGGCAGTTAGCCTCTGGTATGCGTGCCATTAGTGTTAGCCACGCTTCTAGGCCTCTTTTCTTTTGGAAAGAATGATACATTTATTATTATTATTTTTTTTAATAATTATTATTATATATATTTTTTTGTATTCGACTAAGAGGTTGGCAGTCAACTACGGCTCCTTTCGACCGATTAGTCGACTAATAGGGGTCAGCCCTACTAAATACCACCTCTGCTTGTAAATGCTGTATGGTGCAACAAGCTCTGGTAAATATACAACAGGTTATGGGCCCAGATCGACGCTAAGAAGCTACACAGAGTTTTGTGTGAGATGAACAGTAATGTGGGATTTCACAATGGATGACAAGCTGTTTATTGACCGGCTGAGCGGACCAGAGAACTGGGCAACTGGAAGTTTCAGATGGAGCACTATGAAGGACTATGGGGTATGCTAATGGAGACAGATACATTAGCTGCAGATGATAATGCTCAAGCACGGGCTGAGTTTGATAAATGGAGAGATATATACAATATACAGTAAATAAATACAGTAAAAATATACTGAGGTCTACAGTAGGTGTAATATTGCACAGTGCTGTTTCAAAACTAAGAGTCCAGGAAGATGGTAACTGTCACTCTATGCTCAGTGATGCAGTGAGGCACAGTGATGCATTGTATAGTCTGATGGCTGTTGGAATGAAGGACTTCCTGTGCCGTTCAGTGCTGCATTTGGGTAGTGTGAGCCTGGCACTGAACATGCTCCTCCTGTCAGCCAAGTCTGTGTATAGTGGGTGGGAGGGGTTTTCCCTGATGGCCTGGAGCTTAGCAAGGCTCCTCCTCTCCGCCACCCTCGCTAGAGAGTCCAGCTCCACCCCAACCACGCTACTGGCCTTCCTGACCAGCTTATCCAGCCTGTTTGTGTCCCCTGCTCTGTAACTAACCAGCATTATGCATTATTATTAATTTGAGGCATATATACATATCTTCTGTATATTGCTATACAGGCATGTATAGCAACCTATAATTGACTCTTTGATGTCCGGCTCTGACCTTTTTTGATTGATTGATTGAAAACTTTACAGTTTTCTACATTATGACTACAATACAGTACGGCTCAATACACACAATTGTTAAGGGGATGCAGACCAGAGAGAGACTTTCGTCTTGTTTACATCAGGGTCCCCCATTTTCAATTCATAATGACATTTATGACATACACAACAACATACAGATATATATCATGACATTTATGACATACATCTACATGACATAGATATACAGTACTGTTACATTTGTGACATACAAGATATGCAAATATACAGTACTGTTAAATAGAGATCCTAACAGAAAATATATACATATGAGGGGGAGGAAACTGTACATTATTTCGGAGGGGGTGGGAGGGGGGGTTTAGACATTTACGGGGGCCAGGTGCTCTTTGTCTTTCTTTGAGAGCGGTTTTGAAGGTGGGATAAAAAATTTTTTTACGGCTGTGGGTAGGGCATTCCACATTGATGTGGCATAATTGCGAAACATGTTTAGTCCCTTGTTTGAGCCGAATCTGGGTTGAACATGAAAGCAGTGAGGTAAGTTTGTTCTGACTGAATTTGCAATGCACCCGGCTTCTCAGTCTGTCGTCGTTGCACTTCCAAATTGCAATCAGCGCTGGAGTTGTCAAGGGTTGGTTCTTGAAGCAGTCAAAATGCGCTCCTTGGCTACACCTACAATGGTTGTCAATCATTTCGACATCAGCTGTGACCGGTTCAGAAGAATCCACATTGAACTTGAGAGGTTATGTATCCTTTATTCCTTCTGCGCCGACAAATTATAGTCCCCTGTGTAACTACTGTAACCAGAGTGCTACGGACTGGTTTAAATTTGCATCAGCTTGCGCCAGTGGCGGTTGGAATTCCCCACGGGCCCTGAGGCGAGATTGACAGCTCAGGCCCCCCCCCCCTCGATATTTATTGTATTATTAAAAAAAAGAAATATCAATTTTTTTTTTCCAACATGAAACAAAACATATCACAATACAATAATAATACGTCAAATGTATATACTCTCTTTTCTGGACTCTTTTCGTATCACAAACAGTACTGTATTTGCAAATCTGGTATGTCATGTATAGATGTAGCACTACTGTATCTGTATGTCATTATGTTATAATGAATTGAAAATGGGTCTGCATCCCCTTAACAATTGTATGTATTGAGCTGTACTGTATTGTACCCATTCTGCAATCTGTTAAATAAAGTTTTCATTCATTCACCATGACATGTTTAGGTATTTGGCCAGATCCAGCTTGTCTGTGATGAGAGTGTTTTCTGTCTTTATGATTGACTATCATCATTAGATATTTCAGTTTCGTTATTACAGTAGCTGGCTAACAGTACTAACTGGCTAACAGTACTAACTGGCTAACAGTACGTTAGTTGACTAATACCAGAGTCAGAATTGGGTAATAGGCCGACTACTGGCAGTGATGCGACCTATGTTACCACATAACTTTTGTCATCTCTGGTACTATGCAGTGCACTATGCAAAACGGCAAAGAGATAGGTAACGTTCGTTAAGTGCCAAATTACCATCATCATGATACACCCTCACATAATTCACAAAGTGTTCACGTGCGCCACCCATGTGGTAACCTAGAAATACCATAGATTGTGGCTAGGTGGTAACGTATATGTTTTCTATGATCACTATGAATTGAAAATGGGGGACCCTGATGTAAACAAGACAAACGTCTTTCTTTGGTCTGCATCCCCTTAACAATTGTGTGTATTGAGCCGTACTGTATTGTACCCATTCTGCAATCTGTTAAATAAAGTTTTCATTCATTCACATTACGTTAGTTAGCATCCAAGCTAGCGTGATAACGTTAGTAGTTAGCTTACCTGCAATAATGTTGTCATCGTCCTGGACAGAAGACTTGTTAAATCATAATATATCCACACTTTGTGCTGGTCCTCGGTAAATGTCCCCTTTAGCTGCTCGGCGTCGTCGGATTTTAATACACCATCGTAGCGGTGGTGATGTTTCAGGTGACTAGTATTATGTTGGATGTGTTATAGCTTGTTGCCCCTATAGCAAGCAATCTTTTTATCTGATGTCGCGTTCACGTTACGTGGGAAGAAGCGGAAGAACCAGAGGACATCTCGTTGCTACAACTAGGAAGCCTTCGCGCATTGACTCGATCAAAACGCCCACATCCATACTTCCGCAATTCGTGACGCGAAGTGGGAGATATCGGGGTCTATAAAAAATCCCATATGTCCTAGTAGGAATTACCACTAGGAGGCTGACGTGAATGGTTTTTCCCAGTCGGAAGCTGGTTCTTCCGATTCTTCCCACGTAACGTGAACGCGGCACCTCCGCGCTGCTTGTGAGACTTACGTGGCTACGTCACAGCCAAGAAAGGGAGCGCTGGATTTGTGCAAAACGCCCTGTTCCTAAACCACACGATATCAGTCGTACTCGTACCACAGTACTGGCAAAACGGGAGGAGCCTACAGTCAAAACAAACGCACCAGTCCCAGTTGCCGTTACCAGTTGCCGTTCGATCCAGTCCCACACGCGAACGGCAACTCCATTCAGTCCCGGGCCTGGGCCCGGGCCCCCCTCCCCCTAGATGGGAGGCGGGCCCTAAGGCAGCTGCCTCTGCAGCCTCGCCTATATCGCCGCCTGTGGCTTGCGCCAATTTGGGCAGGGGCACAATGGGGGCACATACATTTAGTCATTTAGGGAAGGGGCACAATGGGGGCACATACATTTAGTAATTTAGGGCAAAGGCACAATGGGGGCACATACATTTAGTAATTTAGCTGACGCTTTTATCCAAAGCGACAAGTCATCAGGAAGGGCACAACTCTATCAGCTGAGTAACAATGTTCATCAAAGTGTTGTGAAAGTGCTACAGTGTAGGTTAGTATATTAGGACAAGTGCATGATGACAGTAGGGTTAGTTAGAGTTTTTTATAAAAAAATTAAATAAAAAAAATTCTGGGGTGGCACCTCAGGGGCACCTGAGATTTCAGGGTGGGCACGTGCCCCTGGTGCCCCAGTGGTAAAATCGCCACTGATTTTATCATCCTAATGTTATGGTCATGGTCCGTGCTTTGGCAATGCTGTTGTGTTGAATCGCTTGATGATGGTAGTGTTATGTTTAAAGACAAGGTTGTTGTCATAATGTGGTTGTCATAGAATCTCTAAAAAGTTGTATGTGTGCTTCGGTGTGGCCTTCAGTGGCGTTGAGGTCTATAATAGCAGTTCATTTAATCCATCACAAAGTGCAAAAGAAATCATCAGAATGCAATAAATAAGGTGTTTCTTTACACAAAATGTTTTCGCTTTCAACCCCCCCCCCCCCCCCCACCCCCATTCCACAAAAATCATTGCCCCACAAACATTTTACATATAAAAACACGGAGGAATTTAGCTGGATCAAAGATGTACTGTACATAGTCAAATATAGACTTAGTTAACAGAGTATGGTTAAGAGTTATTTCGGATGACTCCAGGAATGATACAGGCCTAGTATCCTCCATAGAGCTCTAGAATCAACTAAAACGTAGACCTTTATAGTCAGAGAAGAGGGGTTTTGGCCAGGTCAGAGATGGGGTAGATTGGAGTGAAGTAAACATTTTAAAAACTATTTTGGATAATAATAACATATTCAACTATAAACAATACCTGTGTCCATCACATTATCCGTGCTTTTCCGAATTCATATTCAAATTTGGGCTCATCCACAGTTTGCGTGCGTGTGTACATGTAGGCCTACCCTGTGATTTGGGACAAGATTATCTCAAAAGCCCCCCCCCCCCATGTGCAAAAGAGGAGGTTAAAGAGGGTTTTTTTGGGTCCCATCTCAACCCAGGGCCCAGGGAGACTGACACGGCGGCCCTGTGTGTGCGTGCACCTGCCTGCGTCTCTGTGGAGTGTTTTTGTGTTGTGATGAATATGCATGACACTGGCAGACATCAGGCAGGCAGCAGGTAGCCAGACTGCCTATTAGAGCCAGAATACGCTCCTGGAACGTTGGTCACACACACACACACACACACACACAACACACAACACATACACACACACAGAGAGTTCCCCCCTGCTGGTGACCTGTCAGAGGTCCGTATGGACAGATTAGTAGGGGCCGCGGCCTTGTCTATCTTTCTCTCTCTCTCTCCTTTGTTTCGAATGGGTTCCGTTCCAGTGCGCACACTTAATTTCGTGTTCATTTATTGTCCTGTGATGTCTTTTTATTAGGGATGTCCGATATTATCGGCCTACCGATATTATCGGCCGATATCGGCATTCCAAATGTGATATCGGAAAATATCGGTATCGGTTTTCAAAAAAAAATTATTATAATAATTTGTTTACATTTCTATAACCTTTATTTACCCAGGCAAGCAAGTAAGAACAAATTCTGATTTTATTTATTGTCAAAAGTATGCATAATGTTGTGTTAATTCCACAACAAGAGATATGTAATGTTAATTACCTGAAATTATTCCCTGCATATATCAGTATCGGTTGATATTGGTATCGGAAATTAAGAGTTGGACAATATCGGTATATCGGTATCGGTAAAAAAGCCAATATCGAGCATCCCTACTTTTTATGTATTATTATTATTATTATTATTATTGTATTGTGATATGTTTCGTTTCATGTTGAAAAAAAAGATTTATAAAAAAAAGGAACACAGCTCACTAAGACTGTAAGTTTCAGTCTTCATCTGCAGGTGTAAAGTAGACTATGTGCAAACGTAATGTGAATCAGCTAATGAGCCAGGCTCTTGGAAGAGAAGATATTATTCCATATCTTAGGTCAGTCCTTCAAAATCCGAGCTTGTCAATGTCTCAGACCATTTTGGGGGTTAATGTTGTGTTTTGATTATTTATCATAGATTGTGGATACAAACCCAGATGTTATAACAGAATGAAAATGTTTTAACAGAGGATGTGGAAAACACACTAGTCCCAAGGTACTAATTTCTAGGGCAGTACACAAGGAGCCTGGTAAATAATTAGACTCCCTAGTTGGTTGAAAATGTCACAAAAAAACATGTATACCCTGGTTAGCCCATTGGGGGAAGGTGAAAGTCATAGCCAGTCAAAAGAAAATTATTGTTCTATATAGGTCATACCATGAAATGTACAAGATGTAATATGTTTCAGCACTTCGCGTAATTCACACCAGAAGTTTTATAAAACGTTGTTTTTATGTAAAAAAATGTAAAATTTATTAACACAGTTAGAATGTCTAAGAACATATTTACTATAAAAGCGAACAGTTATACTATCTCTAATAGTAAAATGTCTTTGTTTAAAAAAGGCTGTTTGTGTGTGACTTTGGTCATTGCTTGGGGGCGTAATTAAATTTGTATGCAAATCAAGACGAGTGCTTTGCTGAATTGCTGAAAATATACATATAATGACTGCTGTTGTGACATGGTTAGCATGTTTACTCTTGGATACATTTTAAAAGAAAACGCAACATTATTTCATACAGTCTAGACAGATTGATTTATGACGTGATGTCATCTGCGGTCCGGTACCGGAAGAGGTTAATGTAGATCTTTTTTATTTGTATGTCACCTCTTTGACTGCCAGAGTGGAGTGGACTCAACCTTGATGACTTTGACTCGGACTAGGATAATGGGGACTCGACTCGGATTCGAGATTCAGTGACTTGACTACAACACTGGGTGTAATTATCTTTAACAATATAGAGGGAATGCTGTGGCGGATTGCGATTCACAAGTAATTCAAACCAGTACACTACATAGTAACTAATATGGAAGGAAGGGTGATTTTTCTGGCCACAGGATTGAGAGACATTGAGAGGGATTTTATCCAGTTAATCCTGTAGTCAGAATATCCTCAAAGAGACTATACAGAGGAATAGGCTTAGATAAGTACAAGACATATCGGTGATATATATTGATGGTGTCTGACAGCTTTTGCTAAAGGTTCTAAAGAGAGTGCAAAAGTGCCAATTGCGGTCATCGTCCATTATTTGGCATTAATAAATCAGATATCATGGTGTGTGCGTGTGTGCTTTTGTGTGTGCGCTCTCGCGCTGACTCGTTAAGCCTACGCATATTCATTTCTGGAGCATTTCTTTATCCACTCTGGTTGGATGGTGTATTGTACTCGCAAATCGCTTCCTGTTGAATGAATCGGTTGAGTGCAATGCCGACTCTCTACTTTCCCCGTCTTCACAGCCTAGAATATGACACGCCCACTGATGATGTCACGGTTCGCGAGGAAAAAACAACTATTTTCCGGTGCCAGCTGAGCACCGATTTGTCACGTTCTGAACCAATTAATCCCGGTCTGAACGCGCTGGCCGGTGCGAGATTACGTTCGGGAACCGGCTCCAAAAGGGCTAACAGTCAAAGGCTTTCTCTGCCTCAAGAGAGAGGATAGCACAGGGCTGTTCCTAAACTGATGCTGCTTCAATAATATGTATTATTCAACAGACTAAAGCACAGTGGCCTTTAATGAAACCAGCTTGGTCTGGGTGTACCAAGGATGAGATACAAGTGTCAAGTTGTCTTGATAAGACCAGTTTGAAATTGACAAGCGCCTATAGCTGCAAGATGTTGTGATCCCAGTGAGAAATTAATATAATCCAAGATGACTGGACTAACCAGTTCCCACAGAGTCACAGGCAGCTCCTGGTGGTTTTGCTTTTGGCATTAACTCCAGCACATCCTTCAGTTCAGTTAGAGTGATGGGAGCCTCTAGTTTAAGCCTAGGTAGATTGAGAGAATTGAGAAATTACAACATTACAGAGTTATCCCTCTGAGACTCGGATGTGTATAATTTAGAGTAAAAGGAGGTAAACGTTTAGTTAATTTACAAGGGAATAGTGCATAACTCTCCATCAGCACTTTGATCATGTCTATGGATGCTAGTTGTTCTGATTGCTTAAGTCTCGATGGCAAAAATCGACCTGGCTTCTGTGTTTTCATAGTTATCTTAACACATTCCCGGCCAACCACGGACATGTCCGTGTTTCGGATCCAACGGTTGAGGGCCACGGACATGTCCGTGGCAAGGTTGTTTTGGCTTTTATGCCATTGTAATATCCCACTCAATGTCACCCTGCGGCACTGCAGATTTACCATACTCTTGGAATTCGGAAAAGTGCATTACCGGCCAGATCCTCGTAGGGGCGCTGTCTCGATAATGCAGTGTTCCCTGTGGCAGAACGGATGAAGTTTTTTTTTCATCATGCAGTGAATTTTCCTGCTAACCTGAAGCTATGCCTGTAGCATGTAGCTTGGAATACCTTTTGCAACGCCGAATTCAGTATGCAGTAAAGGAATATATCATCAGCCAATGGACATATGGATCTACCAGATGGCGAGCGATAACTGGGAAATCCTTTTTGCAGTCCAACCGGTCACAGGTAAGAGCTATTTGACGTCAATTACAGCTTGATCGGGCCTTGCTTTGATAGCCATCCACCCGGTCAGCGAATTAGGTTACTGAGGCTAATGCCGTTATTGGTAATCAATAATCCGAAACGACGTCCCCCGCCCCCCCCCCCCCCCTTTCATGCAGTCATGGTGGACCATGATACCGATCAAATGCATTTTGATTTTCATCTCTAGCTGGTCTATGGCCGAAACGCCATTCGATTTAACGTTATTAGCTTAGCGCCTTGCAAACTCGCCTTCCAGGAAATACCCCAGAACATTTTGCTATATAGTTCATATTCACGACACTATAAAATTGGAATGTATTGATGAAAAAATTATTTGTATAAGGCATATTGAAGGGGTGGTTTATAGTGTCAATTGACAATGAGAATGGATAGATAGCAATACTATAAAGTATAGATTTAGCTCTACAAACAGCCTCACGCACAATGAAAGTTTGTTTTGATTTGCTGGCCGTATCAGAGTGGGATTAGACGGATCCAAATGGCCCCGAATGTGTTAACAGGTTCCGAGGTGCAAGAACTCTGCTTTAGAAGTTGTTAGTGACATATACTATATATTTTAATGTAGATAATTCCATCTCTCTATCATCATAAAAGCAGGATTCCTGAAGAGATTCAAGGCGGGATATTTCATTCTCCTAGAGTGCAGATTTAATATTGCGTTCTATATTCAAATGAGAGGAGGAAGAGGTGCACATGCCTCTTATACAACATGCTGTTACTTCCCATACAATATGTTTCACTCAGGATGATGGATCCTGGTTGTGAATTAACTGCTAAAAACATTGCTAGTAATTGTACTCAGTAAATATTGAAATCAATCAAATTTTGATTGATTGAATTTTTTTAACAGATTGTAGAATGGGTAGAATACAGTAAGGCTCAATACACACAATTGTTATGGGGATGCAGACCAGAGAAAGACTTCCGTCTTGTTTACACCAGGGTCCCCCATTTTCAATTTATAATGAATTGTAAGTAGGGTGCAACTAGCACCGTGCAATCCATTCTTTGTGGATCTAGCCCTGAGTATTACTTCTGCGTTTGGAGCGCTGTAGTGATCCCATGTTGATGGTTCATGATTCACAGGTCTATAGTCTACTCTAATAGACCAATGGCAGAAATATATTGTGTGTGTGTGACATGCACATAGTGTGTGTGTGTGTGTGTGTGTGTGTGTGTGTGTGTGCACACGCTAAAAAAGTGTCAGTGTGTGTGGTGAATTACTGAATCCACGTGTCGGATCCAAGGAATTGGAACAGGTCTCCCCCCGCAGGAGACTCATCACCGCAGCTCAGAAAATAAATTCTGAGGGTCCTCCGGGGGTTTCAAACAGGAGCCGCTTGCTGTTATGAGACACCTTTAGTGTAGCTGGATAGATTAAGGACGTGTCGGATGCCCTTCTTCCAGAGTCTGGACATCACTTTGGCAAATGCCTTTCTTAGCCCGGAGGTAGGGGCAGAATAGTCTGCAAATATGAGTCGCTTATGACCCTCATAGGAGACGGAAGCGCCGGCAGCTCTGCATGCACCCATGATCGCTTTCAGAATCGCAAAAAGTAGTTTGAAGATCAGTGTTCTGTTGGAGTTCTTACTATCCGATTCCGCGGCAGTATACTGTATATCCAATGTGCTCTTTCGACCCCTATCTTCCCTCGACGCAAGACCGGGGAGCCAAGCCGGTGAAGCCACTGCAGAAATGTGGTGGGATCACCGCCCTCCCACCCCCCTGCGGGCAGAAGAATTCATCTCACGTTGGATCTGAGTGAGTGTCTTCCAGGCGTTCTGTGAGCGTTTTAATAATCTCTGTGTTAGATCTGATGGCATTACGCCGTTTGCACACACCAGCCTGTATTCAATCAGTGCAACCTGATAAAGCTGCGATAGACTCTTGTAGAGTGGCAAATTAAGTTTATATCCCGGAGACGTTGGTTTTCACACTCTCAAGTCAGCTTGCATCACGTTTAGACTGTTGCGCTGGTGCTACGCACCTCCTCGCGGCGAGAGAGGCCTTCCTTTCAGAGACGGCTGTAGAGATTCCCTGACCAACTGATGGAATAGAATAACCACCAGTAACGTCAAGAGCTTGATAGGATATAATCGACTGATGCAGATGTGTACCGGAAAGGGTTAGATAGGATAGAATCGACTGATGCAGATGTGTACCGGAAAGGGTTAGATAGGATAGAATTTGCTTATGGTCCTGAATCAAAGTAGGCAGAGGGGGGGGGGGGGGGGGGGGGGGGCGGTTATGAATCAAAGCGGGCGGAGGAGGGGACGGTTCCTAATCAAAGTGGGCGGAGGAGGGGACGGTAGAGGTAAACATTTGATTTTGTGCTGTACATTAAATACAATTATTAAAAATTAAATAACTGTAAATTGCCATTTATACGTTTGCAGAATCGATGGCTAAACTCTTACACCACCGTGCTGCTCAGTGACCCGGAAGCCAGGTACAGTACCAAGTCCTTAACGAAACTGGACAGAACTAATTCTGGTGGAAAAGGGCTATATTTCTCTCTCTTTCTCTTTCCTCTCTTTCTCTCTTCCTTTCTCACTCCCTCTCCCTGTTTCTCTCTCCCCCATCCCTCTCTCTTTCTCTCTTCCTCTCTCTGTTCATTATTCTGTTCTCTCTTTGTCTGTGTTGTCTAAGTGTTCTGTGGTGCTCTTAGCAGCAGTGTTGCACCACTGGGTCACGCCACTAGTGTACATTATTTTCCTCTTCTCTCTTTCCTCTCTTCTTTCCACTGCTCTCTCCTTTTAGCAACTCTCTACTCTCAGTCGCTCCTCTCTTCCTCTCCTCTCTCCCTCCCTCTCTTGTCCCCTCTCTCTCGGACTCTCATGACAGTCTCCTGCTGGTGTCCTGTCAGCAGAGCGTATGGTGGCATTAGTCAAGGCCACGACCCCTGTCCTCCGTCTAAACTCCGTTCAGCAACTCTCTCTTACTTTGTCCCCTCCTTCTTGCCCTCTGTTCTTCCCTTGCTTCCTTCTCACCCTGTTGACTCTTAATTTTTCTCTCCTTTCTGTGCACTCTTTCTCTCCCCTCGTGTTTCCTGTTCTCCCCATCACCTCTTTCTTCCTTTCTGTCGCCCCCATCTCAACTTATTTCTTGCATATTCACGGCTCCTTACATTTTCAATGAGGGTAAAGGTGTAGAGATGCTGCTAAGCCATTTTCAGTAGTTTATTGAACAATTTGTTTAGAAATGTATTCAATGTAGATTAGAAGGTTTAAAATACATCTGGAGGGGATCTTTAACACATATTTAGTGTGTTATACATCTCCATTCCACTCCAAATCTTGATTCTGACTTCTCTCTATCTTCCTTCTTCCTGTCGCTCAGCTTGTCTTAACCTCTTAATGTTCGACGGGATGTGTGCATGTCGCAGAACTTTGCTCTCGTCTGTCAGGGCTGTGTTTCTCCCCATCATTCAATACATTGTTGGAAAGTTGAATTTGCCGCCTTTCGATCGTCACCACACTCAACCTATTGCGTGCTTCAGGTCTCGAGTTACAAGACAAAATATCCGGCGAGCAGACAAGTCGCTCCAACGAGTGACCACGTCCGGTTGTAAACTGTCCTGAACTGACCAGTCATGGCAACATTATTGACCACCGTTTGAGCCAAGGAGTGTCTGCTCCGAAAACGATCCCAGACGAGCGCTGATTGCAACGAGAAGGAGGCAGAAGAAGACCAACACGTTCTTTGTTTTGACTTGCACGTCTGAATGAATGGAAGCGGACGGCCATTTTGGATAATAAGGCTGAATTATTGCGGTACACACATTACATGAACCTTTGTAAAACACACATTTTCTGTGGAATTTTTATCAACTTTGGACCTGTATGACTATAAGACTTCAGGCTATGGAACGGTTATATACCCAAAAACAGGCATCTGGCAACAAGTAAACAAAGACGTGAGTAAACAAAACGTTTACTTCAATGTGTTCAAACCTCTGTAACTCTATTACATTATCACTCAGAGTGATTATTTCCTGAACAATTCCTGTTCAGAATGTGTCAGAATGTTCGGGCGGCTGGGTAGCGCAGCGGACTAAGCGACTGCCTACCACCGCAGAGACACTGGTATCGAATCCAGCTGTCAGCGGTACCTCTGCTGGGCGTTAACAATAGCCCCCCAGCCACTTCCCTCACTGAATAGCATTAACATACTGTAAGCTGTCAGTATAAAGCCATGTCCACACTAAAACCAAAGTATTTGATAATTTTTTGCATCATTCTGCCACACGGAACTGCGTTCTGGCAGCCTGAAGACGGTACTTTTTGATACCAGCTTCCAGAGTGCGCAATTCTGAAGACGCCTGGAGACGCCCCCCATTACGCCACCATCTTTACAAGCGATACGCGGCTTCTCCTGAACCGATGACGTTTTGGCCCACCTCTCCCTTACCCCGCATGCACAAACTCTCAGCCAACATCACAACAACAAGTAACTTAGTTGCGTTCATGGCGCAGAAGGTATTGAGCCTGATCGGGCTTTTTGCGGCAAACGGTTCCATAGCATACCCCTTCAGTTGATCATGACAAATCCTCTCTTACCTTGACGATTAAAAAGCCTCCATAATTTAGTAAATAAAGCTGTAGCCACTAGCCAGCCAGCTAGCATTGATGCTATTCAAAATGCTATCCACATTAGCTAAATAGCTAACCAAGTAAATACAGACAACGTTTGCTAGTCGAAATGACTGGACACACACAGGGACAAGTATTCCAACAGGTAGTTTGAGCCGGCGGTCTCTCTCTCTCTCTCTCCACTCCCGAAGTACATTGCGCTGTGTCTCTTGAAAAGTAGGTCAGCTCACTTCACTTCTTCTGTTTTTATTGGCGGTAGGTAGGAGCAGGTAGGTGCAAACTGCGCATGCTCCATTCTTCCCCTCTGCTTTTGGTTTTTTTTTGCGGCAGCGTTTCAGCGGTTCATGTTACGATTGGGGTAGTGAGGGAAGGCGAGGAGAGCTCAGTTGCGGACATGACTTTACTGGAAGACGACACGTTACAAAACAGAACATAAATGGCACAGCCGAGCTGGCGCTAATACACAACGAACTGAGGCACGAGAACAAAAACGGAATACTCAAACTACTTACAACACTTAGTACAAAAACGGCAAGGCACGGGAGAGATGACAGGAGGCATGACGGCAAGGGAAAACAGTGGTAACTGGGGGTAACATGGAGGGATGACGCCACAACCAAAAGAGAGGAAGACACACACTTAAATAACAAGACTAACGATGATTGACAACAGCTGGCCAGGCCAGTCCAAAAGAACATTTAACCACTAGACAATAAGCAATATACCAAAACACTAACCAGGGAAACCAATTCACACCAGGGTGGGGAAGTTAATTAATCATCCCATTAATCAAAGTAAGCATGTGAGTTAACAATGTAATCAATGTCTGCACCAACTGCTGGTGACCACTAGAGGGTGGTATGAGACTGGAGGAAGGTAGGCCTCCAATGTTCATTCTCCCCCCACAGCCCAAACGAGGGCTGAGTATGGGATCATTACAGGTTCAGTGTTCTCATTAGGACGCACTAGTTTTTATAAAACAATTTCGTGTTTACAGAAAACTTTTTTTTTAAATGAAAACGAAACAGACCAAAATCGTTTTAGTGTGGACATGGCCTAAGTGCTGCCAGTCAGGGCTGTGAAAATAACTTAACCCTGATAGATAGATTCTGTCTGCTTGTAATAGTCAACTTAGGCTCTCTGTTTACAGTTTCATTCAGTAATACAAATGTGTGTAGAGCAGCTAAGACTGGACTAATGTGCTCTTTCCTTTCTACTTCACCAGCTAATAGATAGATTCTGTCTGCTTGTAATAGTCAACTTCACCAGTTGATAATAATAACTTTATTTGTATAGCACTTTTCATACAGAAGTTGCAGTTCAAAGTGCTTCACAACAGTTTTTTCTGACATTCCAGCCTGCCGACTTGTCGGCATGAGCGCCAGACGCGGTCACAATTGGCAGTGTTAGAGGGTGGGAAGCCGGTGGGGTGTGTATCCTGGTCGTTGTAAACAGGGACTCCTACAGGTCGGTCGGGGCGCCTGCTCAGCGAGGAAGGGAACTGGGGGAAGTAGTGTGAGCCTCCCACGCGTTACGCTCCCCCAGTGAGAGTCCTCGCTGTCAGGTGAAAAGAAGGGGCTGGCTGACTCCACATGTATCGGAGGGGACATGTGATAGTATCTATCAACCCTCCCTAGACCGGCAAGTGGGGGGAAAATGCGTGCAATGACCAGGAAGGGAGGGAAGGAAGGGAATTGGCATAACGACTAAATTGGGATGGGAGAAAAATACAGAAAAAGGGGGACAAAAAGTAGATAAAAAAAAAAGAATGTGTCAGAATGTTTCCTTTCAAAAGAAACCAGACTCATGCATGTGCTATAAGTGGTTCAAGAATAAATCGCAATAAATAAATGGATGCATGAATGGTTAAACTCTTTTCTTGCCATCCACTCTTATTTTACGCCTTTCTCTCGCTGTCTCTCTTTTTCTTTTTCTCTCCCTCTCTGTTTCTTTCTCTGTGTCTCTCTTGTTCTCCTGTCTCTCTGCACAAAATGGCCATGGAGCTAATAGAGAGGAAAGACTTTGAGCCTGTGCAAGCAGGCAATCAGGAAACGAGCAACAAGAATCATTGCGGACCCTCAGCGCCCTCTCCTCTCTGAATACGGAGCTCTGCCATCAGGATAAACACTCTGTGTGCCAATGTGCAAATGAAACCACTTGAAGCTATCGTTCGCTCCAGCCTCCATCAAGCTGCCGAACTCCAATGCTAAATCTTGTGCAACAGAGCAACGTGCAATGAATACACAAGCGCCTCAGCACTTTCACACTTTAATCCCTACAGTTTCCGTTCAAGCCGTCACGTTGCCAATGTCAAACGTACAGTCAAATGTCCTTTATGTTTTTTAAAGATGTTTTTTATGTGAATCAACTGTCTGGCGTCGTGTTAAACGCGTCTTGTGTTTTTATGATGTTTTTATGTGAAGCAATGGACAGTATCTCTGTGCCCGAGACACATTTCCCCACAGGGCCAATAAAGCTTTTACTCTACTCCTTCTGCTTCTGTCTCTCCCCTGTTCCTCCCTCTCTCTATTTCTCTCATTATTTTCCTACCCTGTTCTCCTCCATCAATCTCTCTCTCTCTCTCTCTCTCTCTCTCTCTCTCTCTCTCTCTCTCTCTCTCTCTCTCTCTCTCCTCCATTTACATGAGGTTAAAGCCTGTATCTGTAAACATGGTGAGGTGTCGGGTCTGGTTCACGTTTTAAAGGCTGCTTGTGGCCTTTCATCTTCCTGGATCTACACGAAAAAGCTCCACCAATAAAGCCCTGTGCTGTGTGTAACCAAGTTGGAGAAGAAATCCATCTCTTCATTCATCCATCCAGTCATGTATTCATGCATTCGTTAATGTATCCATCCATCCACCTATCCATGGTTTCACCCATCCATCTATCCATCAATTCATCAATTTATTTATCTATCCATGTATTCATCCATCTATCTATCCATCAATTCATCCATCCATCCATTTATTCATCCATCCATCCAGTAATGTATGGATGCATTCAATAATGTATCCATGCATGCATTTATTTATCCATCCATCCAGCTATCCATATATTCATCCATCCATCTATCCATGTAATCATGTATTCATCCATCCATCCAGTAATGTATCCATGCATTCGTTAATTTATCCATGCATGCATTTATTTATCCATCCATCCATCTATCCATGTATTCATCCATCGATCTATCCATTGAGCTACATAATTGATTTTAAGGTTTTAAAGCCCTACATGGACTGGCCCCCGGCTACATTGTGGACTTTGTGAACCCCATGTTCCGGAACGCTGCCTCAGATCCGCGGGAAAAGGCCCTTCTGGTTCCTTATAAAACTAGCCTGGTCACCTGGGGGGACCGGCTTTTGCGGCCCGGGCACCCGTGCTCTGGAACGCCTTGCCCTTGGATCTTAGGCTAGCAGAGTCAGTGTCCTCTTTTAAGTCACTTTTAAAAACACATCTGTTCAATGTTTTTCCTAATGTTATGGGTTTCGGTTATGTTTTATCAATCTGACTACAAATACTGTTTGAAATGTGTTTTGTCTCTTTTTGTCTTGTTTTATTTTCTATAAAACATTTTCGCCTTTGCTGATGTTTGCTGTTTTTCTGTCTGTAAAGCACTTTGTAACTTTGTTTGGAAAAGCGCTATACAAATAAAATGCATTCATTCATCAATTCATCCATCCATCCATTTATTCATCCATCCATCTATCCATGCATTCATTCATCCATCCATCCATCCATGCATCCATCATCTTGAGGTAATAGTAGATAAAGACATTTTCCATCTCATCATACGTCTCTCTTTCTCACCTATTCTTCCCGGCCATCCATCTTGTTTTAATTAATGAGGGGAAGGCTCAGAGCTGTCACTGTGCGTTTGAAATTCATCCAGTTTCCTCCGCTCTGCTCTGGTTTCCTCCCCTGGCTTTACAGTGGGGACAACCACTCCCATCAATATTTAAAACGCATTCTAATTAAACCCTGGGCCGCACCCTGCGCACCGGGGAAGAGGACGGGATGAAATTAAACGCACCCCTCGCCCTTGATTGATTCGGAATCCCCTATCGCCTTCAATCCGAGACGTTTCATCGACCCGAAAGGAACAGTGAATCCTCTCCCTAACGGTTCTGGTCGAGGTTCTGGTCGAGGGGAAACAAGGGAGGCGGCACAGAGGGAAACAAACACCTTAAATCACCTTGTTGGTCTCGTGTATATAAAGCAGCGCTGAATTATTTATGGATGTTTTGATCCCTTGTGTAAAATGAGGTGGTGCTGGGGACTGAGCTAAGTGACCATGAGATATAGATATATAGATGGATAGATAAGTGTGTGTGTGTGTGCGTGTGCGTGTACACATGGCAGGGTTTAACTTCTCATGCGCTCGGGTTTCACTTCGGTCAATGAGGAAGACGTTTTAGACTGATTTGATTAGTCTGATCCACTGGCAGATAGAATATTCTCAGTGTGTTTGTGTGTGTGTGTGTGTGTATTTGAAAGTAGTCTCTGTGTGTATAATAAAAATAGTTTACGTGTGTGTGTGTGTGTGTGTGTATTTGAAAGAAGTCTCTGTGTGTATAATAAAAATTGTTTACGTGTGTGTGTGTGTGAAACAGAGACAAAAGTATTTGACAGTATGTGTGTGTGCAAGTGTTTGAGTGTATATGTGTGTGTCTGTCAAACAGTATTATCTGTCAAATCCTGTTGGCAGAAATAGTTTTCTCAACTCTATTGTGTGGGTGAATGAGAGCGAGAGAGAGATATTGTGTGTGTGTGGGTGGGTGTTTGTAAACTGACTGGTATTCCTCCCACACTCTTTGGGATGAAATTGCATTATCATCCTCCTGTGTGCCAAGAAGTTGTTGGATACTTGGTTAAAATATTTCACTACAAGGCTTAGAAATACATTCAGCTTTTTAGCAGACTGCTTCAAGATGCATTAGGGTTTTCAGTGGGAAGCTTAGAGACGTATTACAATTGAGGCTGAACACGGCAGAAGGGTAAACTATGTACAAGCGTTGGGTTTCAATCTCTGGGCTCGTGCATAGAAATTATATTTGAAACTTGTTCATGGTACAAAGACGACACCGGCTCTGAGGCGGACACAAGCTGGAACTGCAGCCATTTTAAAGCTGCTACATTTATGATTCTTTGATCAGTTGATCAGCTGATTACCTGCTCACACTGTGGAACAGGAACAGGTGAGCTGCATCACTAATGGGGGGGGGGTTTAAGCAGGGGCAAACAGGAAAAATGGGGAGATCTCCAGACAGACAGTGGTCATGGAGAAGGAGCTCTCCCCCCCCCCCCCCCAGGTGGTGAGTAAATGCTGGACATTGTCCTCCTGTTAAGCTGTAGCCCTATTTTCAGAAATTCCGCCTACAGGTACATGCCCAAGTAAATGGAAGATTGCTCCACTTCTACAAGGACATTTGCATGTTATTGGTATCTAGGAACATCTAGGGAACTGTGGGAATGTATTCCCAGTTACAGAAATATTGTGTCTGTTACTAGGCTTGAGTAAATTGTGATGAAACAAAGGAGAATATAAATGATTTCTTTTGCATCTTTGCTGGTGAATAACACTATGAAAACATTGAGGTTCTTTTGATTACGCTCACTGAGCTCCTTCAGCACCTTCTTGAGATCAAGTGTACAAATAATCTAAGCAAATGAATAAAGGTAAGATGATTAAACAGAAGGATTTGTAGATACAGTAATACATTATAATTAATTTGTATTATAAATTCATATTTGACCTTGAACTTGACCATGACCTTATTATGGCCAAATCATACATCTATGGATAGGGGAAACTCTCCTCTTTCTAATGGCAGTGTTACATCTGGATTTAGTAATTTCCTCTCGGTTTTCTGATAAAAGATAAATAGAATTAGCATTTTTCCGATAAATTCTTATTTTTGGTAAATCTTAAAAACATCGGTAAACAAACGTAGTGCTGAACATATACACTTTGACTGCTGTTTTAATAGGGTTAAGGTCTTTACTCTTGGCTACACTTGAAAAAGAAACACAACATTAATTAATACGGTCTGTATTGATAGATTTATGAAAATCTCTTGGTGCCAAAATTGCCACAGATTTGGAAAGCCCTCATGGCGTGGCTCGAGTATGGATCAAGAGAGGCTCAAGATGGCCAATAGCGCCATCTGAATCAGACGGATAAAGCAATGATTTTATCCAGATTATTTGATTATTGCCACTTCCACTAAATGTATTAATCTAGCTACTAACTGGGGAGACTGAATTACAGATCAAGGAAAATAGCAGGACGATAGGATTCAACCCCCAGCAGCCATGACAGGCTCCATCCGATGGATCCTCCAAATTCACTGCCATGTTTCCTTTCAAACTAGAGGCTACAGATGACTGCAGGGAGCAGGACGACCGCTTTCTTGATTCAAAACACATCGCCTGACTGAACCAGCGCAGCAGCGTCCCCTGAGAAAAACTCTGGCACAACTAAAAACCTGCTGCTTACATTACAGCTCCAGTCTAGTCTCAGGGTGGTGGTGGTGATGGTACTATAGGGGGAGACGTTTCTGGAAGGTTGCTGCACTGCCTGGCACCACGCACGCTCTGCACTGTGTCCAATGGCTGCGTCCGGCTCAATCATCAGAGATTCAATTTACGTGGGCTGGCGGGCACTCATTCATCCTCACACACACAATAAGGTAACTGGCACTGCCAGTCATCCTGTGGACGATGGAGAGATACGATTAAATTGTCTCTGAGGGAATAGAATCTCCTGATTGAATTACAATTTAAAGTGAGACTTTATCATAAACGGTTCCAAGGATTTTTAGCAAAACATGTCTAGCATCGCATGGGCACGACACTCTGCTTTAGAGGGCTAAGCCAGGCATTATGGGCCTATATTATGATAAAGACGTATGTAACCACATTGACTAGTAAAGAATAATCATCAACCTCACCAAATGAGGTTATGGCCAAAGTTACATTACTGAGATCTATTTGTGATTTAACAAGTGCGTTGGGAAAGAGAAGTGAGGGGTTTTTAGTCTGCCTGTTCGTCTAAGGAAATACAACAGGGAGCAGTTGATCAACCATCAGGGAGAAGCTGAGGGCAAACAGGATACATCTGCATGCATGTAATGGTGTGATTATTACTTGCTGGCCAATGCTCATGTGGTCAATTTAGCAGCAGACGAGGGAGGAATATGTAATGCTAAATGGACAAGAAACTGAGATCTGTGTTCTGTGAGGTTTCTGAATGAGGAGTCTAGAGAGTTTATAAAACACATGGTAGAGAGCTGAATATTGGGAAATGCTGACTGGACACTGGCTGGTTACCAGTGGCGGCTGGTCCATAGAGGGTGCTAGGGCGCTGCCCCCCCCGGTGGAAAGAAGAAAGAATTGTTTGTGCGTCCTATTCACCCCTCTGGCCCCTCCCCTAAGATTACATTTAAAACTAAATGTAATCCAATCAGCGTCTTCAAATACGATATCCGAGGGCGCTTTTCTCTAGCGCTCAAAGTAGTCACTCTATTGGCTAAGCGTGGCACGTGACATCACTTCCTGAATCCCAAATCCAGCAGGACAATATGATAGACCACTGCACTTCCGCGTTACATTGAGCTCATGGAGGAGAGATAATCACAAGATACTGTGCATTCAAACAGTGTTGGATCTAACTAAATGGATTTATATGGACACTTTTATCATGGAAAGTTCAAGCCCGGACCACAAAGCTTCTCGAAGGGTTAACGCAACGGCTTGAGGCTTGTTCCGTGATGCAACAAAACAACAAGTGAGTCTATACAGTGAAATGAGGGTGGGCTGGCCACTGGCCATGCCTGCTTTGAAGATAATAAAATAGCCGCGATATTATGAGTCACCGCGGCTCTCTCTCGCGGATTTCTCTCTCTCGCGCGGCTTTCTCTCTCTCTCTCGCGGCTTTCTCTCTCTCTCTCTCTCTCTCTCTCTCTCTCTCTCTCTCTCTCTCTCTCTCTATCTCTCTATCTCTCTATCTCTCTCTCTCTGTCTCTGTCTCTGTCTCTCTCTCTGTCTCTCTCTCTCACAACGCAGTATGCACGCTCTGAGACTCGCGCCGCGTTATGACTTATGTCATAAGTGAATTGTATAGAAACAATTCTAAAGGTTAAAATACAAAGACACTGTCCTACAAAAGTACAATGTACAAAGGTAGTAGTATTAAAAATGCCACCCCTAAATACTACTCACTAAATATCCTGACGTCAGAGAGCTGTGCAAATATTGTGAAATACTTGCTTTTTATATATTCTCATTATTGACATGGACTGCACTTTTTGACTAAGATTTAACAAAACTTTATTGTTAAAAATAAATAAAAATAACTTTTTTTGGGTTGCACCTAAATCGGCAGGGTTGGTCGGCAACCGGAACCAATTTTTTTTTTTTGTTAGGCCCTGTTACTAGGCTTGAGTAAATTGTGATGGAACAAAGGAGAATATAAATTATGATTTTTTTTGTATCTTTGCTGGTGAATAACACCATGAAAACATTGCGGTTCTTATGATTACGCTCACTGAGCTCATTCAGCACCTTCTTGAGATCAAGTGTACAAATAATCTAAGCAAATGAATAAAGGTATAAAATGATTAACCTCTTCCAACCGACGGGACCGGTACAACTATTGCACAACTGAGTTTAGGTGAGATTAGCTTCCTTATTTGGGCTCTCTCCAAAAGTGATTTGTATTCATTTTTTATGAAAAACCTGATTGTTAATACTTTTGATCTTAGGGGGCAGTGGCTCGGGAGGTAGAGCAGTCGTCTGATTTACCATTTGATCATTTGATCAGGCTTTTACCTGAAATCAGTAAATACATTCCTTAATGCATACTCTCTCATGGTGGTTTATCCCTCCAAATGAGAGGTCTTACCTGGCCTACTTTTTGTGTGTTCTAAGAAATGTTAGTTTGTGAGATTTGAGGTTCATCGCGTTTCCCAGTAGCCTAATTAAACGGCACTGAACCCTTACCTAGCGACAGTGGTGGAAAGTAACTAAGTACTTTTACTGAAGTAGTGTACTTAAGTACAATTTCAAGCCACTTATACTTTACGTGAGTATTTTCATTTTAGGGAACAATTCAAAGGAAATATTGTACTTTTTACTCCACTACATTTATCTGAACCCACCAGTTACTAGTTACTTTGAAGAAAAGGATTTTGCATTGAAATATGGCAAAAATGTATGAAGATTATGTACTTTCACATTTGAAGCCTGTCAACTTCAAGAGCAGCATAACTGGACCACATACCACTTTAACACTTTCACTGCCCAAGCTTAATTCCTTTTTACCTCCTCGAATGCCTAGCACCACTTCAATGTTAACGTTAATATCGCCTAATCTATGTTTTAAATTATAGCTATGTGTCTAATCTGCCTGTCGCCTATCAAAGACTCATTTTCCAGTCAACATTGTCGTAGCAGATTGTTTTTTTATCGCTTCATTTCCATTTTCTAGCATTTTGAAAAGCACTTGATTTCACGGAAAAAATAAGACATTCCATGATAATCGCCCTTTACTGGAATATTCTAGAACGTTGTCATTTTTCGGCCTATTTATGAATCGTTTTAAAATAAACTTATCGATAGTATATGTGTGTGCGCATGCACGCTCGTGCCGCGAGCTGAAAATCGATTCTCCTAGTTACTGACCGCTCGCACAGCCAAACAGCCATATCACGTAATCACATAAAAGCTTATATCTCCGTGAAAACGGATCTGATTATCCTAAGCCTGGTAACATAGATTCCTTACCTGAGATCAGATGGTATCCAAATGGATTATTCCAATTCCTGATCGCCATTCGAAAAAATCGATCATTTTATTGATCCACCGAGTATAGTGTAAAAACACATAATCCCCTCTGCTCTGAAGCTCCAGAGTGAAACTGGTCGACGGCGGTTGCATGAGTGAGAAGTAAAACGTGGATTCGTTTTTTTTTTTCTCATTCATTTTCATTGAGTTCAATCCAAAAGGGTGAATTACCATCTGGGAGACGATAGGGGGTGCTTTTTCACATCTGAGCGCCTGGAGTGGTTGATTTTCCAACGGTAGACTTGGTTGATGAAATATGATTTCAGATCGCTAATAAAAAAAAAAGAGAGACTTCTCGTGATGGGCCTTCAACCAGCGGGGGGTAAACCCGAGAAAAATTGTGATGGGCAGTCAAAGTGTTAACATTTTTTATCAGAGCAGCATAACTGGACTACATACCACTTTAACATACATTTTAGAGCTCAATGGATCGATGTTTGAATGCTCACAAGCACTGGAATACACAAACGTCATGTAGAATGCATACTTTTACTTTAGATACTAAAGTACATTCAATAGAAAATACTTCTCTACTTTTACTTAAGTAGAACTTGAATGGAGGACTTTTACTTTTACCAGAATACTCATTTATCTGGGTATTTCTACTTTTACTTAAGTAAAGGAACTGTGTACTTCTTCCACCACTGCCTAGCGACCACACCAACTGGCAGTCACTATGAAGCCTAAGAGTAGAGCTGCCGCGGTATTGATATTTTCCTTACCGCACGAATTTGCGAAATATTTTCTACCGCCGCGGTATTACCGCACAGTGCGCACAAAAAAAAAAAAAATTTGAATGCATTTTTTTTTTTTTTTAGTAGTCTACTCTTATAGCCTGCCTCTAGTCTAATGGCGCTTTTCCACTGCATAGTACCTACTCGACTCGACCCGCTTTAGGCACCTGGTACTTCGTTCCTTTTCCACTGCAGCCAGATACTACTCCGTTTGTCTCCGTGTGGGGACGCAGGCGGCGCCGCTTGTGTACACTGAAAGCTCCGTGGGCATAGATGTCCGAGGGCTTGCAGCAAGCCAGAGTTTAACACAGTTTCAATCAATCAATAACAACATTAACCAGACTCTCGTTGCGTCTATTCTGCCAAAGCTAACGTTACCTCTCATTGTGTATTCTACCAAGCAAACCCGGGTTTAACGTTACCTCTCGTGTACATATCGGCTGACGGTAGCATTAGGCTAATAACAACAACAAACTTAACACATCAGCGATCTTGTTGTGACACTAAACTCTCCGCTCGGTGGTAAATTGGGTTGATGTCGGTTTTGTTTCATCAATAAATAAGGCAGAATACACAGTGAATCCATTCTTTTTTGTTTATTGCACTTGGTTCTGTCGCAAACAAATCCTGAATGAAATGCATCCTTAGCGAGGCAGTAAAGATGGCGGCGCGGCGTTCTGTTTTCGTTCAGAGGCTACAAAGTGTGACGCGTCGAGTAGGGGGTATCTGCAGAGCCGCAGAGCCAGGCTGGACCAATAGGGTCGCTTGGAACCGAGTAGGGTATATCTGCAGAGCCGCAAGCCAACTTTATTATTATGATAAAAAACAGCTGTGACGCGGTATTCAGCCTAACTCTGCGGTGAGCGTGATGCAACAGCGATACCGCGGTAATGCGGTTATCGCGGCAGCTCTACCTAAGAGGTGTTGTTAAAAGTAGCTGTCTTGGATGTGATGTAATCTGAAGGTCAAGCAGATTGAATTCTGAGATGTAAAAGGGAAAGGCTTTACGAAACTAGACGGTTAGGAGACCAGGTGGATCTTAGTGACAGCCAGAGTAAACTTTCTAGAAACCTTAGGATGGGTGAAAGTAATCATGTTTAGGCTTGGGACACCGAGCTCTGGTCGGTTCCGCTGTAGAGTTGGGTCATAACGTGTTACTTAGTAGCAATTGTTTAACAAACCTTTATTTATTCTCAAAGGACAATAGGTCACCCTCATTTTCAATGTCGTAAATGTCATTGAGACTTACAGACATTTCAATGCATACATTTTTCTTTACAATATAATAATAATAAACAATAATAATAGCACCTTTCACACATGGACCGCAGCCCAAGTGCCCCACAGAAAATAGCATACAATTAACATAGGCATAACATTTACATACTGTACAGTTGACAGAATAAAAACAATGCATAACGTGCAGACATAAGAATAGGTATAAAAGACAATAAAAGTAGTGCAACATAGAACGTGCAGACACAAGAATAGGCATAAAATAATTACAATAAATACAATATGTTTTTGATGAAGCATCTGACACGGCAGCAGGACAATGTGAAACCTGAAGCATAAAAAACCTGACGTCGACTCTCTACCAGTGCCAGCGATGGATGTAGTCCAGAAAAACCACAGAACCTGGATCTAAGATCAGGTCAAACACAGCCGTGAGTTGCAAATATAACTGAGAGGACATACATACCCTCATCTCGCACCTTGTTTTCCACACAGTATGCGCATGTCCAGAGTTAATTATATTGTTATATTGTTTACACTGCCTTTTTATTCTATTTACATTTTTACTTCTCCACTGTACTATCATTCTGTGACCTGTACCATGTCTTCTACTACCTGTACCTCCCCCGCCTCCCCCATGCTGCTATGATGCCTGAATTTCCCCAAGGGGATCAATAAAGGAATATCTTATCTTCGAAGGTCTGAAGAAGCTCGCCGCTGGGTATATGAGGCGATGTTACTTATAGACCTGTTCGCTGTCCACGTCAGACTCAGTGTGCGCGCACATCAAGTGGGCAAAAGGAACATAAACCTGGTCAGAACAACGGGACAGACTACAATATATTTGCAAACAATCAATCCATGCCAAAGCTAGATATGTAAAAGGTGAAATACTTTGAAACTACTTTTAGTCAGGGGAGTGTCATGGTTTCACCCTGTCATACTTTTTTTTTAGCGCAGCAGCTCACGCAGGTAGGGGACAACTTAGTCATGTGACTCAGTTGGTATTGCTGATTGGCTCGAACGCGGTATGTTTGTAAACAGTGAACAGGTCTATTTCCACGGTTGAGTTCCCCTCCTTTTGATCATAGAGACGAATGTCAAGCTGCCAACAGAGGAAGACGTTTGCTGGCTACCTCAAGAGAGAATATTATGCAGTGATGGAAGCCAATTTGTGGGGGGGGGGGGGGGGGGAGTAACATGTCGAGTATCGTAACTGATTACTTTGATACAAAGTAATCGGTAAAGTAATTTTGATAAGAAACTAATTACACTCCCTAAGTAACTTGCCCAACACTGGACACAAAACACACTCACGCATACTCTCCCTCAATCTCTCACATAGCTCTGTCACGCACAACCTCAAAGATATTTCCCATCAATTATATGTTGACACAGACACAATCGCACATCCTAAGAAGGAGTGATTGAAGTAAAGTTTTCTGGAGGAATAAAGAGGTGAGAGAGAGAGAGAGGGAGAGGCCTCAAACCCATGAGGGATGTGATCTAACAACCACCCCCTCATTTAACTCCATGACAACTGACGAGAGCACTCACATCTTCATAATGCACACACATACATATGTTGTGTGTGTGTAGTTGTGTGTGGACATGCGTGGCTGTGTGTGTGTGGGGGCGGATGGGACTGTATGAATCTTTCATGTGCAGGTGGGTGGTTTTGTAGGTGTGTGTTTCTACATGCATATGGTGTGTGTGTTTGTTTGAAGTCAACCATTGAAGTATCTCATCTTCGAGTCTTGTTTTCCCCATACGATCACATCTTTTGTGTGTGTCTGTGTGTGTGCATGTATCCACGTACGACTTTGAAGTCTTGCCTTATGCTTAGCTTAAGGTAATTAACGTGTGTGTACGTGGGGAGGATTTGTTTGCATGTATGTGTGTGTGTGTGTGCCCGTCTGTCCCTTTTATGTATGTGTTTATTGAAGTTCGTCATTGAATTACCCTCTCATTGTATAATATAACACCACTTAAAGAGTATTATGGGAATAAGAGTCTTTATGAGGCCGAGTCACAGTCATTGACATGCCCAGATGTGTGTGTGTGTGTTGAAATCTGCTTTTGAACAATTGTCTGAGCTTTCTTTGTGTGTGTGTGTGTGTGTGTGTGTGTGTGTGTGTGTGTGTGTGTGTGTGTGTGTGTGTGTGTGTGTGTGTGTGTGTGTGTGTGTGTGTGTGTGTGTGTGTGTGTGTGTGTGTGTGTGTGTGCATATATGTTCTGTATGTAGGCTATAGTTGTCCAACAATGCCTCCTGGTGAGGCTGAATATATTATGTATTTGTAGTATGTAGTATAACTTTATATTGTCAGTATACACTTCCAATCAACATCTGCACTCATGGAGGTACGGAGGCATAGTCAATTCAACTAACAGAGACTTCATGAATTGAAGTGATAAAGATAATTTGAAAAGATGGTACAGAATATAGCATGAATGTTGCATAGCAGAATGAATACTGCTAAATCGTTGGACCTCATCGCTAAGTAAACCCTGCCATATAGATATTAGAGGTCTCATGAGTGATGGTATCCTGCCAGGTTGATGGTACGACGCTCTGGAGTGATGGTATCCTGCCAGGTTGATGGTAGGAGGCTCTATAGTGATGGTATCCTGCCAGGTTGATGGTAGGAGGCTCTGGAGTGATGGTATCCTGCCAGGTTGATGGTAGGAGGTGATGGTATCCTGCCAGGTTGATGGTAGGAGGCTCTGGAGTGATGGTATCCTGCCAGGTTGATGGTAGGAGGTGATGGTATCCTGCCAGGTTGATGGTAGGGAGCTCTATAGTGATGGTATCCTGCCAGGTTGATGGTAGGACACTCTGGAGTGATGGTGTCCTGCCAGGTTGATGGTAGGGAGCTCTGGAGTGATGGTATCCTGCCAGGTTGATGGTAGAACTCTCTGGAGTGATGGTATCCTGCCAGGTTGATGGTAAGACGCTCTATAGTGATGGTATCCTGCCAGGTTGATGGTAAGACGCTCTATAGTGATGGTGTCTTGCCAGGTTGATGGTATAGAGCTCTGGAGTGATGGTATCCTGCCAGGTTGATGGTATAGAGCTCTGGAGTGATGGTATCCTGCCAGGTTGATGGTAGGAGGCTCTATAGTGATGGTATCCTGACAGGTTGATGGTAGGAGGCTCTGGAGTGATGGTATCCTGCCAGGTTGATGGTAAGACGCTCTGGAGTGATGGTATCCTGCCAGGTTGATGGTAGGAGGCTCTGGAGTGATGGTATCCTGCCAGGTTGATGGTAGGAGGCTCTGGAGTGATGGTATCCTGCCAGGTTGATGGTAAGACGCTCTGGAGTGATGGTATCCTGCCAGGTTGATGGAAGGAGGCTCTATAGTGATGGTATCCTGCCAGGTTGATGGTAGGAGGCTCTGGAGCCCCAAATAGATCACCTTACAGGAGGAAGGTAGAGCCACGTCTCGATGAGTCAACAATTCTCGACAGATTCCTGAGGCAGGCAGAGGACCTGATTGGAACACATAATTTAAAAGTTATGAATTGTGGTCAAGAAAAGGAGTTCCCCCACAGATTAGCAGGATAGGATTAGGTGAGATGAGAGGATTAGCAGCACGGACCCCTCTTGTGGTTATAGGAGTCCATGCAACCAGTTGGAGAATGATCAAGTAAACTGAATAGATGGATGGAACAGGTTCTCACTACCATAATGGAGTCTCTCACCACAACCGGTAAGTCACACATGTGTAAGTCACAAGCGTGTCTCAAGTCTTAACCTTCAAGTCTCAAGCAAGTCCCAAGTCACTTATTTTGACTTAAGCAAGTCAAGTTGAGTCACTGCTCAGGTCAAGCAAGTCACAAGTCAAGTCACCGTGAAATAAGCACTTAAATACAAGAGAGAAAGGGGTACAATGGCAAGCCATGTCATGATAAAACTACACCTTTAGTTAATTAGTTAGTCTCTACAACTAGAGAGAGAGATTAGGTATACAGTTTCTGTCTCATTATGCAAAACACGCTTCGTTTAGTTTGATTGATTGTAACCACACCCCCTTAAACCTCTCGACCAATCAGAACGCTCCAAATTCCAAAAAGGGCCGTGTTTACAATCAATCAAACTAAAAGGGGCGTGTTTTGCATAATGAGACAGACACTGTATACCTAATCTCTCTCTAACTAGGTATGGTTAGAATCTAATTGTATCCACTATTGATACTGCTTATCGATAACAATACTTATCAATACTCTCATCAGTACTTACACCTTTTGAGTGCAAAATACATGCTGTTAAAATAATTATCAGTACTACTTTTATACTAGCTTGGGGGGGAAATATTAAACAAAATCGTTTTGTTGATTAGTATACCCACAAAAGTTTTCCACTTCGTATTTATTACGCGGCACACGTGCGTAGCTACTCACTGTATAGGCGATTGTTAAAATGGCACGTAAACAAATGTATGCACGTATTCTATTTGATGATTACTATGTTCTGCTGTTGATCTTGTCGACTGATGCATCCATTCATTTAGAACACTGACATTGTAATCCTCATCAAGGAAAAATTTCATCTTGTTTGCCTGATGATACAGGATTGCATTTGTCACAGTTGAGTAGTGAGAGGGAGAGAACTTGAGTTACGTTGACTTTGAACTAGTGAGAGACCGTGAACAGAATGACGAAGCTTCGTCTCGTCTGAATCAGAAACTCTCTGGTTATATAAGACTTGAGAGAAAATCAATGCGTTCACGTAGGGCCGCCTCAGGGGGTGTGCGAGCAGTGCGGTCGCACAGGGCCTCGCGGGAAGGAGGGCCTCGCACAACATTTTTTTTTTTATTTATTATTTTATTTATCTTTTTATTTATTTTTTGCAAGGCCCCCCTTCCCGCAAGGCCCTTTTTCATCACAGAACTAAAATCTAGTTTTGCTTATATGCTTATATATTTCACATTTGACACGTTTGTAGAATGTGTCTGACTTGTTCCTGGCTCTGAGGCTCTGCAGATACACTATTGGAGGCAGCTCTGAGGATCTGCAGCAGAATTGGTTTCAATGAGGGGAGGGGTTACAGGTAAGGTAGCGTCTGACTATTTTGCGCGTGCAGCATTGGAGGTTATGCCAGCCAAGATGAAGAGGACATCGTTCGGCAGATGGACTGAAGATGAAAGTTGTTGCATGTTAGACAGTTCAGTCAGGCTAGCCATCCCGGCTAAAGACAGGGACAGCTAGTTAGCTTTAGCTACGTTATAATATTGAGTGCTAACGTGTGGTTCAGTCGGGATATAGCCATGATGATGTCGGCTAGTAGCTAGCTTAGCTAAAGGCTAACTAGCGTTAGCTAACCTAGAGAGAGCATGTGCAGCATTGTTATGCCAAGATGAAGAGGACGGTCGTTCGGCAGATGAACTTCGTCAACTCCACGCGGTTGTCTCCATCCTCTTGGACGTTTGGTGAGTTTTTAATGCACTCTATTCTATTCCCGCCGTGGATATCTCTCTCTCTCTCTCTCTCTCTCTCTCTCTCTCTCTCTCTCGGGAGCCAAACGGGCCGACTAGCTGTTGTAGTAGGCTAGTAGCTAACGGTGTGTGGCCTGGTGTCAGCACCTGGTGCGAGGGAGGTGAGCTTGGTGTTTCATTATGAGAATATCTCCATGCTCAAGTCGGCTATAGTCCGCGAGGGACTTGTTGCCGGCACCGCTATGGTAAACACCACTCTGTAGTGGGACGTGTATTGCCTTCTTTTTCCCTTCTCTCTTCGTATGAGAAGAGGAAAACACAGCGGCTGTCTGAAGTGTTGGCCTGTATTGCTTTTCTCACGTTGTACAGTTTTTCAGTGGTAGCCGCATAGCTTGCTTCTGCGTTAGCTAACTGTTAGCCAGTTAGCTGTTTAGCTACGACGTTTTCGCTCGGCTGGGAACGTTAGCTTGATGCTATCAGTTAGCCTAGAGTTAGCTGTTAGCTTGTGCTACGACCATTGACATTAGCCGTGAGAATAGCAGGCCCTGGCACTCTGACTACGACATCATCTTTGACAGAAGATGTAGTCGGGCCTGCACCATGACAAGGCTCCGGCCATAGCTTCTTTTTGTCCCGCCAGCGAGAGGTCTTTCGTCAACGTGGAGACCTGTGTTGCGGCCTTTCGCCCTGCGTTCCTTGGTGCAGGTAAGATGTCCATTGGACATTACCCCACTCTTCCTTCCTTCCCCTCCCAAATGTTTTGTTAATAACGATGTTTTTTTCCAGGCAAAACATATGTTACTTCACAACATTTGGAGATACGACATGTGCTGTGTGTGAATTGTCTTGGTCGTTTGTGTAGCTTGGGTAGCGTTGGCCAAAGCTGTGTGTGGCCTGGTGTCAGTACCTGGCTACTCTATTTGCAGTTAGCCTATTTAGCTGATGTCGGCCATTGGCTCCTTGCTACTTTGTTTTCTCTGGTATAGACCATCTTCTCTTTGGATTTAAGTGTTGATCTTTGTCCTTTTGGATCTATGTATATTCATGTTGCCTTTGTGAAGTTATCTTTTCCTTCTGTTTTGTTCTTCCATTAAAAGTTGAATATCCTTTAGGGGCTCATCTTTGCTTATCTCTCTCAAACATGCTCTCTCTCTAACACACACGACACACAGACATGCTCTCTCTCTCTAACACACAAACACACATGCTCTCTCTCTCTCTCTCTCTTTCTAACACACACAGTCTGCCTATGGCGGCCTTTCTCTATGGCTAGGCTGTGCTCGCTGAGTCTGTACCTAGTCAAGGATCTTCAGTCACAGTGCTCAGGTATTCTGCCACTGTGTACTCTCTGTTTAGGGCCAAATAGCATTTCAATTTCTTTCCAATGTGTCTCTCTCGCTCTCTCTCTCTCTCTCTCTCTCTCTCTCTCTCTCTCTCTCTCTCTCTCTCTCTCTCTCTCTCTCTCTCTCTCTCTCTCTCTCTCTCTCTCTCTCTCTCTCTCTCTCTCTCTCTCTCTCTCTCTGTACACTGTATATTGACTGTAGAACGGGAGCTCTCTCTTGCTATATGTTGACTGTATCATGCCCAGCCTCGGGCAGCGCTATTATTTAAGAATATGTTGACTGTATGAACAAAAAAAAATATATATATATATATATATTTTTTTTACCTTTTGGGTAAAAAAGGGCCTTGCATTTCTCCCAGGCGGCCCTGCGTTCACGCATTCAGCTTGACCCTGTCTTGCATTGTTTTCTAGGTCCTGCTAGACTGCACTAAAAGTCACCCAATCATGTTTCAAAAGTGTTTATGCTAAATGTCTAGAAAATGCAAATTCAGCTTAATACAAACTGTCAGAGTCTATTAGAGTCATCTGCCTCAAGTCTGCCCTTCATGCAACATGTAACTGTTATACCTGATGCTATTGCTGATCTGATTATGCATCTTGCCACTGCACAAATGGCCTTCTGTATTTGTATTTGATTTGTATGTTTTTTGTTTAATGCCCTTGTTTTTATGTTGAAACTTGTTGTGTGCCGTGTTGGTCAGGACTCCCTGGAAGAAGAGATCTTGTATCCCAATGGGACATTCCTGGATAAATAAAGGATACATAAATAAATAAAAAATTAGGTCTTTTATCCACATTAGTCAAGGAAGTCGCAAGTCCTCAAATCAGGTCAGGTCATGCCACTTAAGTCCCCCACCTTTGCGAATTGCTGCTGATATAGGAGCCATATCAGTAGCTTGCAAGAACAATGCCCATGTTCAGTTAGGATTAGCAGAAAAATAGGAAAGTATGACATATGATCATCATGATGACATGATGATGTCTCCTGTCATTACAAATCACTGACTAGCAGCTGTGAGACACGGTGTCCTGCAGATCAAGGCTGAATAGTCCAACAGCTCACAGGAACAACGCCCTCTGTAGGCTTGGAGGAGAAGGTGGAAGCAACTCACAGGAACAACGCCCTCTGTAGGCTTGGAGGAGAAGGTGGAAGTACTGTAGCTCACAGGAACAACAACCCAGGCACGTGCACACATAGGAGTGAAGGGGTGCCCGGGCACCTGCCTTTTTCATTTTTCATTAGAAAGTGCCCTTTTTATGCCACCCTCTTTTTTTTGTTTTTTTGTTTGTTTACTGTTGCACATATAGATATACTGCCCTGCCCTTCCAAATGAAAGATGTCACGATAGAATCTAAATATTAGGTAAAGAAAGAGAGAGAAATGCCACCCCTCTCGTAAATAATAGGTCCTTCCAGCCTGGATTCGTTCTGACGGAAAACAGAATAATTTTGATTGACAGTCGAGTCTGCCAATTACATCACACCGCTTGTACCCGCCCTGCTGTTCTTAGCACCAATCGGCAAGCGCTATTCGTTTTTGACTTCCTGAATGTCCTGTGTGCTGTAACCTTGTTCCCAGCTTTATCTCGAGAGATAATGTGTGCTGACAACAACAAAGCTACAGTGCTAACAATAAGCTATTTGGCTGGATGCAGTCTGGACAGTGGATAAACATCAAGACAACAGTCTGTGACTGTGGGACAGTGGACATAATACTTCATCAAGCCCTCCTGACCTGGACCACGTTTCAACTAAACAAGGTAGTTAATGCGGTCTCTCTCTCTCTCTCTCTCTCTCTCTCGCTCTCGCTCTCGCTCTCGCTCTCGCTCTCTCTCTCTCTCTCTCTCTCTCTCTCTCTCTCTCTCTCTCTCTCTCGCTCTCTCTCTTGCTCTCGTCAACACAGCGTGTTAATTTCGGCATGCCGCCCGCAGCTGTTGGTCTGGAGCGCATATTGTGTTATTAAAGGGACACTATGTAGTTTTGGTGACATCTGAAACTGAATGTACCATAGACTTGTATTAACCCCAAAAATCAGGCTTGCGCGCTATGCGCGCTCGCATTGCATTTAATAATTGATGCCCTTTTCTCCTTTCAGGCACCTGCCTTTCTAAAGTCCTGTGCACGTCCCTGCAACAACCTCTGTAGGCTTGGAGGAGAAGGTTGGAGCCACTGAATCCAGCAGCTCACAGGAACAACACCCTCTGTAGGTGATATTGGAGCCACGAAGCAGCAGTATTATAATATCATAGTATGTATCCTTCTATTATGGAGCCACTGCGACCAGTAGCTTAGAGGAATGATGTGGTCGGGTTGAGGAGGAGGTAGTAGTAGGTGTTTGGGGGAGGGGCGGGTCTTTGAGCCGCGGGGGGCTCGAAGACCCGCCCCTGCCCCAAACACCTGAGACCCCCACAGTGTGGCTCTCTGCAGACCAGGTGAGTATACAGCTGAGCAAGTTACACAATGGCAAGGCTGCAGGTTCTGATGGGGTGAGCCCAAATGTACTCAAAACCTGTGCCTCTCAGCTGTGTGATGTGCTCCAGCACATATTCAATATGAGCCTGAGGCTGCAGAGAGTCCCGACACTGTGGAAAACCATGAACAGGCCCCATGACATGAACAGGCCCCATGACATGAACAGGCCTCATGTCATGAACAGGCCCCATGACATGAACAGGCTTCATGACATGAACAGGCCCCATGACATGAACAGGCTTCATGACATGAACAGGCCCCATGACATGAACAGGCCCCATGACATGAACAGGCCTCATGACATGAACAGGCCTTATGTCATGAACAGGCCCCATGACATGAACAGGCCCCATGACATGAACAGGCCTCATGACATGAACAGGCCCCATGATATGAACAGGCCCCATGGCATGAACAGGCCTCATGACATGAACAGGCCCCATGACATGAACAGGCCCCATGACATGAACAGGCCTCATGACATGAACAGGCCTTATGTCATGAACAGGCCCCATGACATGAACAGGCCTCATGACATAAACAGGCCTCATGACATGAACAGGCCCCATGACATGAACAGGCCTCATGACATGAACAGGCCTCATGTCATGAACAGGCCCCATGACATGAACAGGCCCCATGATATGAACAGGCCCCATGACATGAACAGGCCCCATGACATGAACAGGCCCCATGTCATGAACAGGCCTCATGTCAAGAACAGGCACATGAAGCAAATATTGCGCCCCCACAAGCCTAGTCTGTTTCATCATAATCTAGTCCAAGACTATATAGGGGAGAACAACTCAGTCAAAACAGTAGCCAGATGTACTCATTTTCATTCAGAATGGATCTAAATGCACCCAATGAATAGGTTAGGTGACATAGGAAACATCTATTATTCTATCTATATACTATCTTCTGTTCCCAACTGTGTTGCTGTTTCTTCAATGATTAAACGATCCAAATCAGTGATGAAGTGTGGACCAATGGGAAGCCCTGCTATCTGAAAGAATAGAGATATTTTGTTCTCGGTAGTAGACTGAGCACTTGAGGGAATGAATTGTGTTGCTGTAGCTGAGGCAAAAACTGCTTATGTTTATGCATTTTATGCAATAAATACTGGGATAAAACAGATCATCATCCATTCTCGACTAGCCTGCGGCGAGCTCTTCAAGGACGCATATGAGTATACCCCACTCCGACATGATCCAAGATCGTGGATTGGGGCTTTAATCTCTAGCTTTCAACGAGAGTGTGGGCCCAGCAGAAGGAGTGATCCCCCAGTGTCATGAAGAAAAGGTCAGAAACACATTCCATTGAGTTATGGTCGCGCCGTTTAGTGTTGACTGAGAATTAGCAGTGTGACAGAACTTGGCCACTTATGGATGATAACTAGAGCCTTGACTACATCACTACACCCCGATGCAAACGGCTGATTGTAATGAAATAGCGGGTGATCATCGTTAAAGCTAAGCATGGCCAATGAGTTGGCAGTGTGCCGAGGCTCTTTGAGAAGGTCACCACACGTGACTGATAGGTGTGCTGAGGTGCCAGAAGACCAAAGAGAAGTATGGAATAAGATTCAACGCACTTATTCATAGTACGGCAAAACGTTGTGTGAATTTATCAGTGGTGGAAGAAGTACACAGTTCCTTTACTTACGACCGTAAATGAGTACTCTGGTAAAAGTAAAAGTCCTCCATTCAAATTCTACTTAAGTAAAAGTAGATAAGTATTTGCTATTGAATCTACTTAAGTATCTAAAGTAAAAGTATGCATTCTACGTAACATATTCCAGTGCTTGGGAGCATTCCATCATCGATCGATTGACCTCTAGAAGTTATGTTAAATTGGTATGTGGTCCAGTTATGGTGCTCTGATTACGTCCTCAAATGTGAAAGTAGATAATCTTCATACATTTTTGCCATGTTTTCTATGCAACATGTTTTTCTTCAAAGTAACTAGTATCTGATGGGTTCAGATAAATGTAGTGGAGTAAAAAGTACAATATTTCCTTTGAAATGAGTAAAAGTATAAAGTTCCCTAAAATGAAAAGTAAAGTACAAGTAGCTCGAAATTGTACTTAAGTACAGTACTTGAGTAAAAGTACTTAGTTACTTTCCACCACTGGAATTTATTGGGAAAGTTGGGCCTCATGTTTTCTCAACACCTCTGTCAGGTGTGCATGTGCCAGGTGGTAGATTATACGTTCGGTATAAATGTGAGACCCATTTTCAATGTTTCCATGAAACTCATTGGCCTTAGCTAATTTTATGTAAAATAACATATTTTCATTGAGTGCACACTACCTTCACTGTCTGCCTCCACCTTGTTTCCTTTATATTTTATATATATTAAAAACATGATTTATTCCATTCATGTATTTATCATAATGGGCCCCCCCCCCACCCACATTTTATCGCAAACAACAAATAGCTTTTTTATTGATAAATGTGATCGAGCAGAAGGAAATGGCAAATATTAAACATAATATGCTTGTAATTGAGATTCAATTAACATCTGTTAACCAATCCTCCTACCCCTCCCAGGCCCAGTTAGAAAATTCATGAACTTGAACATCGGAACATAGCGTGACATCTCCACAGAGTTGGGCGTGAGCGGACCAGACTCCACAAAAGGCTGCTTGGCATGTTGGTTGACATCGACTTGCATTAAATGTAGTAAACTGCCATGAGAAATGTAGGGAATTTGTATGCTGTGGTAAGCTTGACTGAAACCTCAAACGATTGCGGATCCCGTCACGCCCGACTCTGTGGAGATGTCACGCTAAGATGTGTACTGTACATACTGTACTACTATAGGGCAGCGCAGTATCTGTGATCTCCTAATAAAACAAGTCATTAGAATAATATAAGCCTACTGTTCATTCATTACGCACGTAGACTATACAGTACGCGCATGCATGTGTGTGTGCGTGCGCTGAACAGGTGGCCAGGCAGGAGCAAACAAGACGGTATAAATATGGAATATTAATAGTCTATTCCACTATAGCTATATACACGCGATTAGCTTTAGTTCTTATTTATTTATCCACTGTCATTTCAATGCCATAGAATGCCGTCTTCACCTGGATTGTGTAAGCCTACGTGCAGAGTTGACCATTTAAATACCCGCTGCAGAGCAGTGGGACCAGAAAGTAAGATCATATTTTTTGTGTATTTGTGTTTTAGAAATACAAACACTATTCATAATTGATGTATTATTCATTACTTTCTTTAGTGTTGTAATGATTTCCATTTAATATTTGTGTGTCTATACAGACTGCCACAGGGTGGAGACGAGTACACCTCCTCACTCATCTGGTGACCAACCTTCTGGTGATGATGATGACCAACCTTCTGATGAAGTGCCGGGGGGGGGGGGGGGGGGGGGGGGGGGGGGGTGTGTGTGTGTGTGTGTGTGTGTGTGTGTGTGTGTGTGTGTGTGTGTGTGTGTGTGTGTGTGTGTGTGTGTGTGTGTGTGTGTGTGTGTGTGTGTGTGTGTGTGTGTGTGTGTGTGTGTGTGTGTGTGTGTGTGTGTGTGTGTGTGTGTGTGTGTGTGTGTGTGTGTGTGTGTGTGTGTGTGTGTGTGTGTGTGTGTGTGTGTGTGTGTTTCCTTTTTGTGGAAAGTGTTATTGACTCAATAACAAAAACAATGCTGATTTATTTTGCACAAAAACTAAACAGTTTTGCAGACATTTATTTAGTTTGACAGTTATTGAGAGTTGATTTGAGTTAAGTTGTGAACCAGCGATGTCACTCACAATGATTCTGTGCCTTCTGATGACATCAGAATAATTGAGTGACATCGCTGGTTCACCTCAAAAACACACGCAAGAGCATTGTTTATGGCTTCATTGATTGTCGCATCCAATACCACTAACATTAAGGTACTTTAAGATAAAGGCGAGTAAACAACATGAATATTATATGGCCATGTGTTTGGTTGGTTTGAAAGGGTAGTTAGTGGATGATACTGTCAGTAATCGCAATGCTACCGTTTATGATAGGCAAACCCAGTCCATTATGCTAAGAACATCCGCAAATCGTTTGTGAATCTTTGGTTTCGAAAGTCATTGTGAATGCTGTTCATTCAGTGGAGAGATGTACATGATTAAACACTTAAACTATGCTTAAACAGCGTAAACTACACACACAGTTGTGCCAACATTATTAGTTTTACAGTGCAAGAAGTGTATTCATGTGTTCTGTTTCATGTGAATGTAGGCCACAGTGCCAGGTTCGGCAGCTAATCAAGGGTGAGGGGCATTGACATATCTTTGGCTATGTCCACATTGTAGATAAAGGCTACTCATGACAACGGCCATTGCAATTCTGGTAATCCAATCTTGATAGACATTGAAGTGCCTTGGTTGAATTGTTTTGGCAGAACAATAGGGATGGAAACAGCTAGTGTCTGGTGATCAATCTCAATGAAAACCAGGGACTGCATCAAAGCATTGGTGACTGACACACATCCAGGCCTGGCGGAGGTCTGAGCAGCTTTCTAGTTGTTGTCTTATATTTGTTCCCTCACAAAGCAATACGAGGAGTATGTTTGATCTTAAATTTGGATGTGCGTGCCAGCAGGCAATTTGCAATTAGAATAAATATCCTCCCTAATAAACCTACTGTATATAAGGGCATTTTAAAGTGCTGTATGCAAACCACAAACCAACGAGCCACTGCAATTTGACAGGTAACATTAAACTCAGACAAAATAAGAAAGGAGAAAAGATTCAAGGAAAAATCCACCCAAAAGCAGAGATGGAAACTTTACCTAATGAAGTTTCATTAAGAACAACACATACTTGCATGAGCAGGCCCACTGGTCCAGAAAAGCATGATAAACACACAAAGCAGAGCGTGGCAATTGGCAGTGCAATTAATGCTGTACAGTACAGTAGTCTTCAGTTCCTGACACGTTGTTTAGTGTTGAAACATGAATGGTGCCACATGGTGATTTGAAATTGAAGCAGCTGTCGTAATTAGTACACATACTGTACAGTATAGCTGCCTGTATATATATATATATATATCTGTATAGCTGGTTAAGGACTGAGTTCTGTCCTTGAAGCGTTTGCAATTGAAAAGTCACTACAGTAGTGACACCAATGAGTGCGTTGTGAACTGGAGACTAGTGTATGTGCAGAATAAAGACATGTTTTGTTAAATACAAAGAAAAATGGAGGCCAACAAAATGACTGTCTGCTCCAGGCGTACAGCCACAGGAGGGGGCCAGGAAACTGTCCAAACAACAAACATGAAGGAGCTCATTGGAGAGGTTTCTCTGTCAGGGGTGTAGTCTGATATTCCACTGGACAGTGACCTGCAACAGCCAGGAAACATCCCGTCAGCAGGATCAACTAGGAAGAAAACACCTATTTAAGGCAGCAGTCTGAACCTAGCCAAAATTGCTGTATCTGTCATTATCTGTATCTGTATACAAATCTGTTCAACCAACACAAATATCTGTATCTGGATAAGACCGTAAGTGGGCGTGGTTTATTTATTTTTTGATCTACTTTTTCTCCCCCTTTCTGTATTTTTCTCCCATCCCAATTTAGTCGTTATGCCAATTCCCTTCCCCCCCTTCCTGGTCGTTGCGCGTATTTTCCCCCCACATGCCGGTCTAGGGAGGGTTGATAGATACTATCACATGTCTCCTCCGATACATGTGGAGTCAGCCAGCCGCTTCTTCTCACCTGACAGTGAGGACTCTCACTGGGGGAGCGTAACGCGTGGGAGGATCACACTACTTCCCCCAGTTCCCTTCCTCACTGAGCAGGCGCCCCGACCGACCTGTAGGACTCGCTGTTTACAACGACCAGGATACACACCCCACCGGCTTCCCACCCTCTAACACTGCCAATTGTGTTAGTATGGACAACCGACCAAGCCGGAGGTACCGCTGACAGCTGGATCCGATACCAGTGTCTCTGCGGTAGTAGGCAGGTGCTTAGTCTGCTGCGCTACCCAGCCGCACTTAAGTGGGCGTGGTTTAAACTGTTTTAAGTTTGTTTTAGTTTTTTTTGTACAATTATTGTTCAATACAAGATGGGAACATAATGTAATCACATTAACAAATTAACATTTATCTAAAAGTCATGTTAAAACCAGCAAATGTATTTTCTAACCACATTTTCATTGGGAATGTAATTGTTTGCCTTCAAAGCATCACATTTATTTATTATTGGCATATAATTAATTATGAATATATGTCTACCTCCTTATACTGTACTTGTCATCTGTTCTTGTGCTCTCTCTCTTTATTATTTCTAACTAAAGTAAGTTGAACCACCCCTTTTTATCCGAGTATTAAAAAAAGTATTACATAACAGTAATTGTATACATTAACCGGTTTGCTTGTTTTATTATTATACATTTTTTGTCCTGGATGATTACGACCCAAATAACCACTTTTAGTACTATTTAGAACCCTTTTTGTCAAGAGTGTAGAACAGCAGGCCTTCGCACACACCCCACCTTCCCTCCTCTGCTAAATCCTGAGTTCTTATTACACAGCCTGTAGACCAATACTGTATGTAGGCTTAGTTGTTCTCTACCAATAATGTTTAACCTCTTAACAGTCCTGCAAAACCACTTCTCGGTCTCAGAAAACCAACTCAAGTAAGATGTCATTATTTTCAGAATTGCATTGGCTACACAAACGGTCAATACTTTTATAAAATTTTTTAACACTAGCACAGCCATGGAGAAAATTACACTAATTCCCGGCAGGAACGGGTCAGATGACCCGACAGCCTTTAGAATGGAGATGGGAGGGTCAATGAGGGAGGGAGGGAGGGAGGGAGAAGGAGAAAGAGAGGGAGGGAGGGAGAGAGGAAGGGAGGGAGGGAGAGGAAGTGAGAAGGAGGGAGAGGGAGGTATAGAGAGAGGGAAAGAGAGGGAGAAAGAGAGAGGGAGGGAGGGAGAAGGAGAGAGAGAGAGGGAGGGAGGGAGAGAAGGGGAGGGAGAGAGTGAAAGTGAGGGAGGGTCAAGGAGGGAGGGAGGTGGCCGCTCAGCAGAAATAACGTTCTAATTCCATTTTCCTGAAGTCATTTAGAAATTTCAGAAACCGTGCCAGATAGACTGAATGTCCGCGCTGTCTGGTGAAAAGCTGCGACAGGCTGCCTCCTCGTGTACCGGAGGGGACATGTGATGTCAAGTCAAGTCAAGTCAAGAGTTTTATTTGTCACGGCATACAAGTATACAGTGAAATGCGGGGGGTCTTGCCCGCAACGATTGTGCATAATACTATAATAATAATATTGTGCAATAATACAAGTAATCAAAGTAGGGCATATCGGTATATGTACATGAGTTTTTACAGAGCATGTTAAGACATGCTAGGTCCTGTGATAGTGCAATACACTGTTAGCTACGGATGAGGCACTGGGTCTTTATGTACACTGCTATACAATGCTATATTATACAATCTCAAGTTATACTATACTATTTTTAAACTGACCTTTCCTTTTGTAAAGTGACCATAAGTGTGAGCGTGTGCAGCATGAGTGTGTGTGTGCTCATGTTAAAGTGGCTGCTAGTGTGTGAGCGTGTACAGTGTGTGTGTTGTGTGTGTGCTCATGTGTGCTTGTGTGTGGAGAGTTCAGTGTTCAAGGCTCTGATGACCTGGGGGAAGAAGCTGAGCCGAAGTCTCTCTGTCCTAGTTGCTGGTGTTTGCAGGCGTTTGCCTGACCGCAGCAGCTTGAACAGGCTGTTGTTGGGGTGGTGAGGGTCTTTCATTATTCTGCAGGCTCTGGATTTGCACCTCTAGTTATATAGGACCTGCAGGGGTGGTAGTGCAATACCCATGGTACGCTCGGCTGAGCGTACCACTCTCTGTAGGGCCTTATTGTCCTGTGCTGTGCTGTTTCCATACCAGGCAGTGATGTTTCCAGTCAAGATGCTCTCTACAGCTCCGGAGTAGAAGGACTGGAGTATCTTCCCCGCTACTCTGAACTTCCTTAACTGTCTCAGGTGGTAGAGGCGCTGCTTCACCTTTTTTACAACTGAGTCTATGTGTGTTGTCCATGTCAGATCCTCTGAGATGTGGACCCCCAGGTACTTGAAGCTGCTCACCCTGTCCACGGTAGTCCCATTTATCCTCAGTGGTGTGTGTGTGTCCTGCGGTTTTCTCCTAAAATCCACGATCAGCTCCTTGGTTTTACCAATGTTCAGGAGCAGGCTGTTGTCCTGGCACCAGCGTTCCAGTACCTCAACCTCCTCTCGGTAGCAAGGCTTCTATCCTCACTACAGCCGACCAGTGGGAGGCATAGTCTAGCAATGTTCAAGACAGGGGAGGGGAGAATTGGAGGGGAGAATTGGCAATGCGAAATTGGGATGGGAGAAAAAATTGAAAAATAAGGAGAAAAAGTGCATACAAAATTATTAAAAAACGTGCCAGATAAAACGGGTACTTTTAGGAAAAGTCATTGAGTGACAGAGCTGGAGCTCGACCGAGTGACGAGGATACATTTATTGAAAATGCCTAGGGGTCATGTGACCCCTTGTCGGCTGTGTTAGTGTTAATCTTTTTTTTTATTTGTAACAACATTTTTTTCTTTTTCTCCCAGCCCTTTTTTGAGGGCACTCCATCCACCCCCCCCCCCCCCTCTTTGGGGGACAACTTTATAACTTATTATACGTTTTAACTATTTACAGTGCAAAATAAAATTAAAAGTGTAGTAAAATAAGAAAAATAGTGACATTTCATTTCAATACTTTTCAGCAGTGCACCGCTATGTATTAATGTAATCTAGTCTAATATGTAATGTTCTGAAAACAAAATCAGCTTTATTGTGCAGAAAAGGTTTAAGCATAATACTTATGAGCATTGGACACTAATCTTTAACAAATGCTCACGTCTCTTGTACTAATTTAAATTGGCCCATGTTCAAGATTTAGTTTCTAAAGTCTATCATCTAATGGGTGATACATAAGAATGACAAATAGCCTAAATAGGAAAATTGTGGGCTGTTGTCGATAGATGAGGAAGGACTAGCGGATACTGCCCTGGTTCCATTAGCGTTGTTTTCTGTGTCTGATAGTTAAACTGACATGACCATCATGTCCGCCTTCAAAATATCCATATAGTAATTTGTGTTTTTCTTGATTTGGAGTAGTGGAAATATTGTGTATAATATTTGTAATGGTGTGTGTCTCGAGAACAAAAGCATCACGATGCACGGTTTTATTCAGTATCTCCATTACCAGTAAGTTCATTTGTATTTGTCATACCAGGACAACTCATGACAACTTTTGAACAGATATATTATCCATAAATCATATTCCTAGAATTGGCGTCAGTGAAGGCTGCTCTTAGTGCAGTAACGTAGGAGAGGAGTGGAAGGGAGCGCGCTCTGCGTCTCGGGTTGGTCCTGAAATCATATATATAATTAATTTCACACGCATAACTCCTGATTTCTTTCTCTATGTGACGATGTGACTACTTGTTCATTCACCTCGCCTCAATCTGTCGTCATCTTTCCCGATCATATTGACAATGACCAATTACAGTCCCCTCAAGTCTCTCATACAGTAAACACAGCAACACTACTTACAATAATGTTCTAACTAAGATCTTCTGAAATGCGTAGATACTGAGAGCGCAAGTCCTCTTCTTGTTCATAAATTAAACTTTAGCTAAATCCAGTCAGGAGAGACGAAAAGTCAAATCGATGTGGGTGTAACCCGAGCGTCCCTACTGGTTAAGTATTGTTATTGTGTGCATAACCCTGTTAGCGCTAAAAACAAAATGACAAACATCTCAAAACAAACTGGTCAGACTACTGCTTGACCTTACTCCAAGAACCCACCTCACCCCTGCCCACTTTGACAACCTAGGATGGCTTAGAGTAGACGACAGAGTACAGCAACTTGCAATGGGCCTGGTCTACAAGATACACTACACCACTAAAGTACCCATGTACATGTCAAAATACTTCCCAAAGGTCAGTGAATACCACGACCACAACACCAGAGGGAGCTCCACAAATCATGTTAAACCCAGATTTGGCTCAAACAAGGGACTAAACACGTTTCGCAATTATGCCACATCAATGTGGAACGCCCTACCCACAGCTGTAAAGGAATGTGAATCACTACCCACCTTCAAAACCACTCTCAAAGAGCACCTACGGGCAGCTGCAATTCGAAACTAGCCCCTGTAAATGTCCAAACCCAACCCCCTCCAACATACAATCCCCCCCACCCGCCTACCCAACCCCCCCCACCCAACCACCTCCAATGTACAGTTACCCACCCCACCCCACCAGTGGCGTCGCGTGGGTAAAATAACAGGGGAAGCCAAAACAAATTATTAAAAAAAAAATTATTAAATATATTTATTAATATATATATATATATATATATTTTTTTTTTAAGTCAAGCAGTCACCATGTACACTACAGTATGGCTCGGCGGCCAGTCAAACTTTCTTTTTATTTATTTAACAGATTGCAGAATGGGTACAATACAGTACGGCTCAATACACACAATTGTATAAGGGGATGCAGACCAGAGAAAGACGTTTGTCTTGTTTACATCAGGGTCATTAATACTGCTGGAGCATTGGTTCATTTTTGGTCCGATTTTTCCTTGCACGATTTTGCGCGCCGCGTGGGAGCTAATTCGAGACAGATATTCGGTTGCAAAAAGGTGTCCCATGGTCTCCTCTATGGCCGTGAATATTTTCACGCGGATCGGAATCACGGCGCGCCCGTGGGACACTTTTCCGTTTCGGCGAGTTTATTCCACGCTTTCGGTTTTCCTTTTCTAAGCATTTTCGGGGCTACATGTGAATGAGTAAAAGTTGCGGGACGCCCAGATGTTTCCACGATAGAAGGCTTGCGTGGATCCGTTAATAGGCTCACTTAATACAGCGTTTTTAAAATCACGCGACATTTTCAGGGTCGCGAGCCGACCTTTTCCCCTCGTTTTGGATGATGGAAGTGATTTAAGAAAAGCTTCGGCACGCCGAGAGGTACCCGAGGATTTAATCTCGCGAGGAGATTAAATCCAATATTCGGCCCGTGGGAGCAGTCACGGGTTAATACAATGTTCAGAGTGCAGAGGGGAGGTGTGCAGAGGGGAGGCCACACTCAGGATTCTTCTCACAGCCCCGTTTTAAACTTTTAGGGTGTGGCAGTCAGCTCGAATCTGATTGGCTAGGATCGGATTTGGACTCTAGATACATGAATCACATGGTTGAGGCTGGAGAAAGAGACCTACCCCCTGCCTCCTCTCCTCTATAGCTGCAGTGAGCACTGAGTCTGACAGTGTGTTAGAGGGAGTGAGGAGAAGAGGGAGACATTTAAAAAAAAAAAATTATAACACAGATGCACAGATGAAAAAGAATGTAAACTATATTAAAAAAAAATTATATATATATATATATATTTTTTTTTTCATATTTCATATTTGATATTAATTCATATTTTAATAGGGAGGCATGGCTTCCGTTGGCTTCCATAATGATTCGCCACTGCACCCCACCTCACCTACCCAACCCCCCCCTTCCACCCCACCTACCCAACCTCCTCCAATGTACAGTTTCTGCCCCCTAAAATGTATATACTCTCTTTTTAGACTATTTTTGTACTCATAAACCGTACGGTATATTTGTAGATCTGGTATGTCATAAATGTCTAGATGCAACAGTAGGCCTACTGTCTACCTGTATGTCATGTATGTCATATATGTTATGATGAATTGAAAATGGGGGACCCTGATGTAAACAAGACGAAAGTCTTTCTCTGGTCTGCAACTCCTTAACAATTGTGTGTATTGAGCTGTACTGTATTGTACCCATTCTGCAATCTGTTAATAACATTTTCAATCAATCAATCAATCAATCAATCAATCAATCAATCAATCAATCAATCAATAACTACCTGCCCACTGTACTCCATCTATAGACCTGTTCACTGTCCACGTCAAACTCAGAGCTTTAATTGCATATAAAAAAATACGTATGATACTGCATTGTACACTATATCATATCACATTATATAATCATATTATAATTCATTTGTATATTATATTGAACTATATTTGCAGTATATACTATTATATTATGGTACTATATTATATTGTATATATCATGTACTATATATCTCACAGACTCACATCACATTATATATGTGCTGTATACACTATTATGTACTATATAGTATTATATACTGCAGGTATACTATACTGTAATGTGTACTGTAAGGTGTACTATATGTATCTACTATGTATGTATGTAAAGAAAATTAAAATTAAAAAAAGTAAGTCTTTAGGGGTAGGGCCCGACAAGCCTAGTGCTTCTCCCTAGCCCTTTTCGGACAATTGGACAATGCTGCAATAGCAGCTGGTAAAACTTTGGTGATTTATGGAATGACCGTTGTTATGTGTCCAAAGCCCGAAATAAAAAATAACTGAACTGAACCGAAGTGTGCATGCGCATCAAGGGGGCAAAAGGAAGGTAATCCTGGTCAGAACAACGGGGCAGACTACAATAAATTAGCATTTTCTAGCCATGCTAGCGATCTAAACAATCAATCCATGCCAAAGCTAGATATGTAAAAGGTGAAAGACTCACACTCACAGCCATGCTGATCTGGCAAAATGACATCCAGCCGTTTTAATTTGAAACAACTTTTAGTCAGGGGAGTGCCATGGTTTCTCCATAGAGCCCCGTCATACATTTTTAGTGCAGCAGCTCACGCAGGCCCGTGCACCTTAGTCACGTGACTCAGTTGGTATTGCTGATTGGCTCGAACACGGTATGTTTGTATACAGCGAACAGGTCTATAAGGGAGACCTTGCTCGTCATCGAGCAGCCGAGAAACTCCAAAACTTTTTCTTTCTCTAATTTGACGCACAACTTTCAAAATATGATTACTGATATTTACGTGGGTCCAAACAAAGAGACAAGGCCGTCCTACAAGTCATTTTTGATGGCAGTCTTACCGAACAGGTGGTCCGCCTACGCTCTATGTGACGATGTGACTACTTGTTTATTCACCTCGCCTCAATCTGTCGCCATCTTTCCCGATCACATTAACAATGACCAATTACAGTCCCCACAAATCTCTCATACACGCTGCACGCTGCATCAATGGAGCTCATACATTTTCTTTTTTGAATGATAATATTCATATTTCTGTAATAAGCAAATCTGTGTCCATCTCATTATCCATGCTTATGATAAGCATGGATAATGCCGTCGCCTGGTGAACTTAAGGTTCCCGGTTGGATTCCCGCTCCTCCTGGCAGTGTGTCAAAGTGACCTTGAGCAATACACTAACCCCCTAACTGCTCCCGATGATGCAGGTTTGCACCTAGCATGGTTGCATGTAGGGCTGCAACTAATGACTATTTTGTCGATTATTTTTTCGATTAGTCGACTAATCGAAAAACAATTATATAAAAAACTCACTACCTATCTTTGTGAAAGTGGCTTCTCAGCTCTGGTCCAGCTGAAGACAGAGCAGAGGAACAGATTGGACATTGAGCATGACCTCAGAGTTGCTTTGAGACTCTTGTCAGGACCAAACAACATCCCCAGTTATCCCATTAGTTCCCCCAAACTTACTGTCGGTCTGTTATGTTAAGCTAAGAAGTCTTCAGCTGGCTGGACCAGAGCTGAGAAGCCACTTTCACAAAGATATGGTAGTGCAAAAAAAATAAAAAATAAAAATTATAATATTTTTTTTCTTTTAATGACTAATCGACGCAACAATTTCTCGTCAACGATTTTTTATAATCGACATCGTTGATTATGTCGACTAATCGTTGCAGCCCTAGTTGCATGTGAGGCATAAGTTGTAAAGCACTTTGGATAAATAATGCAGTCCATTTCCCATTCATGTTAGTAGGCAATACCATAATTATATGTTTTATATGATATATATAATCATTTAATATTTTTACATATGCTTTGTCTGTGATGTTATATAGTGAACAGTCTCTCTCCCAAAGGTTAACTGTCTGTTAAGTTTAATTTAAGGTAATGGCCAGGCCGTGGCCAGAGAGGGGATTGAGGCAGTAAATGGTCAAACTTAGTTTATTGCATCAATGATTGCTATTTTGGTAACCATCTGGCATCCTGCTTTCTTATCTTAAGTGCCAAAGATTGTTGACTCATGCATTCCTAAATGTAATGACTTTGTTTCCTGCTATTTCCTTTGTGTCATCATTATTCATATTTCACAGCACACAACGCAAGTTGGCTTTTGTGCTTATTGGCTTACGTGTGTTCTAGGGCCCTATTAAAAGTTTGATCTTACCTAAGAACAAGTGGAAAGTACAACGTATTGATGAATGCCACAAAAGTTCTCAAATTGTGTGCACACATAATTATCCCTCTTAACACTTTCGCGGCCACTGGGATGAGTCTAATTAATCTCAAGAGGATCGGGGAATGTAAACAGACGTGGGGCTGTTTGTAGAGCTAAATCTATACTTTATAGTATTGCTATCTGTCCATTCTCATTGTGAATTAAGACCATAAACCGTCCCTTCAAAATGGCTTAAAGAAAAAAAAATTATCAATACGTTCTCATTTTATAGCGCCGTGAATATAAGCTTTATACCGGATTTGGTCTAGTATATTTCCTGGAAGCCGAGATAATGGGCTAATAGCTGCTAACGTTATATCCAATGGCATTTCCGTTTTACAGATGCTACATAAATAACTCAAACTGCATATGATCGGCACGATCCTCACGCATGTATGCATGAAATGGGGGGGCGGGGTACGTCGTTTCGGATTATTGATGACCAATAACCGCATTAGCCTCATAGGCCGAACGCCTGGATGGCTATCAAAACAAGGCCCGATCGGGATGTACTTTACGTGAAAAAGATCTTACCGTGGTCCGGTGGGATCCCCCGAGCATTTCCCCGTTAACGATCGCCATCTGGTAGATCGATATGTCCATTGGCTGATGATAAATCCCCTTATTGCATGGTGAAATCTGCGATGCAAAACGTAATCCAAGCTACAGGCTGCAGATCCAGAATCGAGCTAACATAAAACTCCATTGAAAGTAAAAAAAAAAGACTCCACCACAGGCCACAGGGAACACTGCATTATCGCGATAGCGCCCCTAAGAGGATCTGGCCGGTATTGCACCTTCTCTGTATTCAAAGAATAGGGTACATCTGCAGTGCCGCTCTGCGACATTGAATAGGTTATTAAAATGGAATAAGTCACGTGACTCAGTTGGTATTGCTGATTGGCTCGAACACGGCATGTTTGTATACAGCGAACAGGTCTATAGGGGAGACCTTGCTCGTCATCGAGCAGCCGAGAAACTCCAAAACTCCAAAACTTTTTCTTTCTCTAATTTGACGCACAACTTTCAAAATATGATTACTGATATCTACGTGGGTCCAAACAAAGAGACAAGGCATTGCTTCTGTCCACAACGGGTGGAATCGAAACACGGAGATCTCCGTTGTTCGTCCCCATTGTGTTAAACCCAATCGGCACCGGGCTGAGATTTATTTCACGTCAATAATATATCAATACAGTCCATATTAACTCAATGATCGCCACACTGGGAATGGGATATGACTATGTGCTGCCAAGCATTCAACCTATGGAGTCGCTCACCTTGTTTGCAGGGCTATAACTATATATATATATATATATATATATATATATATATATATATATATATATATATATATATATATATATATATATATATATATATATATATATATATATATATAGTCCTTACTTTTTCTTTCCTCCTTATGTTTCTCAGGCCAGGTGGCCCATTACACCATGAGCCCATCTCCCGTTTCCAAAATGCATTACAGACTGTTTGAAAAAGCTGTTTTGCTATGATAATTGGTAATGAAATATCAAAATAATGTTCAATAAGATGTACTTGTGTTTAATAAGTTGTTTTATTCAGAAGTTAACACAAATAAATATTATTACCAGTACAGTACAGTATCTAGCACACTCTCAGGAGAAAAATAGAAAGAATCATTTCAAACTTGAACTATGTGACATGGCTTGAATCAACTGCTCCAGTGGAGTTGCTCAGTGGCCAATGGTGTCAACTGTGGTTGTACTGGGCAGCTCCCAGGTGTGAATGGAACTGTATGAATGTGAAGCAGGGCGTTCCTGAAAAAGAGCATATGTGCTCAGCGAACCTACCCTGGGTAAATAAAGGTAAAAAAAGAAAAAAGAAAAAAATTAGATTAATGCGTTAATTATATTATCGCGCGATACTAGTATAGCCGTTAACGGCCCAGCTCTAATATATATATATATATTAGAGTATATATATATATATATATATATATATATATATATATATATTAGGGATGTCCGATATTATCGGCCGACCGATATTATCGGCCGATATCGGCAGTAAAATGTGATATCGGAAAATATCGGTATCGGTTTAAAAACAAAAAAAAACAATAACAATATTTGTTATATATATATCCAGTGAAATTATTAGTTACCTGAAATTATTCAGTTTTTTGGACGGGGAAACCCTGCATATATCGGTATCGGTTGATATCGGTTGATATCGGTATCGGAAATTAAGAGTTGGACAATATCGGAATATCGGTATCGGTAAAAAAGCCAATATCGAGCATCCCTAATATATATATATATATATATATATATATATATATATATATATATATATATATATATATATATATATATATATATATATATATATATATATATATATATATATATATATATATATATATATATATATATTATAGCTATGGATGCAATACTATGGCTCATTTGGCATCGAGTATCTATCGTTCAAGATGTGAAAAAGAAAAAAAAATTCCATCCATACATTCCCGTTTTATACTGTGGTGAATATAAGGTATATATGGTTTTAGAGCGGTTTAGGGTAATTCCTGGGATGCTATTAATAGGCCGTGACGCATATACTTAATACATTGGTATTTCGTCCCTATACACGCTACAATAAAAAATTCAAATGCATATGATTGGTATATTATGTTCCATCATGAATGCATGAAAGGGGGGGGGGGGGTCATTTCTGATTAATTGATTGTCAATAACGGCATTCGTTAGTACAACAGCATACGCTGATCAGGGCGATGGCTATGAAAACAAGGCACAATCAAGCTGAAATTTACGTTAAATTGCTCTTACCTGTGGCCGGTGAGATTCCAAAAAGCATATTCCAATTATTTGATTGCCATCTGGTCGATCGTATGTCCATTTGGGCCACGACATAACCCACCACAGCATAATGAATCGGGGGTCCCAAAAACGATTCAATGCAATCGGGTAAAACCCTTGGTCCACGGTACTAGAAAAGTCCGCCTGGACGAATTTCATCGACACACAGCCACATACATTACATATGTGTACATCTAGAATCTGTTTTTCTCTACCATGAAACTCGGGTATTGCAGATTAAGTTTGGATTTTCCTATGTTGGCTTATGTTCTTTTCGGGAATGGTTTTTGTTGATTGTTGATTGTTGATTTTTTGTTTGTTTGTTTGTTTTATCTTGCAAACTTTAACTTTTTTTAATTTGTTTTTGAATTAGGGGTAGGTTAGGGGTAGGTTGCTCTATAAGACTTCAGCTTCAAACCTATCCTTTTCGTTTCTTTATTTGTAAAAAAAAATATTTGTAAATGTAGCATCCTGAATATTCTTCTATTATTCAGAAGTGCTGACGTAACCTTTTACTTCCCCTGTGTGCACAAAGACATGATAACCAGTGTTTCTCTTTGATATCTCGCCCGGACCAATAACGCGAGGTTCTCTTCTTCCCTCCGGCCTCGATATGGATTATTAACGTGACACTAAATCATCTTTCTTCCTGCCTTGAGTGTCCCATTGTGGGACCAGTTTGCGGTCGCCAGCAGGGGGCGGTGGTGGCAGGCGGAGCAGAGGAGGAAGGAGCGAGCGAGCGAGAAGCTGGTTACCTGGAGGGCGGAACAGGAGGAAGTTCTCTTTGACAGTGAACTCGAACGTGAACGGACGTGTGCTCTCGGAGAGCCCCGTTGAAGAGCAACGGGAGAGAAAGAGAAACTCTGCTATAACACGGGTTATCCTAGAATTACAAGCGATAGTGAAGTGTGTGAATAGTGAAACGGAAAGAAGAACAAACTTCAGTAAATACCTCGGGTTATGCTAGAAGTTTATGCGGTAAATTAGCTGGTGGCTAACGGCTATAGTGACTCTGAGTGTACCACTAGGCGAGCGTCGCCGAAGACAGGTGGTGTACATAGCCACGTTGCGTTAGCTGTATAGGCGACAGCAGGAGGGTCCACCAAGACCCACAGTTTAGCTGTGTTAAATGTAGCCCACAGATTAGCGCGCGCCAGCTCAGCCCTTAGCCCGGCAGTGGACGTCTCGTCGATGCAGCCGAGGACACCTCTTCTTCCAGCAGTGGCCGCCACAACACAGCACGCTCCTCCAGCTCTGCCACTGCCCCTGCTGTCTACCCCGGCCCGCTGGCTGTTATCGCGGGATCGCCCGATGGCCATCTTGTCACCCGGACGAGTGGTGGTGAGAGTGGACCCGCCATTAAGTACAGCGGTACTTCGTGTGCCAAAACAATATCAATTCGAAACGAATGCTAGCAGCAGTGTCTAGGGGTACCCCAACCATTTTAAACCGGCTTTAGCTAGGACCTTTTATTTGGTAACATGGGCCCACATGTAATTTCTTTTTGAGTGTAATAATTGTGTTACTGTATTGAATTTCCCATTGAACTCCTTTAACATGTACCTGGGTCTTCCCCACCGCCAAGCGGGGCAGTAGTATTAATGGAACGAGCACAAGGTGCCTATTTTGGGAATAACGTTCCCCTGTATTGTCGAGTGAGAGCACCCGGTGCCTAGTGTGAACCTATGGTATATTAACCGTGCATTAAGATATAACCCTGTATCTGATACTTGACCAGGCATTATATAAAGGAGACGTAGATGGGAGCATGGTGTGTGTGTCTGTTACTGAGCCCGTGTTTTAACCCTTGTTGCCCGGGTAATAATATTATTATTATCATTACTATTTAACCCTTCCCCACCATATTCGTATTTCATGGTTAAAGGTCTCCGCAGGTTGTTAAGGAAGGGTACTGCTTTGGGGAGCGCAAAATCATTAGTCAGCTAACAGTCACCAGGTGTGGGAGGGCTAACGGAGGTACTGGGGGAAGTGAGAGTGTGTGGGGAGCTACTGCTGACCGCCCTGGAGGGCGAGGAGGACCAGAGTACCACCCCCCAGGTTAGTAAATCCTGGGCCCCATCCGCTCCTGCTGACCGACCTCCAGTTCGACGTTCCTGGCCCAAAGACGGGGGTTCAGTTAGATTAAACTCTACTGCATCCCGCTACCAGGTGGCCGTGTACAACCACTCCCATAAAGCAGGGATAATCCACCCTGCTACATAAACATTCGAAATAAAATAATTAAATCATTCATACACAGAGTCTCAATGGGAGTCAGAGCATGTGAGCGGAGCGAGGAGCGGAGTGGTGGATTTTGAAGTGAGCGCGGAGTGGGCTTTAAAATGGGTCAGAGCGACTCCGGAGCGAGAGCTCTCCTCCGCTCCGAGCCGCTCCCAGCCACTCAGTGCACACGATCACACAGTGGTTTAAACTGATGTAATATACATGTAGTACAATGAATCAAATCAAATTTATTTATAGGGCCCGACAACACACGTTAATGTCCCCATGGGCCGTACAGGTCTTCTTTAAACAAGTCAAGAAGACGACATAACAATAAGTCAAGAACAGAACAAGAACACCATAGGGTCCAAATTTTTTTTAGATGAATGCAAATAAATGAAAGAATGCAAGCACTCCCAGACATACCCCACGCGAAGGTAAGGAAAAACTCACTAAAACCTAACAATAGGGAAAAAAAGCTCCACAGGCAATGTGGAGGAGAGAAACCTTAGAAGGGCCGTTCAAGGGGGGATCTCCCTTCTTAGATGTCGGTGATAGTAGTGTTGCAGACGGACAGTTGGTAAGCATGCACTCATGTGTGTGGTGAAACACAGATGAGTGCATGCAATAGCAACTGTACATTTTGAAAAATTAAAGATAGAGCTAATAGCGATAGCAACTGAACATTTTGAAAGATTAAAGAGAGAGTTGATAGCGGATCTATTTGAGGCACAGGGGCGGCGCAAGAGGGTCACGTCCTCCCCGTCTTAGTCACGGGACATTCAACACTCCGGTCGTTGCTCAGGGACAGCCGGAGACAGGGGGAAGGGGGGTGGCGCAGAGAGGGTCGCGAACTCCCCGACATCATCGCGGGACATCCGGCACTCCGGTCACCACTACGAGACCTCCGAAGACAGGGGGGCACGCAGAGGGGGTCGCAATCTCCCGGCCTTCGTCACGGGACGTCCAACACTCCGGTCAACACTCCAGGACAGCAAGTCATAGGAAGACAGGGAGACGGGACAGGCGTTAGACAGCTCATGAGATTGTAGTAGGCGGACATAGCAATAGATACAAGTGGTAGGCATATATGTGAATGGAGTAGATATATGAAGTAAGCGTATTATGTGAATAGAATAGAAGTACTTAACCCAGCAATGAAACCGCGTTGACTGTTAATCTGTTAACAGTCTGTTAATCAGTTGACAGGACCACGGACAGACGGCGGTGAATAACTGATCCAATGCCTCGGAGGTGCATGTAGAGCAGTCACTACAAGCTTGGCCAAGACCCCGAGGCATCCATCACCTTGGTCAGCGCCAGGAGACGGGTACTCAGAGAGAAGGGGGAGGAAGGGGGGGGGGGGGGGGGGGGAGATGGGGGGGGGGGGGGGAAGAGTTAGAGAGTTCCCATGTTTGTGGTGCTGCAAAGGAGCAGACATGTAGTACCCTGTAGTGCCATGTAGTACCCCGTAGTGCCATGTAGTACCCTATAGTACCCCATAGTGCCATGTAGTACCCCGTAGTATCCTGTAGTACCCTGTAGTGCCATGTAGTACCCTGTGGTGCCTTGTAGTTCCATGTAGTGCCATGTAGAGCTATGTAAGCCATGTAGTACCCTGTAATGCCATGCAGTACCAAGTAGTACTCTGTGGTACCATGTAGTACCCTGTACCCTAACTAAACTACCCTATAGTAAACTACCCAGTGGTACCATGTAGTACCCTGTACCATAACTAAACTACACAGATTAATCTAAAGGTCAGTCCCCGACCAGGTGAGATCAAGGTAGGTTGAAGGAGAGAGAGAAAAGATGAGTCTTAAGCAGGGATTTAAAAGCTTCGACAGAGCAGGCGCCCCTGATGACGGCAGGTAATTTGTTCCACAGGTAGGGAGCGCGGTAGACAAAGGCTCTGTGGCCGGCGGATTTCTTTTTAACCCTAGGGGTCGATAGAAGCCCCGCATTTTGTGAGCGCAGAGCACGAGCGGGCGAGTATCGGGAGATGAGATCAGATAGATAGAGCGGTGCAAGCCCATTTAAAATTTTGTAGGTGAGGAGTAGCACTTTAAAGTCAGAGCGGGCTTGGATAGGAAGCCAATGTAGGGCGGACAAAACTGGTGTAATGTGATCAAATTTTCTAGTTCTAGTTAGTATCCGTGCAGCCGCATTTTGCACGAGGTGAAGATTTTTGATGCTTGAATTAGGTAAGCCTGAGAAAAGTGCATTACAGTAGTCCAGACGTGATGAGACAAAAGCATGAATCAGGGTTTCAGCATCAGCCAGAGTTAAAATGGGGCGTATTTTTGCGATATTACGAAGATGGAAGAATGCAATTTTGGTGACATTTTTTATATGTGCATTAAATGAGAGGGAGGAATCAAAAATGACTCCGAGGTTTTTTATGGTGGAGCTCTGGGATACATGACAGGTATCAAAGTTGAGGGAGATGTCCTGAAACAGGCCTCTGTGGTTTGGGGGGCCAACAATTAACATCTCAGTTTTATCTGCATTAAGGAGTAGAACGTTTTGCGACATCCATTTTTTTTGACGGCAAGCAAGCAGGCCTCAAGGTTTTGTAGTTGGGAGGAATCATTTGGCTTAATAGGTATATATAATTGGGTGTCATCAGCGTAAAAATGAAAGTTTATGCCAAATTTGCGTATGATATCGCCGAGGGGTAGCATGTAAATCGAAAATAGCAAAGGGCCCAGGACAGAGCCTTGTGGGACACCACATTGCACTGGGAGGGTCTCAGATGTTAAATTATTATAGACCACGCAGTGTGTTCTATCAGTTAAATAGGATTTAAACCAAGCTAGTGCGAGACCCCGAATGCCAACATGGTTCTCAAGCCGACCTAGAAGAATCGAGTGATCGATAGTGTCAAAGGCTGCACTGAGATCAAGCAATAAGAGCACAGAGGTGAGGTTTGAGTCAAGAGAGAGCAGTAAGTCATTTGTGACTTTGGTAACCGCCGTTTCGGTGGAGTGTAAGGCTCTAAAGCCAGATTGAAATGATTCATTAAGATTATTGTTTGATAAATGGTCAGTAAGTTGCGTTGCGACGATCCGTTCTAACACTTTGGATAGGAATGGGAGATTGGAGATAGGTCTGTAATTTTTCAAGATTAGAGGGTCGAGGTTCGGTTTTTTAAGTAATGGTTTAATGACGGCTGATTTAAAGGCCAGGGGCACCACTGGCCACAATGCCAAAGCAATAGGTGGCGATGTACAAACATGAAGGCCATTTTCAACCAATCAGAAGGGTGAACCGTCACTACACATCCTGCTAAGTCAAAGCAGAATCCGCCATCTTTAAATCACCTCGGGACCTCGGGTGAACGCAACATTTATTTTCAGTGAGAAACAAACAAAGTGCAATAAAAAAAAGGATACATTCACTGTGTTCTGCCTCATTTATTGATGAAACGAAACCAACATCAACACAATGTACCACCAAGAGCGGAGAGTTTACTCTAGAAAAGCGCTGTTGTTGTTAGCTTACATGCTAACGTGAATGGGATCTGCCATAGCATTGCGGCTAGGCTAGCTACGTTAGCATAGTAAAGCTAGTTGAATGGATAAACGCTATTTAACATTGCAGAATGGGTACAATACAATACGGCTCAATACAAACAATTGTTAATGGGCCCAGGGGGTGCAGACTGTTGTAGTTTGGTCAAATCAAGCTAATTTACATCATGCTCCCAAAAAAAATTATTTTTTTCTGCTGAGCGGGCTGTGGAGCGGGGAATGCTTGATGCGCAAATGAAGCTGGGCGCTGAGCGGCTTGGGGGGGGGGCTGACATTAGCGAATGAGAGCGGAACTCAGCCGTCTAGAGCGAATAGCGGATTTCTCGGCCGCTCCGCGCCGCTCACATGCTCTGATGGGAGTGCAACATCGGCCGCATTCCATCAGGCGGCGGTATTGGACTTTTGCGATGGCGTTCAACGATTGGCGGACAAACGCGTATTAAATCGTTGTTGGCAGGGAATGAGTTAAGTGATATTGCATTTCTTTTTCAAATGTAGCCAAGAGTAAAGACCCTAACGCTATCAAAACAGCAGTCAAAATGTATATTTTCAGCACTACGTTTGTTTACCAATGATTTTAAGTGTTATTAGCTATACAGATGAAGCGTTTAGTTTTCCTGGGCGCTTTGCCGCGACGTGAGCACGGTTATATCACGTCGGAAATGAATTAGGAACCCAGGCTGCTGTTCTATTTTATGCCGCCAGGAGGCGCAAAGTCATTAGACGGACGCTACAACGTCCTACACAGTATACTGTATAACGATCTGTATGTAAATGTATATATATTAATTCATTTTGCGCGAATCCACACTTCATTTCCCAGACCCACTTTGTTTTAACCAGTTAAAACCTGTCGATTGCTAGTGGAGGTTCATATAAGGGATATATAATGGATATTTTCTTTCTAGTACCGTGGTCTAGTGCTTAATGCCCATTCCTTTCAAGCCGACGCCCGGGGTTTGGATCCCAGCGGGTATTTTTTTATTTATAAAATGAAATTGCCCGCAACGATGTGCATAATACAATAGTAATAATATATAATAAGAATCCAACCAATAGAGCGACATTGTGCAATAAACAAGTAAACAAAGTATGGCATATTTTACAGTAGGGCACTTTGAAACAACCAATCACGTTGCGCGATAGCACGAGCGATGCATAGTCAGGAAGTAATGTTAGAGCTGAGTTCACTCATTCCGAACGGCGAAAAGTAAAATGCTACCCAAGATTGTTGCGTTTCGTTATAAAAACTATGCGGTGATAAACAAAACGAATCGCAGTATGCAAAACGTGCGGTTCGAGGATCACAGTTGGAGATGCAATCATGCAACGTCCAACTTCGTTCGACACTTGAACTAAGAAGGTGCACAAAGATCGGTAAGTGAATGAACGAATGAATGAAAACTTTATTTAACAGATTGCAGAATGGGTACAATACAGTACAGCTCAATATACACAATTGTTAAGGGGATGCAGACCAGAGAAAGACTTTCGTCTTGTTTACATCAGGGTCCCCCATAGTAACTTGGCTTGCTACTGTACAGTAGCTACAGTTAAATCAATGAGCCATCGACAGTGTGCTAACGTTATCATATACTCTCTTTTTTAGACTCTTTTTGTATCACAAACAGTACTGTATTTGTAAATCTGGTATGTCATAAATGTATAGATGTAGCAGTACTGTATCTGTATGTCATGTTATGATTAATTGAAAATGGGGGACCCTGATGTAAACAAGACGAAAGTCTTTCTCTGGTCTGCATCCCTTTAACAATTGTGTTTATTGAGCTGTACTGTATTGTACCCATTCTGCAATCTGTTAATTTTTTTCAATCAATCAATCAATCAATCAATCATTACATCCAAGATACACGGCTGCTGTAGTCTTGTCTTATAAAATACATAAACAATCAGCAATGTCTCGCTTGATGAATGGCCAGCAGTAGCCTAATTAATATTAATAAAAGTATTATCATTTTAATAATTGCGAAACGTGTTTAGTCCCTTGTTTGAGCCGAATCTGGGTTGAACATGATTTGTGGAACTCCCTCTGGTGTTGTGGTCGTGGTATTCACTGACCTTTGGGAAGTATTTCGACATGCACATGGGTATCTTAGTGGTGTAGTGTACAGTATCTTGTAGACCAGGCCCATTGCAAGTTGCTGTACTCTGTCGTCTACTCTAAGCCATCCTAGGTAGTCAAAGTGGGCAGGGGTGAGGTGGGTTCTAGGAGTAAGGTCAAGCAGTAGTCTGACCAGTTTGTTTTGTGATGTTTGTAATTTAGTTTTTAGCGCTTTTGAGGTGCTTTGGTACCATGAGGTGCAAGCATAGTCGTAATACCCTTGAATGAGTGCTCCTGCCAGAGTCTTCAGGGTATTCTTGTTTACCAGAGAGGAGATCCGGTACAAGAATCTTGTTCGTTGGTTGACTTTTTTTTATTACATTGGTTGCCATTTTGTCACAGGAAAGATTTGCCTCTAGGATGGAACCCAGGTAGGTAATTTCATCTTTCCTTGTGACAATATTGTCACCCACTGTAACAGAGAAGCCGTTGGCCTTGCTGAGTTTGTTATTTGATCCAAGAGTGTGTATTGAGCCGTACTGTATTGTACCCATTCTGCAATCTGTTAATAACGTTTTCATTCATTCATTCAGGAGCAAAGGTCAATGACCAAACACACCCAGACTACATACCTGTATTCCCTTCAACATCACAGTCTACACCATCTACGTCAACAAACATCAGTCGCCATGAGCGGCTTGAAAAAAGGAGAGTGATGCAGCCAAGGAGGATGGTGACCAACAGAGAACCAAGGTCGAGTCAAGCTCCTTGACCGCTTCATCTGTGGACAGCAACGACACCAAATGCAAGATGATGACAGGTGTTACCTGGCCAGTGCTTCAGCACTTGTTTTCTTTCTTGCACACAGAGAAGACAAGGAGCACCATAATCTCACCCATAGATCAGCTATTTATCACCCTTGTCAAACTGCGTCACGACATGTCCTTTGACCTCATCTCCCACATCAGAGGTGTGTCAAAGGCAACAGTCAGTGATGTGCCCAACGGATCATTTCAGTGAGTGAGCGATTCGATACACGCTCACGGCAATGAACCGATTCACTGATTCGACTCACGGTTCAGTGGCGCTTCCGGATCCCGCTGCGAATCAAAAACTATAAAAAAAATTGGCAGATGTTATACATACAATTATACATACAATTGTTAAGGGGATGCAAACCAGAGAAAGACTTTCATCTTGTTTACATCAGGATCCCCCTGTTTACATCAGTAATCATCGGTAACATTTAGAATTGATTTCAAGGTCCTCCTCCTTATATACAAAGTATAAACATTGCGATCATCTACTATTGAAGGTTCCGAGTCACAGTCTAAAGAAAATCAGTGATGCAGCCTTTGCTAACTAACTATGCACCAAAGTTATGGAACACACTATGGACATTAGGGAAGCTAGATCTCTTAATATTTTCAGAAATAAGCTAAAAACGTACCTCTTCACCATAGCCTTCTAATACACCCCGCTGTTGATTGTACTGTAGCACTATTTTACTCTGGCCATTCTATTGCATAATTTTACTATCTATTCTACTATTCTATTATTGCACTGTATTATTGGTGTGCAAACCAGTCAACTTACAAAAAAGAGCCTGTTGGAGGATTTCAACAAGATAAATGCGACAACATTGCAAAATATTTCACTATAATATTTCAAAGTGAAGTAAAAAATATTATAATAATTATTTGATCATGTTAAATAAGTGTGACTGACTGAGTCCACATTACAGTTCTACTTTTGTTTTGATGTGAAAAGTGATGCTGCATAAGAGGACTGCATTTAGCACTGACTGAGAAAGTACATATTACAGTTCTACTTTGCATTGCATGTAATTTAGAATACAGGCAAATAAAAGTAATTTAGTTTAAAGTACAATCTTGGCTGTCTTTTTCTCTCAACGCTTCAATAGGTAGATGACTAAATGTAAATGTAATATCAAATTTTAACAGATTGCAGAATGGGTACAGTACAGTCCAGCTCAATACATACAATTGTTAAGGGGGTGCAGACCTGAGAAATACTTTTGTCTTGTTTACATCAGGGTCCCCCAACAATTAGCATTTCAATGGTGTGTTGCCACACCAATGGGGGGTTGCCAATTCAATGTCACACCTACTGTACACCTAAGTGAGAGAAGCTCTCTCATTTCATGGAAGAGTAGAAGACGACCAACAGTTGCACTTTCTACCTGCGAGGCAGGATACATGGCCTTAGCATCAGCCATACAGGAGTGTATATATTTGCAACAGCTACTCAAGGGTATTGATGGATGTCAGTATGCACAAACCAAGGTTTATGATGATAACCAAGGAGCTATTGCACTAGCCAGGAATCCTGTAAACAGGCAAAGATGTAAACATATTGATATAAAATATCACTTCATAAGAGAAACTGTGAATAGTGGGAGGATATGTTTGGAATATTGTCCTACTGACAACATGATTGCTGATGTGATGACAAAACCAGCCACTAAGCTACAACTGAAGAAGTTTGCTCAGTATTTGTTTGGCACTTAGTTAGAGTGAAAGAAAAGCATGGATGTGCCAATATGTTTTTTTTGTTGTTGTTGTTTATTTTGTATTGAAGGCCAAAGAGGGAGAATATATATATATATATATTTTTGTTTTGTACCACAATAAGCTAAGTTCGAGTGGGGGTGTTAAATATATTATTATTATTATGTGCGCCCTTGCTCATTTGTGTTCTACAGAGGGCGATGTAGTAAATCCAGTATGTGACGTCACTGACGTTTCCTTTCCATTCCTGTTCCGGTCTATTATTTGTGAATGATTGTTGTTGATATATAGCGGCACCGCAAGGAGAAGAAGAAGAAGGTTGACATGGGCAAAGTGTTCATCAACATCTCCATCGGCCTGTGCATCTTCAGCCTCGTCTGGTTCTTCTATGCCCTCTACATGCGCTCTGCCCTAGCTAAACAGGTGGTGACAATCCACCCCTCACCTCCTGTGCTTGACGCCAACAGCACCATGTTTGGGAAAATGTATGCCGCAATTCATATCTTACAAGAGATGCATTGATGTATGTGCAGGCTATTCTGCCTCCGTCTGATCAGTATGTAAAAATCACAAAGTTGGGGATATGGATGGGAATATAATTCACTGATTAAAAGAAAAACCAAAAAAAGAAGCTAAACTCATTCTGTCTCTAGTATTATTTGTTCACGCCAACTGTTTTGGAGATGAGGGTGGAAGTAATTTGGCAGTCTGACATTAATTGAAAACTGTATTAACAGATTGCAGAATGGGTACAATACAGTACAGCTCAATATACACAATTGTTAAGGGGATGAATGAATGAAAACTTTATTAACAGATTGCAGAATGGGTACAGTACAGTACAGCTCCATCTATACATTTATGACATACCAGATTTGCAATTACAGTACTGTTTGTGATACAAAAAGAGTCCAGAAAGAAAAGAGTATATACATTAGGCATGGAAACTACATTGGATTGGGTAGGTGGGGGGGGACTGTACATTGGAGGTGGGGGGGGGGGGGGGGGGGGGTTGGTTAGGAGTGGGGGGGGGGGGGGGGTTGGGTAGGAGGGGGGACACTGTACAACTGTACAAACAACACTGTACATTGCAGACCAGAGAAAGACTTTCGTCTTGTTTACATCAGGGTCCCCCCCCCTTATCTGTCACCATAGTACATCTGTGATCCTCGAACCGCACGTTTTGCATACTGCGATTCGTTTTTTGTTTATCACCGCATAGTTTTTATAACGAAACGCAACAATCTTGGGTAGCATTTTACATTTCGCCGTTCGGAATGAGTGAACTCAGCTGTAACATTACTTCCTGACTGTGCATCGCTCGTGCTATCGCGCAACGTGATTGGTTGTTTCAAAGTGCCCTACTGTAAAATATGCCCTACTTTGTTTACTTGTTTATTGCACAATGTCGCTCTATTGGTTGGATTCTTATTATATATTATTACTATTGTATTATGCACATCGTTGCGGGCAATTTCATTTGATAAATAATAAAAAAAAAAAATACATATATTAAACCGGCTAGGATTCGAACCCCGGGCGTCAGCTTGAAAGGAATAACCTAAACCACTAGACCACGGTACCAGACAAAATATATCCATTATAAATAGAGCCCACCTACTGTAGCACCTCCACTGCTAATTCGACAGGTCTTAACGGTTTAATTATTTTATTTCAGCAACATTGCGTACACAAACCTATTGTTACCAAGAAGCATTACACTAACGCTTTCTTTTGATGAAATGAATGGAAAAGAGAGCCGTACTGTACGTCGGCCATCTAATGAAGTTAGATTTGACACGTTGTTTACTTGTTTATTGCACAATGTCGCTCTATTGGTTGGATTCTTATTATATATTATTACTATTGTATTATGCACACGTTTAACTTATTCATTCTTTAATTCAGCAACATTCATTCATGCAGTCTGTAGACATACTGTAGGACGTTGTAGCATCCTATGAATGAAGTCACCAGCTGTGCGGAGCTCCTCCAATGAATGAACAAAAAGCCGGCGCGTCGGGGGCAGTTGTCACCAGCTGTATGAGAGCGCCCCCGCTGGTCATTGTTAACATTAACCATGCCAAGCGACGTGATAACAGCAGGCAAACAGCTGCTCCTGGACTTTTCCCAGCTGTATCTGTATATGAGCTTTTAAAAATCTCTGCGATTTAGATGCGAGGACAGGAAAGCTGTCATGAAATCGTTGTAGTCCTATAGAAAGAGGAGACCCAGGGCTTTGGATGGATGTCTAAATTTCATAAAACTACACTACCCAGCTCACACCATAATGTAGGCCAACCATTTTTCTCTTACAAATATTGACGTGAAAATCATCATGACTATATCTCACGGGTCGAACAAACCTCAACGTTATTGCCATAAAATACAACGTATCTTGTTTGTTTACCTTTCTAGGAAAAAAACGCGTTGCAATCCGGTAAAAAATGGTGGAGCTATGGACATTATACAAAACGAACTGTACTTGTACAAGACGAAAGTCTTTCTCTGGTCTGCATCCCCTTAACAATTGTATGTATTGAGCTGTACTGTACTGTACCCATTCTGCAATCAGTTAATAAAGTTTTCAATCAATCAATCAATCAACTTACAGTAGATTTCATTCACAGTCTTTGCTGCCCTGTAACAGGCGCCTGGTGGTACTAAATCCAGATTTAACTCTACAATTGGAAAGAGGAGATTTACGCAGATAGGGCCATAATAAGGTATTTTATAGGCATGGTATTATGCTATATTCATGTGTCCGGATGGCAAAATGCAGTACTGTATCTACAAAAATACCTGTAAATCGTCAGCCCTTTGTTCATTTGCTTAGATTTTTTTTTATCTCAAGAAGGTGCTGAATGAGCCCAGTGGCAATCTTTCACTTTTGGTCAATGTGAGCATGGTGTTATTCACTACGGAAAAAAAATTACTAATAATACAAATAATTTATATTCTCCTTTCGTTCATTACAATTTACTCAAGCATATAGTAACAGACACAGTATTTCTGACACTGGGAATACCTTACCTGAGGTCAGGGACGTGCACAGGACTTTAGAGGGGCAGGTGCTCAAAGGCTTAAAAGGGCACTATACCTGTGTGTCAGAACCGAGCGTGTGTAGCGCGCAAGCCAAATTTCTGGGGTCCCTTTTTGGGCGGGGGGGCCTCCTTTTTATGCTTTTTGGGGGTTTTTGGTGATCAAATATTGAATATTGAACTATAATAATCAGTGCAGGAGCTCACTTATCCTTGAAAGACACTTTTATCACTGACTTAAAAGGCCCATACATCTCCATAAATGTTCAGGGGGGAGGGAATAAGTGCTTACCCTACAGACCCCAAGAAGTGCTGTATATTCTGTATTGTTTAATATAAATGCCTTTTTTATTCCAATCCCGATTTGTATTTGAGATTCCCAAATCCCATCGGACTTGACTTCTTCATGTCCCTCAGTGAATGTAATACCAGCATTCAACTGTATGGGCCACAGCGGTTTCTATCATCATCATCATCATCACCACCCACGCTATGCATAAAATATATAGGTCCGCGGAGAGGCACGCTGAGGAGGCCGTGCAAACTGCAATAGAATACGGGGCATCTCTCTCTCTTTACCTAATATTTTGATTCTATCCTGACATTTTTCAGTTGGAAGGGCAATCTATATGCGCAACGGTAAAGAAAAGAAAAAGGCCCTTTTTTATGAGGCTCAAAAGGTGCTCGAGCACCCCTTGGGCTCTATGTGTGCATGTGCCTGTCTGAGGTCCATAGATGTCCATATACAAAGAACATGCACATGGACCTTGTAGAAGTGGAGCAATCTTCCATTTACTTGGTTATGTACTTTTTAGCCAGATTTTCAGAAAATATGGCTAGGGCTTAAGAGGCTAAGATAAAATATGTGCTTACCCACACTTCATGCATGAGGCCCATTAAATGCAAAGCATGCAGCATAAACCAAGTGATTGAATAGAACAGAGCTTAGAATAGGGCTTTACGTTTGACGTGCGGTCTATTGCTGTCAATGCAGTGCAAATGTGTAAAGAGTGTCTCTATGTTCTGCCTCGTTGATACAAGTGGGATTTCTATGTACCTGCAAGACACAGAATAAACTCATACAGGCAGGTCATTTTTAAGAGCATTTTCTCTGACTCTGCATTATCCTCCATCTGAGGAACTGCCAACTGCAATCACCAGTATTGGAGATACATATTCGAAAGGCAGAAAATTAGATGCTCGCATGCGGATCAGGGATGACTAAAGCTGAATGGAGAAAAAAAGAAAACAGGTCAGTTAGATGGTGATGTGAAGGACAATGAGGATATAAGGAATATGTCCTTTATTATGTAGATGCTTACAAATAATTCCCTGCGTGCAGGCAGTGAGATGAATAAAAGGTGCAGTTGGAGTTTAACCCACGCTCTGGAGACATTGAAGACAGAAGTCAGATCTAGTCAGGAAGTCAACTTTCCATGTCCCAATGTTATGATTTATTCTTTGTATTTGAATTTAAGTGTGAAAGTGAACAGGTATAGTTTGCTAACAGGTAACAAGAATGAAAAGACAGAGACTTAAGACAGAGCAAGCCAAAGCTTTGCATAGCAAACGACACATCACAAGACACGCACGTGCGCTGTCGTTATGAGCTGTGCGAACTGCTTTCCTGATTGGTCAAACCTTCCCCCACGACTTTACCCCATGAGCTTAGTTTGTCCAATCGAGGAAAATTATTCCCCACAGTCTATTCCAACCATCTGGATGTTGTTTTGAAACCCGTTTTGACATTACACTCATACATATGAATACGATGTGACAATTGTTGTGACCAATATTGTGTTCTCCGGCAATCTGGTGCTTGTTCATAATTGCTTGTGTTAATTACAGCTCAATGAAATGACATGGTAGCAGCCCTATAGGACACAGTATTGCAATTATTTTCATCTACATAATTTCATGGAGCTGTAATTTAAATAACACAAGGATTCAATGTCCCCTGATGACATCACTGGTGGCCATATTCAAACTAATTCACTTTCAATGACTGTCAAACTAAATGAAAATACACGTGTGCAAAACTGTATGTGCAAAATAAGTGGGTGAGGTGCCCTTTAAATCTGCCGATTGAAAACAAGTCTGTAACCAAGAGGTTGTGGTGGGAATGGATATGATGTGTGTCCCATGGATTCTTAACAAGTTACCTGGATTAGAATGCAGACGGTAGCAGAACAAGATAATTGGCCCACGTGCGTAATTGCACAGTCCGTGCGCCAATGCTCTGAGGGCGCAGTCAAATTGATCAATGAATCTCTTCCTTGCACTGCTTTGCAGAGACCTTGGATAATCAAACCGTCAATTAAGAGTTTTGGTTATGATCTGTGAAAGCCAGCATGTTAAATGCCCCACGGCGCTGCTGGTGAGGGAAAGCATGAAGTAGAAACATCGAAGACATTAATTAAGTGCCTCAGCTAATTGATTTGGTCTCTAAATGATTCTCCAGGCTACGCTGTGAATCGAAAAGACGACAAACGGTTCAGATGAATCTGCTGCGATTTCCGAATGCTCCTTCATAGAATAACGTGCCGAAACACTCTAGATGTGGATCCATGCCGGTAGCCCGGTATGATGAGACCAGTGATTCGACTACTTGCGAGTGAACGTCACCTACAGTAGCTGCCAGTGCCTCTGCTTCCCACGCGGCATGGGGCCTGGTTGTCACTGCGATGTGAGCGGAGAAGTTCAACTGGTCGTCAAGGACAACACCAAGGTTCTTGGTGGTCAGGGACGTGGTCACATGTTGCATTCTCGACTGCGATGGAAAGGTCGGTCAGAGGGGAGGATTTGGCCGGCAGGTGAAGCAATTCTGTAATAGCTAGGTATGCTTAGGTTCAAGACAATCACTGTGCTGTTAACACTACATAACTCAATCACTGTGCTGTTCAAACTACACAACTCAATCACTGTGCTGTTCAAACTACACAACTCAATCACTGTGCTGTTCAAACTACACAACTCAAGCACTGTGCTGTTAACACTACACAACTCAATCACTGTGCTGTTAACACTACACAACTCAATCACTGTGCTGTTCACACAACTCAATCACTGTGCTGTTAACACTACACAACTCAATCACTATGCTGTTCACACTACACAACTCAATCACTGTGCTGTTCACACAACTCAATCACTGTGCTGTTAAATCAAATCAAATCAAATCAAATTTATTTATAGGGCCCGACAACACACGTTAATGTCCCCATGGGCCGTACAGGTCTTCTTTAAACAAGTCAAGAAGACAACATAACAATAAGTCAAGAACAGAACAAGAACACCATAGGGTCCAAACATTTTTTAGATGAATGCAAATAAATGAAAGAATGCAAGCACTCCCAGACATACCCCACGCGAAGGTAAGGAAAAACTCACTAAAACCTAACAATAGGGAAAAAAAGCTCCACAGGCAATGTGGAGGAGAGAAACCTTAGAAGGGCCGTTCAAGGGGGGATCTCCCTTCTTAGATGTCGGTGATAGTAGTGTTGCAGACGGACAGTTGGTAAGCATGCACTCATGTGTGTGGTGAAACACAGATGAGTGCATGCAATAGCAACTGTACATTTTGAAAAATTAAAGATAGAGCTAATAGCGATAGCAATTGAACATTTTGAAAGATTAAAGATAGAGTTGATAGCGGATCTATTTGAAGCACAGGGGCGGCGCAAGAGGGTCACGTCCTCCCCGTCTTAGTCACGGGACATTCAACACTCCGGTCGTTGCTCAGGGACAGCCGGAGACAGGGGGAAGGGGGGTGGCGCAGAGAGGGTCGCGAACTCCCCGACATCATCGCGGGACAACCGGCACTCCGGTCACCACTACGAGACCTCCGAAGACAGGGGGGCACGCAGAGGGGGTCGCAATCTCCCGGCCTTCGTCACGGGACGTCCAACACTCCGGTCAACACTCCAGGACAGCAAGTCATAGGAAGACAGGGAGACGGGACAGGCGTTAGACAGCTCATGAGATTGTAGTAGGCGGACATAGCAATAGATACAAGTGGTAGGCATATATGTGAATGGAGTAGATATATGAAGTAAGCGTATTATGTGAATAGAATAGAAGTACTTAACCCAGCAATGAAACCGCGTTGACTGTTAATCTGTTAACAGTCTGTTAATCAGTTGACAGGACCACGGACAGACGGCGGTGAATAACTGATCCAATGCCTCGGAGGTGCATGTAGAGCAGTCACTACAAGCTTGGCCAAGACCCCGAGGCATCCATCACCTTGGTCAGCGCCAGGAGACGGGTACTCAGAGAGAAGGGGGAGGGAGGGGGGGGGGGGGGGGGGAGAGGGGGGGGGGGGGGGGAAGAGTTAGAGAGTTCCCATGTTTGTGGTGCTGCAAAGGAGCAGACATGTAGTACCCTGTAGTGCCATGTAGTACCCCGTAGTGCCATGTAGTACCCTATAGTACCCCATAGTGCCATGTAGTACCCCGTAGTATCCTGTAGTACCCTGTAGTGCCATGTAGTACCCTGTGGTGCCTTGTAGTTCCATGTAGTGCCATGTAGAGCTGTGTAAGCCATGTAGTACCCTGTAATGCCATGCAGTACCAAGTAGTACTCTGTGGTACCATGTAGTACCCTGTACCCTAACTAAACTACCCTATAGTAAACTACCCAGTGGTACCATGTAGTACCCTGTACCATAACTAAACTACACAGATTAATCTAAAGGTCAGTCCCCGACCAGGTGAGATCAAGGTAGGTTGAAGGAGAGAGAGAAAAGATGAGTCTTAAGCAGGGATTTAAAAGCTTCGACAGAGCAGGCGCCCCTGATGACGGCAGGTAATTTGTTCCACAGGTAGGGAGCGCGGTAGACAAAGGCTCTGTGGCCGGCGGATTTCTTTTTAACCCTAGGGGTCGATAGAAGCCCCGCATTTTGTGAGCGCAGAGCACGAGCGGGCGAGTATCGGGAGATGAGATCAGATAGATAGAGCGGTGCAAGCCCATTTAAAATTTTGTAGGTGAGGAGTAGCACTTTAAAGTCAGAGCGGGCTTGGATAGGAAGCCAATGTAGGGCGGACAAAACTGGTGTGATGTGATCAAATTTTCTAGTTCTAGTTAGTATCCGTGCAGCCGCATTTTGCACGAGTTGAAGATTTTTGATGCTTGAATTAGGTAAGCCTGAAAAAAGTGCATTACAGTAGTCCAGACGTGATGAGACAAAAGCATGAATCAGGGTTTCAGCATCAGCCAGAGTTAAAATGGGGCGTATTTTTGCGATATTACGAAGATGGAAGAATGCAATTTTGGTGACGTTTTTTATATGTGCATTAAATGAGAGGGAGGAATCAAAAATGACTCAGAGGTTTTTTATGGTGGAGCTCTGGGATACATGACAGGTATCAAAGTTGAGGGAGATGTCCTGAAACAGGCCTCTGTGGTTTGGGGGGCCAACAATTAACATCTCAGTTTTATCTGCATTAAGGAGTAGAAAGTTTTGCGACATCCATTTTTTGACGGCAAGCAAGCAGGCCTCAAGGTTTTGTAGTTGGGAGGAATCATTTGGCTTAATAGGTATATATAATTGGGTGTCATCAGCGTAAAAATGAAAGTTTATGCCAAATTTGCGTATGATATCGCCGAGGGGTAGCATGTAAATCGAAAATAGCAAAGGGCCCAGGACAGAGCCTTGTGGGACACCACATTGCACTGGGAGGGTCTCAGATGTTAAATCATTATAGACCACGCAGTGTGTTCTATCAGTTAAATAGGATTTAAACCAAGCTAGTGCGAGACCCCGAATGCCAACATGGTTCTCAAGCCGACCTAGAAGAATCGAGTGATCGATAGTGTCAAAGGCTGCACTGAGATCAAGTAATAAGAGCACAGAGGTGAGGTTTGAGTCAAGAGAGAGCAGTAAGTCATTTGTGACTTTGGTAACCGCCGTTTCGGTGGAGTGTAAGGCTCTAAAGCCAGATTGAAATGATTCATTAAGATTATTGTTTGATAAATGGTCAGTAAGTTGCGTTGCGACGATCCGTTCTAACACTTTGGATAGGAATGGGAGATTGGAGATAGGTCTGTAATTTTTCAAGATTAGAGGGTCGAGGTTCGGTTTTTTAAGTAATGGTTTAATGACGGCTGATTTAAAGGCCAGGGGCACCACGCCAGTAGACAAAGAGGTGTTGAAGATATTGAGTAGGGCAGGGCCTAGAGTTGGGAAGAGTTTTTTGATGAGAGTTGCTGGGAGAGGGTCAAACAGACAGGTTGAAGGTTTAGCCGCGCCAACCAGTTTAGAGAGGGCACTAAGTGAGACGTTTTCAAGGCAGCATAGCGTATGACTGGAATCAAAGTCAGGGGGAATGCCCGTCAAAGGTTGGGAGGGACTCTGATTGTTGAGTAAAGCAACAATTTCATCTCTAATGAGGTCAATTTTCTTGGTAAAAAATGTCATGAATTCGTTAGCCGAGAACGCATGGTTTAGGGCACTTGGTTGTTTCTGCGTAAGTTTTGCAACTGTGTCAAACAGAAACTTTGAGTTGTTTTTGTTTTCATTTATGAGCCTGGAAAAATAAGAGGTTTTGGCAAGTGAGAGTGCCTTTTTGTAGTTACGTAAACTATCATTCCAGGCGAGGCGGAATACTTAGAGTTTGGTCGAACGCCATTTATGTTCAAGTTTGCGACAAGCCTTTTTAAAGGAGCGCGTTTCCTCCGTAAACCAGGGAGTTAGTTTTTGCGGAGCACGTTTAATTTTAGGTTTAAGGGGAGCGACAATGTCGAGGGTGCTACGAAGGGCGGCATTAAGTTTGTCTGTAAAGAGATCAAGGGGGCCAGAGTAAGAGAGGAAGGGAGAGAGGGTGTCTGGTAGGCAGTTAACTAGAATTGGGACAGTTGAGGCGTTAATACGACGGCTCATGTAGGATTCTACACTGTCTGGGCGAGAAACCGTCAGATCAATTTGAAATTTGATGAGGTAGTGGTCTGAGAGAGCAGGAACATAGGGGGAGACGGTCAAATTTGACACAGTGAGACCGCGGGCTAGGACTAGGTCAAGGGTGTTCCCACCACTGTGAGTGGGTTGGTCAACGATTTGAATGAGACCGACAGAGTCAATGATGTCGGTAAAAGCCTTATTTAGGGGATCTAGAGTTTTATTGGAATGAATGTTAAAATCACCAACAATTAAAATGTTATCTGAGCGCATAACAAGCTCAGAGATGAAAGTTGAAAATTCATCTAGGAAGAGGGTGTAAGGGCCTGGGGGGCGGTATAGGACAGCCATTACAAAGGATGCAGTGGAGGTAGGAATCAGACCGCCACACTTTCTGTTGGGTGGAGAGGGATGCAACAGGAGCACCTCAAACGAGGAAAACGTACAGTTTGCGTCGGATGTAAAGTTGTGCTTAGAGTCATAAATTAGAGCAACTCCGCCTCCTTTCTTGGAGGTGCGTGCGATGTGGGAGCTACTAAAATTAGGGGGTGAGGCCTCGTTTAAGGGCAGAAAATCATTAGGTTTAAGCCATGTCTCAGTGAGGCCAAATAGGTCGAGACTATGGTCTGTTATCAGTTCATTTACCAAAAGAGCTTTGGTTGGCAGAGAGCGGATGTTGATAAGGCCAACCTTCACACACTCTGTATACTTAGCAGCGCGGTTTTCAGCCATGCGGGTAGGTTTAATCGCAATTAAGTTGGCATGGTTTATCGCACAAGGACGAGCTGGGTAAAGCGGAGCGTAACGGGATATTCTAGTTTTGATTGGGTATACAGGTTTAGGGGTAGAGATAGAAAGAGAGGAGTGGGGAGCCTGGTGGAGGAGGGACCGAGCAAGAAAGGTATAAGGATTGGCAGGGTCCATCAGTTTAGCATGACTAGCAGGCTCGCTAAGAGCCTGCACCCTGGCATGCTTGTGGGGTGGCTGTCAGCCCGAAGCTATAATCTTGTCTATATTGCGAGATAAGAGAGAGGCGCCTTGCATGTTAGGATGCACGCCGTCCTTTCTCAGCAAGCCAGGGCGCCCCCAGAAAGAGGACCAATTATCCACGAACCCTAAGCCCTGTTCTTTACAGTATTTTTCCAGCCATCGGTGTAGAGAAGCTGTCCTACTCACGAACTCATCATCATGCCGGTTTACAGGCAGGGGGCCAGAGAAGATTACTCGATGCCGACTCATCTTTCTGGCGAGGTCAGAAAGCCTAACTATGTTGATCTTTGTGACCTCAGAGACTTTCATCCTACAGTCATTATTTCCGACGTGTATAACAATATGGTCGAATTTATCTTCAGTGGGTGTGATACGTGGGTTACCTTTTGCCTTGACTATGCTATTCGCCAGAAATCTCAGGTTGGCTTCAATGTCGGTAGCTCTGGCTCCCCCATAACATTTGATCTCGGCTGGCTTGTCTAGCAAAATATGCCGGGTGATGGAGTCGCCAATCACAAGGACGGAACGACGGGGTTGCAGTGGAACCGGCTGCGTACTGGGACCGGAACCCGCAACACGTGTAAAATCATGTTGCGGAGCAGGTGCTGTTGAGGCCGAGGCCGGGCGGTTACACTGCCGCTTCGTAGTGGGCGCAAAGGCCTTGTCCTGAGCACTATGTCTGGGACTCTCCAGACGAGAAGACCCCGCTAGAGGCTCCTCAGAAAAGCCTGTAGTGTCCAAGACGTCTAAAGCTAACTGTTTTCCTGACTCAAGTTCAAGGACACGACTCTCTAACAGAGTTAACCTTTCTAGGAGAGAGGGACAGACAGGACAGACAGAACACATAGCCATGCTTACACCAGGTAGAGCAGGAACAAATAAAGATACGAAGTACTATGGATCAACTGCTAAAGGCTATGTGTATGAAGCCGATTGAAGGTTTAGCTAATGAGCTAAAACCAGTGGGTCGAGTAAGTTGACAAGCTAACAAGGCAAGACCAGAAAATGCAGGTACAAAGGAGTGGCCTGCTAGAGGAGGGCAGGTGAGGGGCAGTAGATACTCTAGTGCACTCGGTTGCCTCCTCGGCTAACTCCAGCAGGAAAACTCCAAGTCTTTGTCTGTCTTAGTCGGTCGCCGGCGCTCTGCTGGCGCTTCGATAGACTACACTTAAATCCCTATTGAATATTGTCCCACACCTGTAGGGGGCTAGTCTCTGACTGATTGGACTAATTACCACAGGCTGCTCAAGTCAAACCCAATGGGGTTGCACAGAGCCTGATTGATTAAGAACAAACAATTATCAAAATATACAATGGATTGAGTACTAACTTACATTACTCAGCAAGAACACAGTGAAGTCAGCTCAGGTTTTAGAGAAATGTGTGCACAGGCAAATGTATTTAAACAAGCTTTGCCTCTGACTGATTGGACTAATTAAACAAGCTTTGCCTCTGACTGATTGGACTAATTACCACAGGCTGCTCAAGTCAAACCCAATGGGGTTGCACAGAGCCTGATTGATTAAGAACAAACAATTATCAAAATATACAATGGATTGAGTACTAACTTACATTACTCAGCAAGAACACAGTGAAGTCAGCTCAGGTTTTTCTGTTAACACTACACAACGCAATCACTGTGCTGTTAACACTACACAACTCAATCACTATGCTGTTAACACTACACAACTCAATCACTATGCTGTTCAAACTACACAACTCAATCGGTGATCTTGATATCGTTGTGGTTTCAGACTACATGACTGATCAGCGACGGGGATTTACACACTACAAGACCTTTCACCAGGAGAAATCCTAGACGAGTCTCCAAACTATGTTTTGTTACAAAAACACAAGCGAGGGCGGTCATTCATTCATCCATTATGCGTCACCCATGGCGAAATAAAATGTTATATTTCAACAACAACACGCTGTGGTCCAGGAGGGCTTGATAAAGTGTATATGTCCACTGTCCCACAGTCCCAGACTGTTGATGTATATCCACTGTCCAGACTGCATCCAGCTAGCCAAATAGCTTCTTGTTAGCCAAGTTAGGCACCGACCACAAGTACTGTGATGAGCTGTGTCAAACTACCTGGCGTTCTATCGCCCTGCTCTAATACAAACTCTAACCTTAACCAACTTTGAAAGAGTGCCTAAGCTTAACCGTCGAAAGAACTTGCCATTATGCTCTAAGACAAACTCTAACCTTAACCAACTTCGAAGAGTAACTAAGCCTAACCAGTGTAGAACTGACGTCGGCCAATCAGAGAGCGTCTCCGAGAAATGCGGCTACAGAAAGTATAGACGCTGCTTGCTTAGATGATATAGATCGCTTGAAAACGCGCCCGGCTTCCATCATATTACATCATATTTCAACGCACAGTGCGTTACGTGCGTTGACCTATTTGATTGGCTGCGAGGATACAGCGATGAAACCAGTGCACGCCCTGCCGTGCGCGATATGTCTCGCCCCGGCCTGAGAGGTAGTTACTAGTGACTTCCTGTGAATGAAAAACTATTATTTATATTTGATATATTAACGTTATATTGTGCATTGGAAACACAAATGTTGAATATAGAGGGTGTATGTATGGTTGTAACTGACTGTAATTGCTCTCTCTACTGCCCTCATGACTGCATGTATATCTGTGTCCACTGGAGGGCGCTGTAGGCGGAGCGTCTACTGTCTACACCAGGTTGGGACTATATAAACCTTGGTTCCCTCCTACTGTTCCTTCTTCTCACTTCTGCCCCTCCAGGAGAGGAGATCATATGTGCTGCTGTATTATGAGACTACATGATGAATAAACCGCTGCCAGCAGAGCAAGGCCAACAATAGAATACCATGCCTCTTGTATACATTATTGTCGCCCCATTGCCAAATCTGTTAACAACAAACATACTTAAAATGAGTAAATATTATTCATTTTAAACATGTTTATTTTATTTCTAGGGCTCAAAGAAAAAATTTAAATAAAATATTTTCTTCTTCTTCTCTCTTTTAACCAGGGAGGGCGGCGCTCTAGCGCCCACTATGGACGAACCGCCACTGTCTGTGGGATATTCCATCATGTCGGGTCAACAAATTGTGAAATAATCACGTATAAATGGTCAAATAATCTTGTTGTATATCTGACTATATTGAATATCCAAATTGTCAAGGTTATCAATAATATCAAATAATGAAAGGTAGAAGACATCTTTCAACGGTTTATCCCAGAGTGAATCAAGCAATAAGTTACAGACAGGTATACAATACGTTGCAAGGAGAAATGTTCATATTGCAGCGGGCAGATACTCGGTATCCCTGCTGACGTTCGTGATACTTTTAAACTTGACCGGTTTTACCCCTCACGTCCTGAATGACTGCTCACGTGGTGAATTGGGAAAATTGTATTCGGCAAAACAATACTATTCAGCATCTTCGTGTCTCCTGACTGCAACAGTTTAAACCACGATAGACACAAACGCAAATCCAACCTAACCACCCGAACTGTAAATGCAGGCAAGCTCATCATAATGCTCTGCCTATTACTCTCCGGTGACATCCACCAGTGCCCCGGACAAGGTAACATGGTGGAGACAGCGACAAATAACTTTGCTGTGTCCGGCAGCCCAGCAGTTGGTGATCGTGGTCACCCCGTGTTTCTTCCATCACAAACAAACCAGGGGTAAAATCCAGAAATCCCGTTCTAAAAAAGTATCGTTGCACAAAACTGTTTCATACTTTTTTTATTTTTTTTATATATAATTTTCTTTTTGTTCTCACTTTTTCTGTATTTTTTGCTCCCATCCCAATTTTTGTCGTTATGCCAATTCCCTTCCTGGTCGTTGCGCGCATTGTCCCACTGTCGGCCTAGGGAGGGTGTAGAACTACCACATGCCTCCTCCGATACATGTGGAGTCAGCCAGCCGCTTCTTATCACCTGACAGCGAGGACTCTCACTGGGGGAATGTAACGTGTGTGGAGGTTCACGCTATTTCCCCCCACTCCCCTCCCTGCTGAACAGGCGCCCCGACCGATCGGTAGGAACCACAGTTTACAACGACCAGGACACACACCCCGCCGGCTTCCCGCCCGCTAACACTGCCAATTGTGTTAGTAGGGACGACTGACCAAGCCGGAGGTACCGCTGACAGCGGGATTCGATCCCAGAGTCTCAGCCGCCCCAAACTGTTTCATACTCTTAACCAATCCAAATTTGTTTGGGATCCACGGTGCAAGCCAAAGGGACTTTTTTGTGGACACTTACACATTTGCAGTCTTGGTAACAAACGTGAACAGTTAGAGCATCTTTTGCTTGATTCCAATATTGATTGTCTAGGAATATCGGAATCCTGGTTAAAACAGTCCTCTCCAGAAGCCCTTGTATCCATGCCAGGATACAATGTTTTCAGGACGGATAGGATTAAGGGCAAAAGTGGCGGTGTATTACTCTATATCAAGAACACCCTTGCCTGCAAAGAAATTGTTTGGTCAACTGATGTTAATCTCGATTGTGTTGATGTAGAAATCACTCTGTCAAATTAAATGTCCTTCTTTTTTATTTGCCTCTATAGACAGCCAACCGCCAAAGTTGATTTATATGATCAGTTAAAGCTCCTGTTGAGCTCCTGTGACTCAAACAAAGAGACCATTATTCTAGGAGATTTTAACATAAATTGGGACAATAAACGGATTAGAAAGAACCTCAAGCAAACCATGGATGCCCATAACCTAGTACAATTAATTGAGCAACTGACCAGAGTAACTAATACCTTCCAAACCAGGATAGACCTATTATTCACACACAAAGCTGACATAATTGCTAAAACTTACAATTTACTGACTGGCCTTTCTGATCATAATAAAAAATATATATATTTCAAGTCTTAACAACATGCCTACATGGACTAGCTCCCCCCCCTGTACAGGAATTCATATACAGAAAAAGAACCACTGGACTTGGCACCAGGTCAAACACCAGAGGTGACTGCATGGTCCAACGTAGACTCCCCATTTCCCTAAGGGAAAGCCCCACCCTTGCTTCTTTTAGAGGGCAACTAAAAAACAACCAGTCATGTGACCACATGTGACATATCTCTAGCCACTAGTATGTTTGTGTATTGCTGCTATGTATTTGTACATTTCTTACTGTTTTTATGTGTCTTGTTTTTATGTCTGGGGACAACGGATGGAAATTAGCCTTGTGCTAAATCCGGCAATTTTTACACTCCACTGTGTTCATTAATTTTGCATTGTCCCGTCCAAATAAACAAATAAATAAAGTATACATGGTTATAGTTAAGACCCGGGTAGGATTACGGCTGAGTCCAACACTGACTGGCTGTCACGGGGGTGTGTGTGGAATGTTGGTATTTGGTCTCTATTTAACATACCTCTCTTCTGCTTGTCCATTGTCAGGTCTTCACTAATTGCGTTCGGGGATAACGCGGACGGTTCTACTGTGGACCTCCAATAAGCTCCCATTTACCTTATCTTACACTTGTGCTTTTAGCACTTGTTCTCTCTTAGAATTTACTCTGTGTTCTTACTATTAAAGTCGAACCTGTTCAAGAGTAAACACTCTCTGTCTCTGTGATTGCCTTCAACCATTGGAATTCACCTACCTGCATTCTGACAGAAGACCTGACCATCAGAATTCCATGGAGGCCATCATGGAGATGCTCCGGACGCAGGGAGCAGCCCAGACACGGATGGAGGAACATCAGCAGCTGGTCAGCGCCGAGTTAATCCGACTCAATGGGGTCGTCGGATCATCCCAAGCGGTGGCGCAGTCGGCGTTGGCCACAGCTCGACAAGCCCAAGAAGGAGTGGCTGGTGTGCAGTCGGCGGCGGGGGAAGCAGCGCTCCACGCAGAGGAAAGTCGGGGAGGGTTCGGGGTCCAGGAGCGGTCCCGCGAACCACATCTGCAGGCGCCCGCTCGCTATGACGGATCACCGGATGGTTGTCGGGAATTCATCACCCAGTGTCTACTCGTTTTCCGGCTGCAACCACGATCATTTCCATCGGAGACAGCGCAGGTAGCGTATATTATCACACTGCTCACCGGCGAAGCTCTCTCCTGGGCTACGGCGGAATTAGAGGCAGGGGCGATAATCTGCGACAGTCTGGACGCCTTTACCCGGGAATTGAGAAGAGTATTCGATACTTCCCGGGTACTCTCGATCTTCGAGGCTGGTGGTCGTCTTCTCGACTGCCGGCAGGGCCTCCGCACTGTCGCAGCTTATGCTATCAAATTTAGGATCTTGGCTCGGGAGACAGCTTGGGCGGAGAACGTCTGCGTGGTTCTGTTCGTCAGGGGACTCTCAGCGCGGATGCGAGATGCTCTCTCCGCGCGTGAGATCCCCGAGCAGCTGGAAGTGCTGATCAATACCACCATCAAGATGGATAATCGGCACCGGGAGAGGGAGAAGGAGCATGTCAACAACACCCAGCCCCAGGTATGTTTTCCTTCTTCTCCTGGTGTTGATAATTCCATGCATTACACAAGTGGGCCACTGGGTGATGAATCCATGCAGCTTGGAGCGCTGTCGCTCTCGGACGACGAGAGGCAGCGCTTCATCAAAGAGCGACGCTGCTTCCGGTGCGGCCGCACCGGTCACCGCTTCGGCAGCTGTCGGGTCCAGGCTGTATCGGCTCGGCGCCAATCGGGGATGGAAGGTGCGCCGTCGGGCCTCGAGAGGGCGCCAGCAGGTGGGCTCATTCCTGCCAAGACCACGGATTCTCGCACATTTTTTGAGGTGGCGATCAACTGTGGGGGTGACATTAGGGGAACTAAGGCTCTCATTGACTCAGGGGCGGCGGGCAATTTTATTCACGTGGGATTGGTGAAGGAGTGGGGAACCCCGGTGGAGGACTTAGGGGTTCCCTTACCAGTCTATGCCCTGGACGGTCGGCCCCTGGGCAGTGGGAGCGTCACCCAGCGCACAGTTCCCTTACACATCCGGGTGGAGGGTGGGGAGTGGGAATGGGTTACTTTTTTTGTCATCTTTTCCCCCTATTCTGTCATGGTGTTGGGTCATCCCTGGTTGTCGTCATGTGTTCGTGTCATTAATTGGAGCACGGGCGAACTCTCAACGGCGGCCGACGTCAAGTCGATCGTCAGCGGGAGTTTGCCCAAACCCTTGTCTCCCCCCCCCTCTTCTCTTTTGTCTCCTCCCTCTTTCTCCAGGATGGTGGGGAGCGTGGCAGATTCTGATCTACCCTCTAATCCCGATTTAATAGGGGTGCCTGAGATCTATTGGGACCTGGCGGACGTTTTTAGCAAAACGCGTGCTAAAGCACTTCCGCCTCATAGATCATACGACTGTCCCATTAATCTTCTACCCGGTACCTCCCCGCCTCGCGGGCGAATGTTCTCTCTCTCACGCCCCGAAACCTTGGCCATGAACACCTACATAGAGGAGGCATTGCTTGCGGGGCACATACGCCCTTCCACTTCCCCTGCCGGCGCTGGCTTCTTTTTTGTTGATAAAAAGGATGGGGATCAGCGCCCATGCATTGATTATAGGGGATTGAATGACGTTTCCATCAAGAACCGATATCCTTTACCCCTCATGGACACGGCCTTTGAGTGCTTACAGGGGGCACAGGTCTTTTCTAAACTTGACTTACGTAATGCATACAACCTGGTCAGGATTAGAGAGGGAGACGAGTGGAAGACTGCATTTAACACACCCAATGGGCACTATGAGTATTTGGTCATGCCCTTTGGTTTGGCTAATGCTCCGGCAGTCTTCCAAGCCCTGGTTAACGACGTGCTGCGAGACTTGATTGGGGTGTCGGTGTTTGTCTACTTAGATGATATCCTGATTTTTTCTCGCGATATGGTGCAACACCAAATGCACGTTCGGGAGGTGCTAGACCGTCTCCTCAAGCATCAACTATTCGTTAAGGCTGAGAAATGTGTGTTTCACACGGACACTGTGTCCTTCCTGGGCTTTGTGTTGACGAAGGGCGATCTGCGCATGGATCCAGCCAAGGTGAGTGCAGTTTTGGACTGGCCACGGCCTTCGTCGCTCAAGGGGTTACAACGGTTTTTGGGCTTTGCAAATTTTTACAGGCGCTTTATTCGCAATTTTAGCGCCTTAGCCAATCCCTTAACAGCTCTCACTAAGGCCTCTCTCCCTGGCTTTGAATGGTCGCCTAGGGCTGAGTCGGCCTTCTGCGATCTTAAACGTCGTTTTACATCCGCTCCTGTATTGATCCGCCATGACGCGGAGGTTCCGTTCATTGTGGAGGTGGATGCCTCTGACGTCGCGGTGGGGGGGGTGCTCTCTCAGAGATGCTTAAAGGATGGGAAAGTGCACCCGTGTGCTTTTTTTTCTCGCCGTCTGTCACCAGCCGAGCGTAATTACGACGTGGGTAATCGGGAGTTATTGGCGATCAAATTGGCACTGGAGGAGTGGAGACATTGGTTGGAGGGGGCGGCACATCCTTTCATTATTTGGACTGACCATAAGAACTTGGCTTACATCCAAGGGGCTAAACGCCTTAACGCTCGCCAGGCCAGGTGGACGTTGTTCTTCACACGATTTCGATATACCATCTCCTATAGACCCGGCTCCAAGAATATCAAACCTGACGCGTTGTCGCGCCAGTTTGATCTTCCTGGACGGGAGGAGCAGCCCCATCCCATTATTCCACCGGCCTTGATTTTGGCACCCGTGTCTTGGGGCATAGAGAAGGTGGTAAGGTCGGCGCTAACGCGGGAGCCCGATCCTGGTGGGGGTCCTCCGGGACGGTCGTATGTTCCCAAGGTGGCGCGCTCACGCTTGCTACAGTGGGCACATGCGTCATCCCTCACCAGCCACCCAGGGGCAACCAGGACCCTGGAATTTATCCGTAGGAGGTTCTGGTGGCCGACAGTGGAGGGGGATACGCGTTCCTTTGTGGCGGCCTGTCCGGTGTGCGCACGTAGTAAGACCTCTCGACGGGCACCGGCGGGTCTCCTCCGACCACTTCCTATTCCTAAACGACCCTGGTCACACATATCTCTGGACTTTATTTCTGGTCTTCCCCTTTCGGACGGGTTCACCACCATTTTGGTGGTGGTGGATCGGTTCTCTAAGGCGGCTCACTTTGTCCCTCTCCCCAAGCTTCCTTCGGCCCGGGAGACTGCTGATTTAATTATACAGCATGTCTTTCGGGTCCACGGGCTGCCAGTAGATATCGTGTCGGACCGGGGTCCTCAGTTCGCCTCCAGGTTCTGGAAGGCGTTTGCCGCCGGCCTCTGCGCCTCGGTCAGTCTGTCGTCTGGGTTCCATCCACAGTCGAACGGACAGACGGAGAGGGTCAACCAGGATTTGGAGGGGGTCTTGAGGTGTTACGTTGCCGGTAGTCCGGCAACGTGGAGTAGGAGGTTGGCTTGGGCTGAGTACGCGCATAATACCCTTCTCTCCTCTTCTACCGGTATGTCTCCCTTTCAGTGCCAGTATGGTTTTCAACCTCCTCTGTTTCCCGAGCAGGAGCAGGAGGCGGAGGTGCCCTCGGCCCAGGCACATGTGGCTCGCTGTCGCAGGACGTGGAAACAGGTTCGGAAGGCGCTACAGAAGGTTTCGGTTAGTACCCAACGGCAGGCTAACCGTAAGCGTCGTCCGGCTCCAGTTTACCGTCCAGGGCAGCGGGTTTGGCTTTCCACCCGGGATCTCCCTCTCCGGGTGGAATCCAAGAAGCTGGCTCCTCGCTTTATAGGACCATTTAAAGTGATTCATCGGGTTAATCCAGTGGCTTACAAGTTACGACTTCCGAGCTCTATGAGGGTTCATCCGACGTTTCATGTGTCCCTGTTGAAGCCATTCCTCTCATCGCCCTTGGCCCCGCCACTGCCTGTGGTTCTTCCGCCCCGGTTTATTGGCGGTCAACCCATTTACACGGTGCGGAGGATACTGGGTTGTAGGCGGAGGGGTAGGGGGTTTCAGTTCTTGGTGGATTGGGAGGGGTACGGGATAGAAGAGCGTTCTTGGGTGCCTCAAAGGGATATTTTAGATCCCAGCCTGATCGTTGATTTCCGGCGGCTGAATCCCGAGGCTCCTAGGTGAACGTCTGGTGCCGTTCGTCGGGGGAGGGTACTGTTACGTTCTGGACACCGACCTCGGTCGGTGACCACCCACATTCCTGGCATATGTCACTGGGCTTGTCACCTGTCATTTCCCTGTCAATTAGTGCTGTCACTTAGGGGTGGTTCCTGACTGGCTGTCACGGGGGTGTGTGTGGAATGTTGGTATTTGGTCTCTATTTAACATACCTCTCTTCTGCTTGTCCATTGTCAGGTCTTCACTAATTGCGTTCGGGGATAACGCGGACGGTTCTACTGTGGACCTCCAATAAGCTCCCATTTACCTTATCTTACACTTGTGCTTTTAGCACTTGTTCTCTCTTAGAATTTACTCTGTGTTCTTACTATTAAAGTCGAACCTGTTCAAGAGTAAACACTCTCTGTCTCTGTGATTGCCTTCAACCATTGGAATTCACCTACCTGCATTCTGACAGATAACAGTTGATTGTACACACTTTTTTTAATAATTTACAATAGATACAATTATAGACGGATAGATAGACAGATAGGTATGATAGATTATCGACCTTTCATGGATATTCTTTCATTAGCAAAAACCTGCCAATATCTTGACAGGTCGCATCTTGGAACAAAGAGCGCCGACGCTCAAATGCAGAGCAATCTCCAAAAAGCTGTCGGCGAGCGCAAATCAGGGCTACAATCAAACTGTAGTGCAGTGGAATTGGATTGGCAGAGGACAATTAGGGGGAGAGGATAAAATAGTGTAAGAGGATCATGTCATTGGTAAAGTGACAGAGAGACGGAGAGAGGTTCAGTATCTCAGTTGAACATTCGTCTAGAACCCCCATTTGCATTCTCTAATTGTCTACCATAGTCACTCGTTATCACTTATTATAGCAATTATATTATTGCTACAGTATTAACAAAATTTCGTTTGAAAAAAAATGCTTGAGGCACAGTCAGTCACACACACATACAGAGATTAAGAGGCATGTGTACGTGTGGATATATGAATGTGTGTATGTGTGTGTGTTTGTATTCAAATATGTAATTTCACTCTTGGTCGGGGGCCGTTCTTTTCCATAGAAATTTCTATTGAGCTCTGAGAGAATAAATATGTGTATTAGTTGAATCTCTGTTGTACAACACAGCAGACAGTGCCCCTAATGATGGGAGATGGCATTCTGTGTAAAATCAATGTGCTCTGCAGTTGGCCCACCTCCACACAAACATCTAATTGATTCATTTCTATACAAGGGGGCCGGTCGCCTGTGAAAATGAATGTGTGAGTACACATGGTGCTATTGATCAGGGCTGCCCAGGTTCTGCTGCTGCTGCGGAGGCAGGCTTCAGCCAAACAGAGAATCACAAGAAACATCAACTGATTCCTTTCTTGCGAGGCGAAAACGTCATGTTTCTGATTGCTTACCACTGTCCAGTAGTGGAAGAAGTACACGGTTCCTTTACTTAAGTAAAAGTAGAAATACTCAGATAAATGAGTAATAATGACAGAGTAAAAACAGACTTTAAAAACATTAGGCAATTAAAGAAACAGAAAAAGCAGTTTTTAGTGCGGAGGGAACGTGGCCAGACTGGAGGGAAAGGTTTATGATTTTGGTGATCAGGGGACTTATGGCACAAACGTTTGATTTAATCAGGGCAGTGGGAAAGGGGTCCAGGGCACAGGTGGAGGGTTTCATTTTATCGATGGTATCTTCAACCTCTCGCTATGTGACGATGGAGAAAGAGCAGAGATGCTGGGCGATCGCTGGCTGTGGGAAGGCAGTGGTGTCGATTTTGATTCTGAAGAAGGAAATGAAGTTATTGCACTGTTCATCTGTGATGTCTGTGTGAGTGAGGGTTTGCGGTTTGAGAAGTTGGTTTATGGTGGAGAATAGCTGCTTGGAGTTGCCCGGGCTATTGTTGATTATGTTGGCGTAGAACTGTGACTGTGCCTGAATAGGCCTTTTGGTGGTTTTTGTGGGCCGTTTTGTGGATGGTGAGGCCTGTAGCCTTGAGGCGTCGCTCAAGGACACGCCCAGTTTTCTTCATTTTTTTTCCGCAGCTCGTGGGTGAACCAGGGGGTTGAGCATGAAAAGGTAACTGTTTTTGTTTTGACTTGGAGCGTGGAGATCCAAGAGACTGGTCCGGGTGTTATTGTAGAAGGCCACAGAATCACTGGCTGATGAGAGGTTTGCAGAGGAGAGGTGCTGGAGGTCCAGAGTTATGGCGTCGGTGTTAATGTTCTTGATATTTCTGAAGGAGATTTGGCGCTTGGGCTTGGTGTGGGAAATGGTAGCTCCAGTGCAATGATGCTGTGATCAGACACTCCCAGGTCGTACACAAGGAGATTGCTGATGGGGGCAGAGTCAGTGATGACCAGATCTAGTGTGTGGCCCCTATTGTGTGTTGGGACGTTGACATGCTGAGTGAGGTTTAGGCAGTCCAGTAGTTGTAAGAAGGCAGCTGCAGGATGGCAGGAGGGGGTGTCCACGTGGATGTTTGTATCTCCAAGAATAACGATATTTGCCGATGTTGTGCAGAGGATTTAATTGTGAGTAGGTCATGCATTTCTGGAATAAAGGCAGAGTTTGGTTTGGGTGGGCGGTAAATGAGCAGTATTGTCGTGGGGGAGGGGGGTTGGGCAGAGGGAGGGGGGACAGCTCCAGATCAAGACGGTGAACTCTGGTAAAAGCAAAAGTCCTCCATTCAAATTCTACTTAAGTAAAAGTAGAGAAGTATTTGCTATTGAATGTACGTATCTAAAGTAAAAGTACACATTCTACATGACGTTTGTGTATCCATTGACCTCTATAGGTTATGTTAAAGTGGAATGTGGTCCAGTTATGCTGCTCTGATTAAAGGTTATGTTAAAGTGGTATATTGTCCAGGTATGCTGCTCTGATTACATCCCCTTGAAGTTGACTTTCAAATGTGAAAGTATATCATCTTCATACATTTATGTTTTCTATGCTAAATCCTTTTCTTCAAAATAACTAGTAACTGATACAGATCCAGCTCTTAAAAATCGAACCTCTACTGCAAGGTCGTTAATGCCTCGTTAAATTAACAGCACTGACAGGTTAATGGTGCACGATTACCGCAGTAGCAGAGCAGAGCAGAGCTCAGAGTCCTCAGAGCTACATCTGTAGTTTCAGATAAATGTAGTGGAGTAAAAAGTACAATATTTTCCCCTGAGTAAAAGTATAAAGTTCCCTAAAATGAAAAAAAGTACAAGTAGTTGTCAAGTGGTTGTCTGGTAATCTGAAGGTTCCAGGTTCGATCCCAGCTCCTCCCGGCAGCATGTTGAACCAAAGACAACTGCAAAACTGCTCCTGATGAGCGGGTTGGTTGCCTTCACCATTGTTCAAGTTCAAGTGTTGTTTTATTTGTCATGTATAAAGTACATGTACATTACAGTTAAATCCCCCTGAGAATGTGCTTCATACAGTAAAAAAGTTAAAAGAATGAAGTCCAAACACTATACAACATATACAATATACAAACTAAGGTACAACCTAAAGTACAAAATGTATGTACAGACAGATGTGGATATATATATATATATATATATATATATATATATATATATATATATATATATATATATATATATATATATATATATATATATATATATATATATATATATATATATACGTATATTTATTTATTCTTACCATATATATATATATATATATATATATATATATATATATATATATATATATGGTAAGAATAAATAAATATACGTATACACAGTATGTATATAATATATACATAAATATATTTATGGTATATTATGGTATATATGGTGCACCGTAAAGGCAGAACTGTTGTAAGGAGTAGAAAATTACATCTTATTTTAGTGGTGTCAATACGCGTACAAGGCCACCAAAAAAAAGTGTCATCGGATGAGTTAACTGTTAACAGGTGACATCAGAGTCCAGAAAAAGGATCGGAGAACACAGGAGAGAAGCTGGCCACTGGAGGAGGAACAGCGGGCTCAGGGTGGTCTGAGGTGCGTCAGGTGCTGCACCTCCAGTCCGATGCTGTGCTCGGCGGTGGAAGTTGAGTGCGTGCGTAGCTCTCATTGTAGGCCACTTCCTGCTCTGTCTGGGAGTTGTTGAGTGGGGTAATCAACCAGGGGCCCGGCAGTGTGGCTACATGAGTAGAGCTCCGGACTCATGATCGGAAGATCACCAGTTCGAGCCCTGGTCAAGGCCGTTGTCCGAAAGTGGTGTTGTTGTCCTTTGGACCTGTTACGGTGATAATGGGCACCGTACAGCTTCGAGTGCCGTCCTTCGGATGCTAAAAGCAGAGGTCCTACTGAATTCGGTCGTTAAAGAACCCAGGACGCCTATCGCAAATAGTAGGGGGTTCGCCGACGTTCCTGGTCAAATGACCAAACAATCAATCAATCAATCAATCAATCAATCAATCAATCAATCAATCAATCAATCAATCAATCAATCAATCAAATGTATTTGTATAGCACATTTAGACATGACACTTGTCAACCAAAGTGCTTCACAGTAAGTCACATAGCTAAAAACAAAGGAAAGTGCTAAAGTATAGAATAAACAGAAAATATAAATAACCAACGGACAGACAAAGAAACAAAACAACACGTCAACCAGCAAGGCAAGAGTCAGAGTGAGTCAGGGAAGGCCAGGGAGTATAGATGGGTTTTGAGTTTAGATTTAAAAGACTCGATGGAGGGGGGCAGATTTGATGGACATGGAGATGCTGTTCCAGAGGTCAGGGGCTGCGACCGCAAGCGCATGCCCCCCCCCTAGACTGACATCAAGGCCACCTAATCATCCCTCCCCCTTAATTGGCTGACATCAATCCCTGTCTCCTGAGCCGTTCAGCCTAATAAAACAAGTCATTAGAATAATAGAAGGCTACTGTTGGTGCATTGATGCCCAAGGTGGACAGGGTGGCACAGGGTTTGCACATCTGGTCCGGCCCCTCAGTGCTGGCTCCAGGGTATTGCACAGGTCTTGGTAGCCTGAGGGTCCCACTAGATACGCATCTCTCTCTGCAAATAGGTCCACATGGTCGCGGTACTGGCTCTCTCCCTCCTCAGTGCACATTCAGCGATATCTTCCAGCAGCAGTAGATGTGTGTGTGTGTGTGTGTGTGTGTGTGTGTGTGTGTGTGTGTGTGTGTGTGTGTGTGTGTGTGTGTGTGTGTGTGTGTGTGTGTGTGTGTGTGTGTGTGTGTGTGTGTGTGTGTGTGTGTGTGTGTGTGCGTGCGTGCGTGCGTGCGTGCGTGCGTGCGTGCGTGCGCGCGTGCATGTGTGTGCAGCTGCCCAGGAGCATGCAGCTCTATGTGCATCCTCCCAAAACCACCAGCATCAGGCTGTTGCATGTTGCTAATAAACTGTTGATTTCTATGGAATCTGCTAAACATGTCTGTTGTCATTTGTGTGGGTTCAACTGAACATGAACAGTAAGATGAGCAGTGGAATGTTTCTCCACTGGCTCTTACAATGTGCACACTATTCCACTATATCTATATCCGTGCTATTGAGTTTAGTTCTTATTTATTTATTTATTTATTTATTTATTTATTTATTTATTTATTTATTTATTTATTTATTTATTTATTTATTTATTTATTTATTTATTTATTTATTTATTTATTTATTTATTTATTTATTTATTTATTTATTTATTTATTTATTTATTTATTTATTTATTTATTTATTTATTCACTGTCATTTGTACTGTTTGTGTAGTGCTTGTTTTATTTTCAGACATTAACAAATGTAATTGTTAATGGTACAGATATTGTCATTTATTATTATTCATTAACAATACATTTGAATGCCAAGGGCACACCCTGGAGAGAGAGAGAGAGACAGAGAGAGAGAGAGAGAGAGAGAGAGAGAGAGAGAGAGAGAGAGAGAGAGATTCTGCCTGTTGCAATGTGAATGTATTGTATACTTGTCTGTAATTATTTGCTTGATTCACTTTTTGAATAAACCTTCTGAAAGATGTTTCTACCTTTCATTATTGGATATTATTGATAACCTTGACAATCTGTATATTGAATATATAGTCAGATATACGAGTCAATTTGGGTGAAGGCCCGACGAGATTATTTGACAATTTATAAGTGAATATTTCACAATTTGTTGACCCGACGTGATGGAATATTCCACACAACCTTTATTACAGTCCAGTGTGCTCACAATATGTCCCTGACCTGGATGGTGGTTTGAGCCGATCAGTCCTCCATCCATACAGTCCTTTCCGATTGTAATGTGATCACCTGAGGCGCGTCTTAACACTAGCACACACAGCCGACAAGGGTCAAATGACCCCTAGGCATTTTCAATAAATGTATCCTCGTCACTCGGTCGAGCTCCAGCTCTGTCACTCAATGACTTTTCCTAAAAGTACCCATTTTATCTGGCACGGTTTCTGAAACTTCAAAATGACTTCAGGAAAATGTAATTAGAACGTTATTCCACATATGGGCCGTTGGAACAGACGAAAGTCACAGCACTTTGCGAGCGTCTAGCGCAGGGGTGGCCAACCTGTGGCTCGCAAGCCGCATGTGTCAGGTCAAGTCAGTCAAGAGTTTTATTTGTCACGGCATACAAGTATACAGTGAAATGCGGGGGGTCTTGCCCGCAACGATTGTGCATAGTACAATAATACAATAATAAGAATCCAAGGGATGAGAATGCGACATTTGTGCAATACAAGTCATAAGAGTAAAGACATAGGTATATGTACGTGAGTTTTTCAAAAGCATGGTAAGACATGCTAGGTCCTGTGATAGTGCAACACACTATAAGCTACGGATGAGGCACTGGGTCTATACTATACGGGCTCTTTGCCCGTCAATGTGTGGCTCTTCCATCCAAAACAAACCTACATTTCATGGTGGTAAACCTCATATTTTTATATTCGGAGGTAATTATATAGTTTACACTGTTTATTTTTCTCATATTTCTCATATAAGCTGTCGGGTCGGGTCATCTGACCCGTTTCTGGCGGGAATTAGTGGCATGTTCTCCATGGCTGTGCTAGTGTTAGGCATTAGGGGTTCGCACGTTCGCCCATCACCGCTTCTGAACGTCCCATTTGTAAGGGACCAAGCAGCCAGACGAGGAGGACACAGTGGTGTAGGCAAAAATAAGGGTTTTTATTTACCCATGAAAATACAGCCAAAACAATAAGGGTCTTATTTACCCATACAAAATACATAATTTACAAACATAACATAAGTCGTCCAAATACTAAAAGGCAGGAGTAAAAACAGACAATAGGTGTGTTCGAGATTGGCGAGGTGGACGCAGATCTGCGCAGGTTTTACTACGGCCTCGCCAAGCGCGTTGCATGATGGTTAGAATGTTGTCCGACTTACTCTGAAAATCTGACGAGACGAGGCGCGGAACTCTCGCGGGAGCGAGCCACGCACAGCCTTCAGAGCGAGGCGCCACAGTACCTCTCACCCGGCTGCTCCCGCCTGGGAAACGACTTGCTATGGTCGCGCAAAGCGCCTATTGGCTCAGAGAAGTTGTCAGTCACCAGCCACGTGACAGCCAGGGAGTTATGAGACGTTTGATTGATTGATTGATTGATTGATTGATTGATTGATTGATTGATTGATTGATTGATTGATTGATTGATTGAAAACTGTATTACAGTACGGGTCCCGCGTACCCGTCTATCAGATATATTTATTATTATAATTATTGGATACAGGAGTTTGGGTACCAAGAGCTTCCTCAAATAACGTTATGCGTTATCATCATATCATCATGATAAACTTCAAGCTGTCAGACACACACACACATACACACATGCGTCGTCTGTTTTGCCTCAATACTGTATATATAATTCTGTTTTGCCTCAATATACACAGTATACATATATATATTGATGCAAAACTGAATTATTCAGCAGTGTGTTGTGTGTGCGTGCGGCCAGGAGCGCGCAACAAGATGGTATACATTATGGTATATGAATACTATATTCCACTATAGCAGTATATGGTGTGCTGTACATTTGAATCTGATCTAATTTTGCACACGGCCATCGCATTATAATGAGCTGGACAGGTGTGTAATGTGTGTGTGGTGACGTGAAAGCGTATCTGCCATGCGATACTAGGCGAGAGGCTCTCGTGAAATCGGAAGTGTCCGACGTTCTGACTCCTCCCCCGGCTGCACTCGGCTACTCTCGTCTACTTTCGAGGCGAGCCAAAATCAATCTCGAACACACCTAATGACAACTGAGAACTCAAAACTATATATAGGCCCTGGCCAGATACATTAATCTAAGTGGGCTAATTGATAATTAATATTTTACTAAATTATATCTTACACTTCTAATTAATCTAATAAACAATAAACACACAACACAACTACCAAACTGAACAACTAATAATCTTAATTAATAAGGAAATACATATAAGGAAACTAAATAAAAATACAATAAACCCCCCGTGACATGGTCCACCACCCCCATCCGGCTATTTAGAGTGGACCAGTCGCAGCTGCTCTGTTTGCTCAGCGTGAGGACGGCTGGCTGCAGAGTTGGAGAAACAAACAATGAACAACATGCATGCACTTAACCATGTAAGTCAAATAATAAAGAATGGATATGATATCAGTACGCAAGTCTATGTGTCGTGTGTCATTATGTGAAATAGAAATTGTGTATGTGCATCATGAATGTAAACGTGTACAAACATTAACTAACTAAACAAACAATACGGTTAACATGTGCGGGTGCGGTGCACAGACGTATCCGTCACATACTCCCCCTCCTCTGGAAGCTCACTGGCACAGCGGGACAGGTAGTCAGCAGTCACATGTGGAGTGGAGGACGCGGAATCTGTAGGGCTGCAGGTCGAGATACCAGCGAGTGATCCGGCCGTTGGAATCTCTCATCCTCTCCATCCATGTCAGCGCCTTGTGGTCCGTCTCCAGAATGAACTCGCGTCCCAGAAGATAGTACTTCAGAGAGGAAATGGCCCATTTGACTGCCAGACACTCCTTCTCGATGGTGGAGTACCTCGTCTGCGTGATTGCGAAACCTAGCCACATTTCTCGGAGACGCTCTCTGATTGGCACTGACTGACGCTCTCTGATTGGCCACTGACGTGTTTGCCCAATCGCGTGACGAGCTGTGTCTTTGCCCATTTCCACGTCAAACAGCCTGCAAACTACCTGGCGTTCTATCGCCATGCTCTAAGACAAACTCTAACCTTAACCAACTTCGAAAGAGTGCCTAAGTTTAACCGTCAAAAGAACTTGCCGTCACGCTCTAAGACAAACTCTAACCTTAACCAACTTCGAAAGAGTGCCTAAGCTTAACCAGTGTAGAAACAGGCGTCGGCCAATCAGAGAGCGTCTCAGAGAAATGCGGCTAGGTTTCGAAATCACGCACCTCGGCTCTCTGGGAAACAGCTTCCTGCTGATGAAAACCACGGGGTGTCGGTCATCAGGTGGGCCCTGCAGAAGGACGGCCCTTACAAACACCGGCCACCACTTACTGTAAAAGTGCCGTAATCATCGGTAATGTCTTAACGCGGCTTAAGTCACCATGAAGGGAGGCGCTGTAATCGTCTGTAATATGTTTCTTTTTTTTTTATTGATCTTTTCCCCCCTCCATTTTCCTCCGATTTTCTCCCATCCCAATGTTAGTCGTATGCCAATTCCCAATCCCCTTCCTGGTCGCTGCGCACTTACCCCCCACAGTCAGATCATCTGGGAGAGTGGAGGCTATCACGTGCTTCCTCCGACACACGTCCAGCCAATCAACCGCTTCTTTTCACCTGGCAGCGCGGATCCTCCCTGAGAGGGCGTAGCATGTGGAAGGATCCCACTATCCCACTCAGGTCCTATCCGTGCTTAGCAGGCGCCCCGACCGAACTGTAGGAGTCGCTGTTTACAACGACCCGGACCCACCCCGCCAGCTTCTCCCACCCTCTAATACAGCCAATTGTATTAGTGTGAACGGCCAGCCGAACGCAATCTCCGCTACGCCACCTAACCGCTGTAATATGTTTCTAACAGGGTTTTAAGTCCCCGTGCGGGGAGGAGAATGAGCCCCGGGCCATACACCACCTAACTGCATTGATTATCTGATAAAGAGTAAGTGAGGTGGCCGGTTGCGTCTCCCCGGGAGATGAGAGAGATCAGTGACTCTCCACCCGCTCGATGAAACGGCGACAGACAACAAACGCTCCGGCTTGTGAACGTCATACTAAATGTATTGTGATCACGCAAGATATGATACAATTCAAAGAGAAGCCGCCTATTCTCGGTCCTCGTCCCACAATGGTGGAAGGAACTTCCCACCACAGTTAGGACAGCCGAAACCTGACCAATCTTTCGCCGTTGAATAAAAACACACTTCTTCAATCAATATCTGAAATGAAAAAAATGTATTAAAAATAAACGAACATTCTTACTGTCATACACTCTTCCTAATATACTAACATACACTCAAGCACTCAAGTCTGAACAATTTGATGAACATTGTTACTGATAGAGTTGTACCCTTCTTACTGACTTGATTGATTGATTGAATTTATTTGACAATCAAAATTACATACAATACCGGTACACACATGTACAGCCATCACATATATATATACTTGTCGTACAAAACGCGTAAGTCGCTTTGGATAAAAGCGTCAGCTAAATGACAAAATGTAAATGTAATGTCAAATGCATTCACTTTGAAGTATAGGTTATTATAGGTTGATTTCATTGTATTTTAATAAGAGACAATGTCATCTCTGATTGACATTGCCCGTACTTACATTTGAGTTGAATATCACGGCACATCCCTGAACTGACCTCAGGTGACCAGTTGTGAACCACTTAAATACATAACAACCGGACAGTTAGTAATCCATAGACAACAGTGGTGGCGACAGTGGTAGAGCAGTCGTCTGGTAATTGGAAGGTTCCCAGTTTGATTCCGAAGATTTCGAAGTATCCTTGACACTTAACCCCTAACTACTTCCAATGAGCATGTTGGCACCTTTTAATGGTTGCCTCTATTGGTGTGTATGTGTGAGTGAATAGGTGATTGTGAGGCATACGTTGTAAAGTGCTATTGTCACATACAAAGGTCTATAAATAATATAAATGTACCTGAACCGGGTTGTGAAGCCAACCCGTTAAGTGAGTGCATTTAGCACAGGTCCCTGTAGGAGGAGATAATAATGCGTTCTCAAAAGTAAATTATATTTATTAAACAAAGGGGAATGCAACCCACAAACACAATTTAGGACAAGGGAAGGGAGAACAAAACAGGGATATACAATAATATGGACAAATAAGGTACTAGGTATCCCTCTGACCAATAACCCCACTAAAAGGGGAAAACAAGGGGAAACGCTAAACACACACAAGTGACTTAGTGCCACAGGACACAACCACAAGCCACATGGTTGGCAATCTGGGAACCAGCCAGCAATAACAATACACACAGCAAGGCTATTCACAAACAAGCATGGACCTCCTGTTCACATATTCCCACACAATAGTGGACCAAGACCGAGACACCTGCAATCCACTCAATAGTGGCAAAAGGCTAACACGATATCCAGTCCACACAATAGTGGCAATGGCAACAGGCGGCGTGTAGCTTTTTTACAATGCATCCGCGTTTCCGGCGCTCTGATTGGCCAGGTCATGTGACATGTGCGCCCAATAGCGTGTTTGCCCATTTCCGCGTCGAACAGCCTGCAAACTACCTGGCGTTCTATCGCCATGCTCTAAGACAAACTCTAACCTTAACCAACTTCGAAATTAGTGCCTAAGCTTAACCGTCGCAAGAACTTGCCGTCACGCTCTAAGACAAACTCTAACCTTAACCAACTTCCATGAGTGCCTAAGCTTAACCAGTGTAGACACTTGCCGTCCCACGATTGGCGCTCATGTCACATGACCTGGCCAATCAGAGCGCAAAACGGGAATCCGGAAACGGCGATGCGTTGTAAAAAGGCTTCAAGCCAACAGGCGCTGTGTTGGTGCAGGCTCTCAGGCGTTATCCACCCGCCCCTTATTGAGTGATTGCCCTCAGCTGTAGTCATCATCGGGTAATCAGCCATTCAGGAAGGGAAGGGAAGGGGCGGGCGGCACCTGAGCAGGGGAAACGGAAAGGGGAATTATCATCCAGGGGAACACAGCACCATACGTCATACTATATAAATGCAGTCCAGTCCATAGATGTTATTAGAACCTCTGTCCATCCGTTAGTGTTAGTGATATATCTCAAAAAGTCATGGCCAGATAGTCCTGAAAGTTGTTGTGATAAGGGCGGCTAGGTGGCGCAGTGGGCAAGGCGCTTGCCACCAACGCAGGAGATGCTGGGTTCGAGCCCAGCTCTCCGCATTGCTATCAGCTTGGCTGGTCGTTCATACTAATACAATTGGCAGTGTTAGGGGTGGGAAGCTGGTGGGTGGGGATCAGACGTTGTGGACAGCGACTCCTACAGGTCGGTTGGTGCGCCTGCGCAGTAGAATCAGGAAGTGACGAGGGCGGCGTGTCCCTCCCACGCAGACCCTCGCCGCTGAGAGATCGCGCTGTGCAGGTGAAAAGATGCGACGGCTGCTTCCTCGAGTACCAGAGGGGACACGTGATGCAAGGCTTCGTCCACATTGCAGCCGGCTTGTGGGAGGCATGGTCTAACAACGTTCGAGACAGGGGAGGGTAGAATTGGACAATGGGAAATTGGGGACGGGATAAAAATAGAAAAATGGGGAGAAAAAGTAGATAAAAAAAAATGAAAGTTGTTGTGATAATGCATGGTCCCCTACCAGAAGACAGCTATTGACTTTGGTGACCCGGTGACCTTTTCCACCAGACCAAACTTTTCCCTCTCAAATCCCTGTGGCCCATTAGTCGTACAGTAACACAATTGTCACAACCTTCACCGAAAGACACCTATTGATTTTGTTGAGCCCCCCCCCCCCCCCCCCCCAATGCCTGAGCAAATCTGTGGACAGGAAATAGTCCCCTTAGAGCGAAGAAAACGGCAGAGTTGGACTTTGCGAAGGTTACATGAAGTAGGAAATGTATTCAGCTTGGAGACTATAGAACGACAACAGAAAACTGTCTATTTGGGAGGAAGTGTGAATACAAACAAAAGGCAGCTGTTTACGAGATAACTCTGTTGGATACCTTTTAGTGCAAACACTGAGACTGTTTCCCCCTCCGTTGGGAAATTATCCGTCTGGATTTGACCCATCCTTACCACTTAGGAGCAGTGGGGCAGCCGCAGACAGGCGCCCGGAGACCGACTCCAGTTGTAATACCGGCACCTCGGTCAAGGGCAACAGCAGGATTGTGTACCTAGCATGTCTTTTGGTGTGGGAGGTAATGGGACTACTCAGTGGAAAACCCAGTGAAACGTGGGGAGAACATGCAAACTCAGCACAGAAAAGCCCCCCGCCGCCGCCGCACCCGGGTTGGTGTGTGTGCATGTGTGTGTTGTTGTGTGAGTGTGTGTAGAAACAGCTGTCTACCGTGTTAAACCATAGCTAGCTATTTACTTGTAATAAATAATAATATGTCTGTAAAAAATGCTGTAATCACCCGGAAATGCTAGCCGCCCTCAACAGCATTGCTTTCAGTCATTTCAACTCGAGAAGGCCGGCTTACAGGGAACATGTCAAAATGCTGATGGATCCTTAGGGTCTCCAGAGTTTGTTCTGAACAGGGTAAATCTGCACATTGCTATGATGCCCCTCTAGCTCATGGAAGGAACTCCAACAGCCCTTAAAGCTTGAGATTATCCCCTCTGTTGCAGAGTTTAAGACCTTGATCTCCAACCAATTGATCCTCTCCAATTGATTCGTTATCCTTGCTTTTGTCTACCCTCGACTTGTTGTCTTATTGTTGTGATTTGATAGGATGTGTAATTGTATATGTTTTAGTTGTGCTTATGTATATGTACACTTGATGTGACTGTAAATGAGGGAAAACTCAGATTACTTTTAAGATTTTAAATAAAGGTTTGAAATTAAATTGAATATCATACCTAGCCTATTATACAATTTGTTTTCATGAAGTAATAAGTTGTTTTGAACTCATCCAGCACCATCGCTTAATGATCCAGGGGGGCGCTAGAACGCCATCGCTTTAATCAATGGGGAGACTGCGAGATTTGCGAGTGCTTAAAATATATATTATAGCTATGGGTCTAATACACCACACCCATCGATTGTCAGTGAGTTGCTTCCAGTCAACATGCACGAAACAGATAGTTTTTTCATCTGTACATTTCCGTTTTATACCATTTTGAATATGAACATAGTTTTGGTGATTCTTAGTAATCCCAGGAAAAGACGCGATAATAGTGTTTTAGTGGAATACACTAACCACGTTGTAATTTTTTGCCTGATTATCGAATCTTCCTGAAATCAACGCTAGATTATCCTTATTATCCTTCCTCGTGCATACATGAAATTGCCCTCGTAGCGCGGTGCTCCCCCCCCCCCCCCCCCACCTCCTGCACCCAACGGTAAACAGCCACACACACACAGACAGCTTCGATCGCGGTAGAAAGAGATATCAGATCAACGCAAGATTTTATATATAGAGTCCTTACCTGGTCTCTGATGTAATGCAATCCAATTATCTGATCGCCATTCCAAATACTGCTCGTGGAGGTCTGTCCCACATTGCCCGGCATTGCATATGAAGGGGGGGGGGGGGGGGGGGGGGGCAGCATCGAAGATGTAACGTTGTAAACGCTAGTCCTACCGGAGTATTTAAACCCCGCCCGCATGGCTCAGATCAGCCCAGAAAAGAAACTACACCATTTCTAATAGAGTGCAATACCGGCTGGAAAGCGGTATTTTCCCTTTTGCGAGCTCAGACCCAATCCCAATGATAACATCAGGCTGGATGGATGAAAAATTAATGGATATAGCTAATAAACTAAATAACGATTAAAACCAGAGTTTTCTCGTTATTGGCGCTGAACGGTTGGCGAGTTAACCCGACTTTTCTCGTGACTGGCGCTGAATGAGTTAAGAATGAGTGACGTTGTTCATTCATGGGAACCCAGCTGTGATCATTTTGCACACTTACGAAGACCGTTTCACACGTTCAAACTGTTTAGGAAGATAGTTACTAAGATACTTAGGAACATGTTCGAGAATGACGTCCAATGTGTCTATATTGAGGACTATTCTTGTTTGTAGTTTGTAGTCCCATATATCTCCATTGGTCCACTTGATTCTGTTGTGTTCTGTAGGGCTGGTCCTAAAGATCATATCACAGTTTTTTTGTTTTGACAGTAGGCTATATGACAATATTTCATTTTCCGGTGTGAAATGCAATGTGATGTGACATATTTGTCTTGCAGTGCGGTTGTCCTGGTGCTAGTTCATTCAACAAGATTTATTTTCACTTTGCTTGTACTGCAGATAATACAACAGTTATAGAAACATTGTTGTTGTTGTTGTTGGAAAAGACACAGCAAAGGTCATGGACACAGATTCCCTTCACAGTTGACTCCATGAAAAGGTCAAATGGGGACACCCTGAAAAACATTGAAACTGTACGCGACTACACAACGTGAGTTGTGTCCACTGTGAGTAAAGCTACTGACCCGGTTCTCTGGGGGTAAAGCCTGCCTACTGACCCGGTTCTCTGGGGGTAACACAACTCGACCTCAACAGTAGCTGCTTGGTTTCTTCCAACAACATCATTGAACAGCGTTGCGTACAGATGGGTAGCCTTGCTACATTAATGTTCTTTTGAAATTATTTTTAACTAATGTATTTTGTTGCAAATGACTGCCCCAAAAGTGGATTCCTCCCATTTGCCAGATTTAGTAGGTGGGTAGTTTGGGCCTCGCCATGCCTGATCCGCTTTGTTATTGCCTTTTGATGGAGAACTTAGCGTCTCACTCTGCTAATGCCCTTATGTTCCTAGGAAGGAACAGTGCTTAAGTACCATATGAAGGTGGAACGATTCCTTCTGTTACTGTCACAGGTTGTCATACCCCCCCCCCCCCTTCTCTGCTGTACAATATAAACTGGCATTTTAACACAGAGATACTTTTTTTTGTGAGAATTGGATTAGTTTGGATCCGTTTTACTGCCTATTGGATTAACATTGGGATACAAACAACTGTTGGAATAACTTTAGGAAATAATGCCTGTTGATTACTGCATGTTGGAAGTGCAATTATGAACAGCTGTAAATAGACTTCCTACCCTCAACTGTGTAATACATTTTCCAAATAAAGGTTTAATTTAGTTACACCTTCATCTGTTTTCCTGATGTGTTACTGTTTTTTGGAACCTGCTGCAACTAGTGTAAGGGCTGCGTGTGATAGGAGATAATAGGGACTCTTTAACCACAGAGACCAGTGATTGCTATCCCTCACAGTAGACGAAATAAGGCAAAAGCCATGACAACTAGTCCAGGTGGATTGTCTGGACCTGGGATCTCATGTGTTGTACAGCTATGTGTTGATACATGCCTCACGATTGAAATTGAATAGATAGATTTTTGTCTCTGATGCATCCTGCATTCGGGCATACATACAAATTCCTGCTGGTACAAATGTTAGAATAATCTAAGGGGCATTGAGAACACAATAACTAACATTCTCACATAGAAAGTGAGAAAATTAAGAACAACTATATTTCAGAAAATGTACTTAATTCTCTCTCTCTCTCTCTCTCTCTCTCTCTCTCTCTCTCTCTCTCTCTCTCTCTCTCTCTCTCTCTCTCTCTCTCTCTCTCTGGTAAAATTAAACAAAAAGGTTCACTGTGTACCTTCACTGCTGCCTCCACCTTATTTCATTTATGTATAAACATGATTTATTCCATTCATCAAACAAATCGGACATGTATTGATAATTATACAACGGCATGCAAATTTATCGATTCTGATTGG